>NC_045760.1:4427500-4740625 GCF_009193385.2 Nasonia vitripennis
GCGCGGCCACGAGTCACGCAGCTCTCCCGCAGACCTCGAAATAAAATCGCTTTAAACTGATTGCTAACTGCGCCCACAGAGGATTGTAAATGCACTGATGAGCTCTTCGCTGTAGATATATATTCGCGTCGTTGTGCCGTTGCTTTTTGTTGTTGTTGTAGTCAAGAGTCAGTGGTCGGCATGTGTTCGCGAGTGAGGAGCCACCAGGAGTTTTGGGAAACGAGCGACGTTTCCTTACAGAGTAGACAGTACGTATAGTAGTGTGTTCTCGTCGTCCACGAGAAGTGTATGCACGTGTTCCGGGAGTCTTCGACTTATTTTCGGTGTTCAATTCAGCCGCGCGCTCTGCGGCCGACGGAAAATGTGCGCAAGGCATTCGAGGCATCGCGCGAGAGATCTGACGTCAGAGAGCTGATCCTTCGCATATCCTGACGTCAAAATGCTCGACGGCTTTATTACTCGCCGCTATACGGAAATATTTAATTTTGCGCGACGTGTATACACACACCACTTGGATTAATTGAAACGCCGAGAGTTTTATTTTTTTTACCCTCTATATTCGCGAATTCACCTTTCGCGCGTGCAACTCGACGTTCTCGTTTCGCGCAGACGAATCTCTCCGAGCAATAGTTAACGCCGACTTCTTCAAGATCGCGCTCGCGCGGGCTTTAAATTATTTAATTGGAGTAAAAATTAATCACCACACGTGTGACGGCCGAGGAGCGCATCGATCCTGCCGTATCTAAATGCGCGAGTCGGTTACGTCACATCCTATACGAAGTCCATCAATACAACGAAATTGATGAGGTTATCAATAGCGAGAAGCACATAGAGGATTCTGACGACGTAGCACTTCTGCATCGGTTATATGCGTGTCAAGTTCGCTGTTTTTTAAATAGGCCGGGATTAATTCATTCAAGTCAGCGTATAAATAAGATAACCGCAAGCGGGAAAAAAATTGGCGAAAATAGCGCACAGGTCCGGTGTTTGATTTTCCGCGGGTCTACGTGAAAGCGCGCGTAACGCGTATTTAGACTCGACGAGGGAAGTTGGTTCACGAAAGAATCGATAGAATGTATTTACACCGAAAATAAGTCGAATAGTGCAGGGCTATTTTTGTTGCCGTAGAGCGATATCCACGAATATTTATGTCCTATGTAGCATGCTTGTATACTACGTGTTGTGTATCTAGAAAAAGTAGTGGTTGTTGTTTTGTGATGATGTACGTCTCCGTTGAAAACAGGCCTAATATCACCGCAGCAGAGACCGCGAGCTTGGTTTATGAATTTTTTATTCGGGATTCATAAACGAACGTTCTCGTAAACTTCCGAGTATCGAGTCACGGAGTGCGCGGTGTACGATTTGAATATCGTTTGGAGAGAGAGAGAGAGTCCGGGTGTGAACGTAAAACTTTATTCAAATCAGCATAGGCCATGTGCCTCGATACACACAGGGCGTCGAGAGCCTAAACGAGAAATAGAAACTCGAGGTTCGTTGTTCAAATATTTTCCCGAATTGGAGGCGCGCGCGTGTATTATTCAATTTCCCCGGCCCGAATCAGCATAAATTTACACTTGAATTTGTACAGTCGCAACTCTCTCTCTCTCTCTCTCTCTCTCTCTCTCTCTCTCTCTCTCTCTCAGTCTGCCTAGTCGGAAACCCCTCGAAAGTTTCGGGCAAACACTGAGCATCGTGACTGTGCAGTGTCTAATCGATAACTCGCTGGATAGAAGGAAAAAAGAAATTCATTTACTCGGCGGCGCGGTCTCTGCTCGCTTTCAGGCATAGCTGTACATAAGTATAGACCGTATGCCGAATCAGCTGCGTATAACGAAGTGGGAACGTTTGTGCACAGTTTGGCCGCGGTGGGCACGGGCAGCTCCGGCGGCGGAACGTCGATGAGGCCGACAGCCGGTGGGCAACTCGGCGGCGGGGATCACGGCAGCGGCTCAGGCCTCGGCGGGGAGCTCGGCGGCCCGGGCTCGGGCAACGGCCTCGAGGGCGACATCGGCGACATCAGCATCGAGGAGATACGCTCCTGGAGCTCGTCCTTCGAGCGGCTAATGCACAACCCCGTCGGCCGCAAGCTCTTCCGCGAGTTTCTCGTCAGCGAGTACAGCGACGAGAACATCGCCTTCTGGCTGGCCTGCGAGCAGCTCAAAGACGAGAGCAACCCGGAGAAGATCGAGGAGAAGGCGCGCTTCATTTACGAGGACTACATATCGATTATTTCGCCTAAGGAAGTGAGTATTGCCACGCAGCACCGTGCACATTCTCACACACACACACACACACACACATACACACGGGGCTACGTAGGGTATGGAGAGTCAGGAGCTATGTAGGTCGAACGAGTCGAGCCGAGAGAAGGGAGGTGGGGAGGGCCGCCGCTACCACCGAGCAAAGGCCGAGGGGAGAATATATCCGCGAACGTGCGCGCTGCTGCTGCTGCTGATGTACTTGCGCAGCCACCGCGTATATACCTTGCGCGGAAGAATGCACGCGGTGTATACTTCGCCATTTAGTTTACCGGAGTTGGACGTGCTATAAAGCTCCTGTTATATACTTCGCGCTTCTTTTCTCTCTCGCGCGCGCGGATAATGCAGCATTGTATTATCGCGCGTGCGTTTATCGCTGGGCAAAAATGCAAATCCGTTTTCGAGAGCTTGGTAATCGAATTTCGACCCCATTCGTCTGGTTTTGTTCGAAAATAGCGCATTATCGGATTGCGCGTTCGCGATTTAGTTTCCATCGCTATAATGCGGCGAATAAATGCCGTTATCGCTAGAGGAAATATTTTTCGCCAGGCCGCGATTGAGCGTGCATTTTAATTGAGATCGTACATAAAAAAGAATCTATTTCGCCCCGGGGAAACTCGCGAATAACGAAACTCGCTGCGCAACGAGAGATAAAACGATTGCCGCGCGGCGCGCTCGTCATTAAACGAAAAGTTCCGTATGCATTGGACGCTTGACGATTACGCGCTTGTTGAGCCGAAAATTCGCTAGCGCTTTGTTAATTAATCGCCGAGAGAGAAAGAGCCGCCTTCGCGTCTCTCTTTACAGCGATAAAAAAATAATAATCCTACGAAATTCACTCTCCTCCGGCGGGGGCGCTCGGGAGTAATCACTCAGGCTTCGGTCCGGAATTTCACGTTAAAACAAAAGCCTAAAATAGCAGCTGCCGCCGTGGCTCGGCTTTCAATTCTCATTTCTATGATATCTGGAGCTCCTCAGTGCATCCGTCAATAAGTAAAAACAACAAAAGATGGATAGAGCGAGAGAGGAGGGAGAGAGAGAGAGAGAGAGAGAGAGAGAGAGAGAGAGAGAGAGAGAGAGAGAGAGAGAGAGAGAGTAAGAGAGCAAGAGGGAGAATGCACAACTATATAGGCGAGATTGCAGCAGCAGCTGCTGCAGGAGGCGAGTCGATCCCTCGAATAATGCAACGTATCGGGTCGCGAGCCTGCACGTACGTCAGCTTGCCAGTCTGCAGGCGCGCTTCTCTTTCTCTCACTCGCTCGCACACTCTCTCTCTCTCTCTCTCTCTCTCTCTCTCGCTCTCTCCTGTGACGAAGGGGGTGCGACAGATCGAAGCGCTCTAAATATAAACCCCACCGTTCGTCATTTTGCACATTCGACCATTCTCTCTCTCTCTTTCTCTCTCTCTCTCTCTCTCTCTCTCTCTCTCTCTCTCTCTCTCACACACACACACTCCCATTTCTCGGGATAGCGGAGAGCTTTCGTGCATGGCGCGCCCGATAAAGGCCCGGTCTATACTCTCTCTGTTTATAACACCCATGGCCGAAAGCTCCCAACTGGCCGCCGAAAAAGAGAGGGGCCACGAGAGGTATGAAACAAAGCGCTCTCGGGGATGTTCATTATTTTTCGTGATAATGAGAGGCGGTATGTAAGAAACAAACGAATCGAAGGATTACACACGACAAACGCAAGTATCGACAATTTTTGTATTTATTCGACTGTAAATAAAACCTTGTTTTGCTTCGACAGGTGAGCCTGGACTCGCGGGTGCGGGAGATCGTGAATCGCAACATGACACGGCCGACACCCCACACATTCGACGAGGCTCAGCTGCAGATCTACACGCTAATGCATCGCGACTCGTACCCGCGCTTCGTCAACAGCGAGCTTTACCATAGAGTATCTCGCACCCACAGCGGACCGCCAAGCCCCTGCATCGAATCCGGCGGGGACATCGCTGCCACCTCGTCCACCCAGCCTCGCAAGTCCAAAAAGTCCATCACGTAATGGAACTCTCTTGTGTACTGTTGTTGATCACGAGATGAGGACGATCACGCCGATGAT
Source organism: Nasonia vitripennis (assembly GCF_009193385.2). Lineage (NCBI taxonomy): Eukaryota > Metazoa > Arthropoda > Insecta > Hymenoptera > Pteromalidae > Nasonia > Nasonia vitripennis. The sequence goes on from NC_045760.1 coordinate 4,431,823, forward strand.
GATGATGCTGACGACGACGATGATAATGATTATGATTACACGCGACAAAGCGACTCAGATGCGCCACCGCCGCTGCTCACACCGACCAATCCAATCGACACTCGCACAACCACATTCGCACACTCGGCCACACTTACAACACACACGTCTACACGCCACAAGAGAGACTCTCGCACACGCTCGACGACTATCGCGCTTTTCTACTTGAAATTCATAAGTTATATTAAAAACGATACGCATAAGAGAAACACATACGTAATATCCGTGCGTGCGATACCGCGAATCGAGGCGATGCGACGAGCGAAAGACCGAGAGAATAAGGGTATTGTGAGAGTTGTAAGCGTATACGCGTTTGGAACGATGGAGAGGCAGAGCAGAAGGAGTGCAGAGTAATGGTTACGAAAAATAAAATTGAAAAAAAAATTAAAAAAAAATAATAATGAATAAAACGAGATAGAACGTTCTTCTTCAGTCCGTCGTGTGTATGTTAGTGTGTGCGTATGCGTTTGCATCTGCGTGCGTGTGACGTGTGTATGTGTGTGTAATAGAGTGTGCACGCGACACCATTTTTTCCTATATAAATATAAATAATACATAATATAAAATACCTAACGATGGACTCGACGACGTACACGCGCGCGTCAGCGCTCGCGCGTATAACAATGAAATTTCAAAGTACGTGTTATATTGAGGAGGAGAGTCGTGCCGCGAGTCGTTTGATATGTATACACTCGCGCGGTATAAAAATAAATAAATAAAATGGGTCTTCCAGAGCGAAGCCACACACCGGGGCCACAAGAGACTACTACTACTACCGCTACTACTACTACTACTACTACTACTACTACCACTACTACTACTACTACTACTACTACTACTACTACTACTACTACTACTACTACTACTACCGCTACTATACACACCGACATATTCTAACACAAACATGCACTCACTCGCGCGCGTCTATACATTTCCGCAGAATAATGCACCACGAATACGAGGAAACGAAGAATAAATATACCAGAAGGAAAAAAAAACTATGTGTGCACTGCGACGCGAAAAGCTGCAGCGACAAGCTTAAAAGGAAGAGAGGGAGAAATAACACTGTGCCGGAGACTTGACTCGCTCTTGTACTGCGGGAGCTTTCCAATTGTGAAGTGCGGCAACGTGTTCCGCTGCAGGCACAAACGTTACAAGCTCGTAATAAACGCGCTCGCACTGTGTAAGAAGCTGCAACAAACACACACACACACACACACACATATACAGACACAGACACAACCACAAACACACTCCTACCTGCACACGTCTCTTTATACACCCGCAAAACGATACGGACAAAACAGAGATTAAGCTATCATATCGTCCTCCTATACACCCTCACGACCTCATTTCTTTTCCGTTGCGACGCACGAGTCTGTATGGCCGCAGTTCATATCGCTCACTCTGCGACGGACTGATGCGCTCTATACTGTGTTAGGGGGTTGTTGACACGTGTTTGTTTATAAATATATACACACATATACATATATACATAATAATATATATATGTGACGAGCCGGCGACACGACAGCGCTGGTAGCAAACCAAGATAAGCAACACTATACCTGGATGTTCACACGCTGATTCCTTTGTTTTAGAATGAGATTCTGATTTTATATAATTATCGAATAAATATTAGTTTCTTCAGTGATACATCAAGATTCTTCTTACTTACTCATTTCGTCCAGTCTCATTCAGATTTTCTTTTTCTTTCCATTTCTGTTTTCTTTTCGTTTTCATGCCGCATATACCCAAGCACGATTTTTCAATTTTCATTTTTCGTTTCTCGATCCAAGCACTGCTGACTGTTCAACGAATCATTCAAATGTAATACGGGCGTTTGCGTAAGTGTGCGACCCTAAAACCACTCTGTCCCGTAAGTGCAATGCGATCTTCCTATACTTATGATTTACATCGTACCGAATTACAGTTAGAGTGTGAGAAAAAGAAGAAAAGGAAAAGGAGTGTGAGAGCATGCGCTATATAGAAGGAGCGGCTGGGCTCTCCTCCGCGACGGCGCGCAGAACTTTAATGGCATCAAGCATATATATATACTGTATAGGTGCTTCGGCTTTTTCCTCAATTGGAAAGCTCCCTCCGATAAGTGCTTTGCTATACTGTACACAGACTCATACGCGCAAAGGGAACGCCGACGCCGCCGCCGAGAGAAATTAAAGGGGATAAGGGAGACGAGAACGAGAGCGAAAACAATGTGACTCCGAAGCGCGCGTTACAGTGTGTACGTTTGCGGCGAGGAGTATTTCTTTTTTCTCCTTTTCTTATACGTCTAGGAAAAGATTTTACGTTTTTTAGTGAGGAGGAAAAAAATCATCTCTCGTTCGCCAGTTTGCGAAAGCTCCAGCGAGAGCTACTTTATGTCCTTCATAATTGAACGAGGCGAGAGTACGAAATACTCGTGCGAAATCGTGTTCTGTAAGGAGCTTAATCACCCACGATACGGTGCGCGTAAAAGCACATAGCACGTAAGCGCTTCGGGGTCTGCAGGCCGCTGTGTGTGTACTATGCTGCCGCATCTACATCGAGGCGAGGGTGAAAGGGCGCCTGATGCCGGGGCTGCTACCGCTCCTGTACTTCGTCGTACGTGTAATTTCATTGCCCGGCTTTTTCGTCGCGAAGCTTCTCTAATACACGTCATATATGGCTGCGCATGTACCCACCTCCTTCCACCTCGCTCTTCGTCTCTCTTTCTCCCACGGTCGGTCTTACCGAGTTGCTGTCTTGTCTCCTTACACCTTGCCGCGCTAATGTTAAATTTGAATTAAGGCCCTCGCCTCGTCGTCGTGGCTGAAGCAGCAGTCGAGTCTCGGTTTTGCATAGATTATGCGCTGGCGATGATGATGGCTTCGGTAATCCTGAGCTAGTCTAGACATACTTTTGTGTATGGAAAGATATGAAACCTGGATTTCAATATAAAGGGAGGTGCACGATTTTCTGATAGCTTGATTGAGCGGGACACTCGTCACGTATTAAATGAAAATGTAAACTCGTTGATTTGATGCATAAATTTGTATGTGTATAAACATTAGTAGGGTTAGTATGAATTAATGCGTTGTTATTGGAACTTAGAGTACGTAGATTTTAATGTTGACACTTGAATTGATATTGCAAAATTTTCACATATACTGTTATGATTATTATCTGTAAGTAAAGGGTATCGTTGTTGCAGTAGCGATATTGCCAGAAAATCTTTGCTTTTGATAATGCGTTCTGCGAAATGATATGTGAAATTTCGTGTTAACCGACGCAAAATGTGAGTGGCGTAATTTTCTACAGTTGAAAAGACACGCATTTATAATCTGCACAATTTTGACGGTTATATAGATACTACAACATGCGTAATCAGAATACCGATGAAACTGCTTCATATGATTTTCATTCGAATGACGAATTATAAAAGCGTTACTGTTTATAGCGATTACACGTTTGTTTAATTCATAAAATCAAAACGAAATTCAATAAGTAATACACTAATAAAATTGAACGACGGACTCACTGCGTAGCTCACTGGTAGAGGGCTGTGCAAAGATGAAGATAAAACGTTGAGTACTGCCACGAGATACACCAAATGACAAAAATGCAACAACCCACCAAAGGCACTCGAGTCTAGTCGACGACTACAATAAAAAAAAAGTGAGATAGAGAGAAAGAAAAGAGAGCTATAAAAAGCAAGATTTATGTATTATTAAAGTACGCGCGCGAATATACATGTATACAGGGGCGTCACATATGTGCACGAAAGCGCAAAAAGAATACTGTAAACACGAACACGCGGCGGAAGATGAAAAAACTACAAACGAACACGTACGAGCGTACGCCAAGGGAATAATTATCAAACTCAAATAGTTCGAATTCGATGCACATCTATTGTATATTGCATACATTCATTTTTTTACAAAATGAACCGTCGGACATTAGAGCGCGTAATTGTTCCCGTTATTGTATATCGCAAACCGTCGGATGGCCTAAAATTTCTTCTGCGGGATAGACGCGAATTTCTGCACAAAAGGACGGCTTTGTCGCGAAGCTGCGACTATTTAAGGGAAAAAAATACACAATACACAGGGAGCGCCGAAGTCGCGAGACACAAATGCAAACAAACAAATCGCGTACCAACGCGTGTAAAAGATAGTGAGATAATCCAAGATACTTAAACCAAGAATTAAGTAAATAAAGTAAATGAGATACGCGAAATATCGTTCTCCGACTCTTCCTATTTCGCTAACCAGTCAGTCACAGTGTTTGACTACTGCCTTGTAGATATATATAGATAGGTATAATGTTAAAAACAAATATATTATGTATATGCATACCAAGCGTAAACGCAGATCCTCAAAACTGAAAGAAAACTACGAACACTACGAAGCTGAGTGTGAATGCATGACAGATTGTATACAATATATACAGACATAACGGAGGATCTTTCATAAAAATTATCGTCGAATACATAATAATACTATACTAGCGGATGATTATAGGGAATTACGATAAAGAGTAATCCTCACATTGTGATGAACATGATTGTAAACTTCGAAAAAATTTATATATCATAGACTTTACTTCTCAGTGTACCTTTCGATGTTGATCGACACTCGTGCGATGGGTTCAGCGATAATTTTTCTGAAAAACTTTCCCTGTGTACATATTCGCATATATACCTACACCTATACAGGAAGTGACCAGTTCGTGCGCTTTGCGAGATCGGCTATTCGGACTCTGTATTATTACTTATTAAAGCGCGTCTGTTATAAAGTGATATAATAAAGGAGGAAAAAAAGATTATAATGAATAATAAGATGAAAATAATATAAGTGTAAGTTGCGAAACTTATTAGCTGTACGAGCTGGCGCCACATGCATGCACGAGGCCGGCGCAAGTAGAGACGTGCGAATGCTCGGAATGACGTGATATATACATATAAATACATATATATGTTTCCCCCTTTGTTCCGGCGAATCGCGCGGCGATCCGTAATTTATAAGTAGGATAAATCGATGCTTTCGTATAGACGGTGGCCGAGTGCGCACGAACGTGAGAAAAGTGCGCGACAAATGATTATACATATGCTCACGTAACTCGTACACTTGCACACCTAACACTTGTCTACACCTACGGTCAAAAATGTATTCAAATGAATGTAACTGGCATTAGGTGGATTTGGCTATACTCAACCTACCTGATTCCAGTTCACAAAATCGTTTATTTGCATGTATTTTTAACACTTCGAGTGTACGTACAAACACGCGCATACATGTATCGTCCTACTCAGGCGTGAACGAATTTCGTTACTTGGAGCAATGTGCACTTATTTCCTACTTATTGTCCAAAACGGGTTTAACGATAAGGGAGTGTTAGAAGAACTTTAAGAAAAATCTAGAAGAACGACCAACGCGAATTAATCATTGAAACATGGAATTTACGGGTCTCAGAGGGATATTGTCACGAATTTAAAAAATATATTACACTGCAATCCATCTCAAATATCACGAAGGAAATTCCATACCACAAACATATGTTACTTTTCGATGACCATCGACGTTATTACGTATTATAAACAAAAGTAAGGCATATATAATAGCAGAGGCATGCGTTGCTTATTCCAAGTCCAACGAGAGCCTCGTCCACGCCTGGTCCTAGCATAGAGTGTTATACAGTCTGTATATTAAGGAAGAAATAGCGAACGAGAATGCGTGCGCGACGAAAGAAAGACAGAGAGATAGAGGAAATATCGATTGCGCGTGTGTATGTGCGAGAGAGCGAAACATGGGCGTGCAGATCGATGACACATACCGAAGCGACGACACAGAAGAGGGAAAGAGAATGTGTATACGTATGTGTGCGGAATATGGAAATAATATGAAAACAAACATGGCGAACGTTATCTTACTACTGGCTAATAAAAGAAAACTAAACAAAATGACAAAAAAAAATTATTAAGGGATAAGCTGCAAGATAATTTAAAAGGGATAACCAAGTGAATGCTATGCGCAGGCTTGAGTGGCCCAGCGAGGATCGTCGTTCTCGACTAAGGCAATTTACGAAATTTGTCGGATTAAAATTAAAACGATCCCAGCTGGACGTCTCGATTCTGCGTACAAAGCTGATAAAAAAAATTTAAAAAAAAAGCTAAATAAAAGGTTCTTTTCTCGATATTTGGCCCAGGCCGACAAGACTCTGCATGAACCCTGATAATCGTGGAGATCACGCATGAGATCGGGACGAGAGGATTTTTCGAGCAATCGACCGCCGCGTATATGTAAACGGGCGTCCCGCATATTATACTGAGTAAAAGCGATGGAAAAGTGCGACAAAGTGCAAAGTAATAACACGCGATAAAAGTGGAACGCGTGCGACACAGGCACGAGGGAAGTAAAAACGAAGGCACGAATGATAAGGAGAGAATTGCGCGGGTATATATATATGTGTGTGTGTGTGTGTGCGCGCGTGTGTGTATACGCCTACACGTATATCTAAATTGCGAGGATGAGGAGTGGTGCGATGCTGAAAATGTGCATGTGCAGTCGAGGCCCTCGAGAATCGCCGATCGTCACGTAATACCTAGTCTCTACGTCTTCATTAATAAACGCACAATTTTTCTCAATCTTCGATCCCGCTGCTTTACTTTATTTTTCTCGTACACCTTATCCCCTCGCCCCCACGACTACACCCCACACCCACGTCTTTTTCTTTCTCTTTCTCAACTTGTCCCTACTGCCGTCGTCGTCATATCTATCCGTCTACCTCGATTTTTCAACCCTGCAATTGACCAACTTCTCCTATACTGAATTTCTCGTCTGTCTTTATATTTTTTTTATTTCCCCGAATTTTTCTATACGCCTCTCGTTTGTTAATCGAAATTTGTACAAACTTGAAAATGTCGAATACGTTATTGTTGTAGCAAGTCCGTTACTCGTCGAATATAATGGTGTGTAGATGATGCAATGAAATGTCAGTTTTGATCATGCATGTGAAAGTTCACTTTTGAGTAATTATTTGATTAAAGCATTTTCGACTTTAAACTCGTTTTGATTCTTGATATCCAAAAATAGTTGCGTATGTAGAATAAATAAACATGTTAGCTTTTATATTGAAATTATTAAGTAATACTGTTTATGCTAGCCATACACGTAATACGCCATAACATGAGCAGCAGCGATATTTGTTTTCGTTTTACTGATGTATTTTTAACTTGTCTATAGTAGTAGTACACATCGTCCGTTCACGAGATAGTCCCCTTTTGATTTACTTTTTATTTTATTCCATGAATATTTTTATTTTCATTTCAACGGTTTTTACAGAAATTTGTTACCGCTCTGCATTACACACCGATAATGCGAAATCAGTATGTAAGCACGAAACCGCAAGCAGCAAGCGAAGCAAGAAAATGGAAAAAAGAAATGATCCGGCGGACCGTGCATGCAACGAAAAAAGAAATACGCAAGTACGTGTCACCAGACAAAACAAAGTACAAACTACATCGATATCCGATAAACACGCGGTCAAGTCGAAAAAGAGAGCAGCGACGTCTCGAGGTAAGATTGAAAATTCACATGATCGATAATAAAATTGCGCTGCTCGAGCGCTCGAGTGCACACGTATCCTGTGCCCATGCAGTAAGCCGTCGGCTCTCATCATCGCATTGACACACAATCTTCAGCCGCTTGTAATTGCCAGACGCGTCGATCCGCGCGCACCGACGCGCGTCTGCTTGATTGCTCAAAGTGCGAGATTATTAATTGAATAAAAGGAGAAGCAGGACTGCGCGATGAGTCGGGAGAGGAGAAGACGGACGTTCGGCAACACAATATACATACCCGCGATTATTATTCGTGCATATAACCCGATCTCCTTGAGCATCTCGAGTGTCTCGTGCGCGTAATGAGCAATAAACATTTTTATTTATTGCGGGTTCGCCTGAGAAAATGAGAGAAGAGGGAAAAATATTCCTCAATCGCGAGGTATTTGTCTTCTCTAAGGATTCGCGTCCTTCCGATTATCTTATCTTAATAGGAGAGCTTACGTGTCTCGTGAGCTTCACGCGCTTGATTTTTAAACGCTTACTCACGAGCCTCGTATATAGCTTCGGAAGCTCTGTTTTTGATTTTTCACCCAACATCAGCTCATGCAATATTCACAATAATTTGCTCAAGCATAGAGGGTTAAAAATAGTCACGGCTGAGTAAAAGTTTGAGATTACCATTCGATAGCGTAGGTGATGTAACAGTTCATAACATTCGTAACCTGTTTTTAGTTCCGATAGTATACCTACGCTGTATATAATATGTTGTCAACCCAAGCATTTTTTCGAATAACATATAAGCACACGAAAGTATATCAACGGCACTCGCCTATACCCGGACTCTCTAAACTTAAAGCTTATTTTTGCCCGATTTGATCACCCCCTGCTCTGCAGCTAGACGCTGAATTTCCATTCGAAGAAAAAAGACGAGAAGAAAGGAGAGGCGAGAAGGTAGGGAAGACCTTCGTGCGTTCGGGTGCAAAAAAGGGTGCGTCGTCGGGTAGAGAGAGAAAGAGAGAGAGAGAGAGAGAGAGAGAGAAAGAGAGAGAGAGAGAGAGACGCGGCAGCGGTAGCCGCGAGAATGCCCTTAAAGGAAATTCTTTGTCGTGTCCTTTTATAGCAGCGAGACGAGGCTTTATTTTGTCACCGACTTGCTTTTTTTTATTTATTTTCGTCGCTCGTCGAGACTGCATGCAGTGACCGTTTGAGGCGGAGTCTCGCTAAAATTCCTTGACGAGTAAGTCATAATTACTTAAATGCATTTTAACGAGGTTAGCCCGCGATTTTTTGTCGGTCGGGTTCTCTCGGCAACGAAAATTTGCGTTCGACGCGCATGAATTATAAAAGAACGTGGCAAATAGCCGTACTGTCATTATAGTTGATATTTTTCTCTAAGCAGGGACGGTAGAGAAATCTCAAATTCAGCGTGTCGATCGCCAATAAATCGATTTACTGGATTTTCCGGGAAAGAGATCAGTCTCGCGCCAGCACAGAACGGCCCCAATTAAGCCGCGCATATATCGAGAGAAACGGAAAGAATCGTCGCGATGATGGGGCGACGACCGATTGGAAAAAGTAGCGAGTGGGTATCGACGTTTCCTGCGATCATCGAAGATGGAATAATGGCCACTGGGCTATTATAGAAGCGCCGCTGTCGTCGCTGCTGCTGCTACTGCACTTTTCCAGCGAGCGTATCTCGCGCGCGGAGCGACAAAAACTTGCCCGCGGAGAGCGCACACGCACTCGGAATGCCGCGAGTTTTCTCCGAACGAAATCCTAACGAGCTGCTGAGAGAGGCCCCGCGTATGCTTTCCAATGCACGAGAATACTTCTGAGAGAAACGCGCTGTTTCTCGCCGCCCGAACGCGCATTGGAAAGAATGGGAAAGGCCTTTTTTTCTCCTGCTTTCTGCGGGTATGACCGCGCGCTCTCTCGATGTTATATGTTTGTATAAATGTGCCGAGTTGTTGGGATTGTTGGTGGTAAGCTCGGGCTGATTGATGGGCCCGGTAATTATCCGCTCGTCGTGTGCGTGCGTGTGTCTATCGGAGGAAATTAACGTTGATCGAATTATTGACTGATGTCGAGTAGTTTCGTAAATTCCTGCTCGATTGAAATTAAAAGCTGTGGCTTCCTTCGTTCATCCTTTTTTTCTGTCTTTTACCCGTGCAATCTGCGTGTATACTCAATCAATTATTCCACTCGTATCAATCACTTGGAAGGCGTGCATTAAAGTAACTGTTCGCCCTTCGCTGAATTAATTTTCAAAATAATTCGCCTCAAAGACAGCGCGAGAGCGAGCGATCAATCAGCGGCGAAAAAATTCGAGGTCCTCGAGAGCTGAGAATCCGCGTTTGTTTAACATTGCTCCTCGCTGAAAACTTCATAAAAACCTCGACTTTATTAACATTCACCTTCGCGAGCTCCTCGTCCCCGGCAATTTCCTCTCTTCCTGCGCTCGGATCGTGTCGTTCCCCTCATTTTTCTCGTCATTTTTCGTTGGTCGTTCGACTTTGCTCGTGTGTGTATGCGCGTTCTTATAAGCGGCATGACGCGAAAGCGATTATCGTCGATCGGCCAAAGTATCCGCCGCTCTCGCGTATCCTTGGGAAAAATCTATGCAAATTGCCTTCTCTTTCGCTGTATATATATACACACGCGCTCGCGCGAGAGTATCATCGAGCGAAGCGCGTTAATGAGTTTCTGGCCGTGCGACGATCATCGACAATTTATACACACGCCTGGCTTGGTCGATAGGCGGATTAGACATCTAAATTCCTCATTGGCTCACAAAAGGATGACGGAGAGTGAGAGAATCGAGCTGACTCGATGGCGAGAGTCGTTTATGCATTTGCGTCCTTTCTCTCTCTCTTATTCGAATGCGCCGCGTTACATAAAGCATTTATGCGAGAGATAAGCTTCGAAAGGGAGAGAGAGCGATTTAATGGACTGCCGCTTATCAGCCGGCGAGAGCGAAAATCATTTTTCACCGGAGCATATATCGCGCGGTTCGTAAAATCCTCGTTTTTGAGAGATGGAAAGATTTGCCGGAGCTCCTATCGCTGCTGACGATCTCGAGAGACGCCTGCCTTAGCGACAGGGGACGAGGGAGATGCAGCAGGTTGCTGCGTTACCCGAGGAGGAGGGCACTTACCATCGGCTAATGCGGAAGCTTCGCGTTGCGACTTTCTCCTCGAGATGAGTTTGCGAGGGAGAGCTTTTACTTTTTGTTTTTTATCGACGCGCATTACGTCGCACGAGTGCTCGGTATTATCGGGCACTTTAATTTTAAGTGCGTCGTCGTTGAGTCGAACGTAAAAAGCTACCGGGGTTCGCTTATCGATCGGCCTCTGCAATAATCCGAGACCTCTTTTTGCGTTTTTGAAGTTATAAAAGTAGCATTTTAGCAGCAAAATCCACAAATGAAATCTTTCCTCCGCGCTCGTAAAAGTTTTCCTCCGGTGAATTCCGCTGAAAGTCATAACGGAAGGTAATTAATAATTCCCATATTTTCGAATCGACGAGTTTATTGATACGCGGACAGTAGGCAGTCGAGCGTTTCATTAAAATCAAGTACCAGCTCCGAATCTATGTAATTCCAACTGCGGCGTTATATACTGTTCACCGACAACCGTAGCTCTGTTTTGATCTCATTACACAATTCTGCATTCGCCAACCGTAGCTTCGGTATAGGGATAACTTGAAAAAGAGTATACGAGTATATAATTACCGTCAGCTATATGTTTGCTCAATCGCGAGAGTGAATCCACACACGCACGTGCTTTTATTATCCAAGAGATATATTTCACGAGCGCGATTTTTTTATCGGTTTCGCTTTCGTTTCTTTTTAGGCTCGCGATTAAATTGTATATGTTATGCAGCGCAGTTGCGATCGTGCATCGCGATTGAAAAACTACCGTGGACTCGAAAATATAATCCACGAGCCCGAGTATCCATTCCCAAAGAACCGCGAACTTGTGTGTGAAATTCGATGCGATATCGGTAATAAGGTATCCCTCTCGTTACGTGCCTTTGCGCTCCTCATCTGCGTATGGGCGTGTATATGTGTGTCTTCGCGCGAACTCGCGCCTTCTGGCTCCACACGCATTATGTGCATACATGCATCCTTTACGGGCTACTTTTTTTAACGATCTTCCAAACGTAAAAGTAAATCGCGCTGCATGAATAATAAGACGCGCGGGATAAAAAAGGAAGGAGTTTAACTGCCGCGTAACCAAAAAGGTAATTTTTGAAATAACTAAATTTTTGACAGGTGGATTTAAATTATATTCGCGTTTTTGGCTTTTAAAAATAAAGAGCCGCTTTAAAGTCCCGCGTGTAGCAACTTTTTTTTCGGGGCTTTGTAAAAGAATACACCTTCGATCGCGCTGCGCGCCTTTTATTTGCTCGGCTTTCGTTCGCACGGCAATTTATTTGAAAGAAAAAGACAAGCATGTCCGAGGTTTTTTTAATGCAAAAAAACTGTTTGTATACAACCTCCACAAGCAACGACGGCGTTACGAAATAATTATAAAATTATTGACGTATTTGGCTCATGCGCGCATGCCGTTGTTGCTCTTCTCGATCTAAAACTTTTTTCCCGGATCGGCAGCGTCGGTAAATTACCATAGTTAGCCGTGTTCAATTAAAGACAGAGCGAGCTCCAAAGAAAAGTCGAATAAAATCCCAATTAACCGAGCGTCGCCAGCGCGATCTCTTTCACTCGCCGCGACAACAAGACGGCGCACGTAACATCCCCGAAAATCGGCGCAATTAAATCATTCATACGTGTACCGGTTAACAACGTGTGCTGGGCCCGAAAAAAATCAATCATCTTCTATCGCATTCGTCACTCCTCGAGTTTCTCTCCGCCGGCCGTGCAGAAATGCATCACGCGAGTTGTTCGGCCATGATGATGCATTTCGCGATGCGCCGGGCCATCAGCCGCGGGGAGTCCGAACACTGATGCACACGACGACGAGCCAAGAATTTTTACGGCGCTGCGGCTGTGTATAGATGCGCGGCTTTATTCGCCGTATAATTTTTGTTTGCTTTGAGGGAAATTGCCTTTTTCGGAGAGGGCACTCGAGCGCTTCTGCTGAAATTTAGAGCGGCTGTTCGGGCTTTTAATTACTTCGGCTGTTTAACGACGACGAGGCGATTGTAAAAAATCGCATTTCGGGAAAGGTTACTTTGGCGCTAGAGTGCACTCGAGGAGGAAACGCTCTCGGGTTTATTATTATCGGCAATTGGGCAATAATTTACTTTTTCCTTTTTTTTTCTTTTAATTAATCTCGGCTTATACACGAGGATGTTGTGAGTCAGAGAATATTTTTGTAAATTCATCCTTGCATTATGCCGAAGAATGTTTATATCATCGGCCTTGATCGCCTGCGCGAATATTCGAAAAATAAAGGAGCCACGCGGTAATATCGATCGGCTTAATTATAATTGTCCGTCTCGCATAGCCTCACTCATAACTCTTATAATATAAGCATTTCCTTATCCGGAATAATTAAAAGCGTTACTTCCGCCTTTGCCGCGAGCGAAATATCACCCGCTGGAAATTCTAAATATTATCGGAGTATAGGTACAGTCGCGGCGTGCAAAAATTAATAATCACAAAGAAGTCGCCTCCGCCGCGCTTATTAAAGTCCAAAGAGGCAAAAGCGCAAGAAACAAACTCCGCAGATTGCTCGCGCGCGCGCGCGCAAATGCAGGAGGGGAGTCCGAGAGGAAAGAGCTGACGCGCGGAGGGAAGGACCCAGAGGCGAGGAGGAAGAAATCGAAGTGGCCGCACACTCGCGCAGAGCCTCGCACGCAAACACCGAAAAAGCCGAGCGTGCGTGCGTGTGTGTGTACCTATGTGTACGTGCAGGAGGGAGAAGGAGAGTCTGCAGCGGAGATCGCGAGTCCGAGATTACACACATTCGAGGCTCCTCTCTCGAGAGATCGGGGTCATTTCGAGAGCGAGAAGGAGAGAAACGGGAGAGAGAGAGTGAGAGAGAGAGAGAGAGAGAGAGAGAGAGAGAGAGAGAGAGAGAGAGAGAGAAAGACGGTCCAAGGCCCACCGTTCTCGCTAATGTACGCGCCGCCGCCGCCGTTCTCCTCAAGGTTCCTTCTCTCTCTCTCTCTCTCTCGGATATGGCCCCCTCGGGGAGAGAGCAACAGCGGCGGCGGCGACCGATGAGGATTCGTGCGACCGCCGGACCTTTCTTTCGCCTGCCGCCTGCTTCGCTTACTTCTTCTTCGCCTCCCTTTTACCTCTTTCTCGTATACACTCGGCAGTACGCCGAGGCTTCGTCCTGATGTATACAATATGTATAGCTATATTAGATCTCTGCGTTTATTATATAGGATGACGAGTCTCGCTGAAAATCCCGCCGATTTTTTTCGCACTTGCTCGAGGCCTATCTCGATTCCCGTTTCATGCAAACAAGCGAATCTCCCGTCCGATCTCGCACCTCGTTCAGAAAACCATCATCATCCCGTGGGGGCTGCTGGCGGTGCAGGGGTACAGTCTGCCAAAACTATAACGCGGAATCGCAGCTATGCCGAGAGAGACAAAAGACGAGTGCAAGGGGAGAGACATTGCAGGTATTCGCCGGGCAAAAAGACGGATGGTGTGCGTGTGCTGCGCGACGGAAGGGAGAGAGAGAGGAAGGAGACAGTTCGGGTCGAGGGCAGTTTTTGCGCGTCGCTCGCGTGCGTGTGCGTACACACATAGGCGTGTATACGAAGGACTCCAATGAAGCTTTGCCACGGCGAGGGACATTTTTCCGCGTACGCGGACGCGTCCGATGAAGTTTTTGCCCCTGGGTATTGATTCGTTTGTCGAAGCTCGCTTTTATTCTTTTTTTATTCACATCGATCAGTCCGTGTACAGATAGATCGTTATGAACGCGTTGGAAATTTCCGAGAAATCTCAGCGCTACTGGTCTCAGGGTGGATTTCAAAATCGATTTGAATTATCTCAGCCGCGTGCTTATTCACAAACTTAAAAATTCACAGATGTAATTGCGAGATAGCCGCGAGCGGCTGACAGTTAATTTAAAGATTAGTCTATTTGGATTTAAATACACACTGTCGGGACGATCGCACGCTATCATCTCCTCCGCGCGCGCGGGTGTGTTTTTCGCCCGACTACCGACGGCGGGACACACACGCAACAAGCTCGAGAGTGCTCCAGTTCTTCCGGTCAGTTCGGTGTGCGCAGCCTTATCTTCCACATCTCAGCCCGACGGCGGCCGGCGTCCCATCTCTCTCTCTCTCTCTCTCTCTCTCTCTCTCTCTCTCTCTCTCTCTCTCTCTCTCTCTCTCTCTCTCTCCCAAAACGACACGAGAAACATCTCAGGCAGATAACCCAAGCTGGAAAAAGGTCCGCACTCTCCTTATCATTCAATAAAAGGATATCCAGCTCTTAAAGCCACGACCGAAGCTCATATTTCTCGGTGAATTATCGTGTGCGCGCGCTCCAGCAGAGCAGCAAGCTCCGCTTTACTCCATTCAAATAAAATTTCCGAGCTGCCGCGCGGCGTTCAGCGCGACGGCGGCGGCAGCTGCGTAAAAGCACACGAAGGAAGAAGCAGCAGCAGCAGGAGGAAGCTGCATGCGAGATAAGCGGCGCGCAGTAGGGGGAACGCGGAGAGGAGAATCGAGAGCAAATGAAGCAAAGTTTCGCCGGGCTCCCGAGCGACCACGCCCTGCTGCTGCTGCTGCACACATACGCGCATCCTCCTCTCGAGGATGATCACGTGCTCTCTCTTTCCTCCGCGGTGTATGGGTGTACGTATGTGTACCGGCAGGGGGAGAGATTGAGAGCAAATCGAGTGCAGTCTCCGCATTATATATACTGCAGCAGAGAGGAGTATGCGAGAAAGAGAGAGAGAGAGAGAGAGAGAGAGAGAGAGAGAGAGAGAGAGAGAGAGAGAGAGAGAGATGAGCTGCGATGCTACACGGGGACCTTGAGGGCAACCGCCAAGGAGGTTGCTGCACGCATTTTGAATGCCGGCTTGTGAATTTTAATTAGCCGCGCGCACGCGGAATTTTCCCTTTTTATTTAAATCATTGCTCTCGCTCCCGATGTTCGCTAATTTTCGATCTGATCGATCCGCCGGGGATCGCGAGGAAAGGATGAGAAGCGCTTGTACGTATATAGAAGAATGAGAATGGAATAAAGCCTCCGCGCGCAAATCCAGCCGTCTATTAGAATGAAAACGTCATTATCCGGAGCTCGTAATTCACCCTTCGAAGCTTCCATCCGCTCTGCCGGGCTTAATTGGAGAGACGGAGAAAATATCGAGTATATACATTGTATACGCGGCGGGAGAGTACAAGGTGCTGCGCGCCGGGGCTGACCGGCGCTTTTTGCTCGATGATCCTCTCTCTCTCTCTCTCTCTCTCTCTCTCTCTCTCTCTCTCTCTCTCTCTCTCTCCGATGAGAGAAAGAGACGGGAAGAGGACTTTTCTGCAACGACGCCGTGCACGTGCAGCTCTCGCGCCTGATTGTGTCCTCGATATACACAGGCTTCGTTCTGGATTGCCCATGATTTATCACCGCCTGGATTGACGGCCTGTTTTTCTGTTAAACTCTACACACACGCTATATAGAGATGATCGATGCGTGGTTGCGAATTTTCGACTCCTAGATGAATTCATACAGCAAAAAGCATCTCGCGCATGTTCGAGTTCGATGTTACATATTGCACGTGCGCGCACCGAGAGCGAAAGAAGCGAATATAAACCGCGAGATAATGCTCGGAATCACACGGTAGATTCTCTCTCTCTCTCTCTTTCTTCTTAGCAATGATCGTCGCTGCAATTTCACGTCGACGCGCGCGGCGCAATTTGCTCGCTAAGAAGACTCTCGTATACGGCAACTACCGGGCCGCGATTCGACAATAGCCTGTAATTTTCTGCCCAGCTCCGATGCACCGATGCTGCAGCGGCAGCCACGGAAGCGAACGGCTACTTTTGAGCTTTTCAATGGGAATTGGATTCCCTGGAAGTATAGCAGCTGTGCATCTGCTCTCGATCGAGCTCTCGCGAATCGCCTTATGAGGTAGGGAAATGCGAGCCTTAAGGGATAAACGCGCGAGAGACTCGCGCTCTTCGACGAACTGATCTCCGACTCGGTTGCTGCTGCTGCTGTTTCTGCGCTTTGTTTCTCGGTCTTCCCTTTTTTTTTCCACGCGCGCCGACGATCGCTCGTCGACTCTTGTTCGCTTTTCCCCCCGCTGTCGCTTTTTCTTTGTTATTTGCTCTCCCTCTATCTCTTTCCGTATGTACGCAGCATCGCGAGGAGTAAAGTAATTGGATCCGAGTTCGTACTCTGATGAGCCGGTGAAACGATCTTCGACTCGCTTCTTTTTTTTCTTCTCTCAAAGGCTACACTACTCAGCTATTTTACTTCGCGTATTCTCCGCGCGTCGGAAATTAATTCATAGAAATAACGCAAAGTCGGGACTTTAATAATGCTTTTATCGCGCGCGCGCGCGCTCGCGTATAAAAGAGCGGAAATATGCAAAAGAGGCAAATCATACTCGCGGCTGTTGTTTTTTTCTCTTCTCGCTCTCCTGTGTTTTGCCGTTTGTTTTTCATACTGCCGCGCGCAGCGCCGAGAAATTTATGAGGCGAGCGGTGCCTCCGAGTCGGAGGAAAATTATCCGGGTGCCGAGAGTATTTTTTATTGCCCGATCGTAAAAGCAGCGCCCAAAGAAGACATTATGTCATTTGTTTGGTTGATGACACTCGCAAGAAGGTATTCGTTTACGCGATATACACCCGCCGAGAGTACTGCGCTCTTAATGAATTATTAATATATATTTATTTCGAGAGAGGAAAACAAAACGAAGGAAACATCTCAATTCGTAAACACATCCGCGGCAGTAAAATCGAGTGTTTTATTGCCACTCGATGTTTTACGATTAACCGTAAAGTCGTGTCGTATATATACCTATACAAGTTCGAAAAAGAGAGCAGAGCCGAGAAAAATCGCGTCCCATCGAGAAGCGCCGCTGGAATTATCAATGGAATGGCGAAATTGTTAATTATAGATGCCGCCGCCGTGTCCTTGAACGGCTACGTACTGCCGGCGCTCCAAGGAGCGCGCGATAGAGATAAAAGCTATATATATATATACCTATATATGAGCGGCACGGGCAGCTCGCCTTTGCATTCAGGAATCCCATTCACGAGCTCGCAGCGGCGTCGCATAGGAGAGGCGTGCCTTGACTCTCGCTCGCCCCTTCAGCAGCAGCAGCAGCAGCACAGGCGTGTGTGTGGGGGCCCCCGTCGCATCTCTCCGCGTTTGTACAGGCACACTGCAGCAGTCCTGGACTTCCAGTTCATTCTAGATCGCGAGCCTCCGATTAACCTGCCCGAGAGCGTCTTACTGTATATA
Organism: Nasonia vitripennis; assembly: GCF_009193385.2. Classification (NCBI taxonomy): domain Eukaryota; kingdom Metazoa; phylum Arthropoda; class Insecta; order Hymenoptera; family Pteromalidae; genus Nasonia; species Nasonia vitripennis. Next base: position 4,449,804 of record NC_045760.1, read on the forward strand.
TACACATGACTCGTAGCGCCTGTGCTCTCTGTGTTCCCGGCGGAGGTGTGACGCTTCTAAGGGTGCTGTTGTCACGCTGTATTTTTTAACAGATGGATTTGAATACATTTTTTTCGCAATCGACGACAAAAGATGCAGAACTCATCCATCGATTCTATGAATCGCAAATCATCATCGAAGGCACTTTCGAATAAAATAGCTAATTTAGCTCCTTTAAATCGCACACTCGCTCGCTCGCGTTGTCACGTTCAACGATACGATAACACGGTACAAAGACTTCAATTTAGCCAAAGCCTGAGCGAGAGCTGAGATTACAATGCAACAAGCCAACGACGGACCTCCGATTGTGCCGCGCGCACCAATTAAGCGAAACACGTAAAAAGTGCAGGGCGAGGGGTAGATTAAAGCCCGTCTCGTAAATAAAATTAATTAATCTTTTTAGCATAATCAGATTAAGCCGTCCGCTGCCAGGTCTCTCGATAAATTTTAATGAAAAGTAGATTTTGCATGGTATCATTCGGTCCGCCAACCGGCCGAGTTAACGGTCAGCAGCAGCACCGCGCTCCGTTGTTATGTTGCGCGCGGCTCGGTCTAAAAAAGAAGTATGCGCGCCACCTCAGATAAGATTCGACTCCGCGCAAGAGCCGAGAGAGAGAGAGAGAGAGAGAGAGAGAGAGAGAGAGAGAGAGAGAGAGGAGCTCCGGAGCGTGTTCCCGAATTAAGTGTATCTGCACAATCGATCCGTCCAATATAATTCTCTTTCTCTCTCTCTCTCTCTCTCTCCCCTCCACCCTCGACTCGGCTTTATCTCGTGTCCCTCTTTGAACCATTCTCTCCCTTCCTCTCGCTCCGTACGTATACAGGCGCTATCTCTCATTCGCGAACGAAAAGAAAAGTTTCCTTCGTCAATTACCGCGAAGTAGCGCGCCTCGGGTCCTCGTCGTATGCAGCGTCCGGTGCACACGATAATGCCAGCGTGATAATGCGCGACTCGCGGTGAGAGCGAAACAAAAATCGAGAGAGGAAGAGGGAGAGATACAGAGCGAGAAACGGAGGACCGGCCGATTATCGGTCGCCCGCGCGAGAGAGAGGAGCGAAAGAAACTCCGGGCCAATGCTCGACACTTTCGGTAATTTATATTTTCGAATTACTCACTTACGGTACACATTGTAAATCATTGCGGCTTAAGAGCGTATAATTTTATTTAAAACCCTCGGAAATTCAAATAATGCCGCCGCGCGCGAGAGTGCGAATGTGTCCGCGTCAGAGATAAAAATTTCTTTATTATAAGTGTGCAGGGTCGGCGAGTTTAGCAGGTGGTAGCGATAATTTCACGTTTTTAAATTTTTCATCGTAATTGCTGTACACGGGGGTCTCGAATTTCGCGCGGACCTCTCTCTCTATCATTCGAGCATTTTTTGCGCAATGTATGCGGGATGAAATTTTACGAAAACCGGGCGGGCCAATTAAACCTTCGAATAAAGCCTTGCCCTATACTAAATTCACTCGGAGTAATTTCAGCGCTGATATTTATCAACGGTTCGATTTTCACCAATTTGCATTACTATCGAAAACATTAAACAAATCGCAGTAGGTCTGCTCTGCTTATAATTGAAAAAATAAGCCATTACAACAGCTCGTTACCCGCTCCTATTTCTTACCCGCACTCTCGACTTACGCTGCAGCGCGGCGTTCTCGTGTTTTATTCCCAATCCCATTTCTCATCCTTTTTTTCGCGGGCAGCCCATAAGCCGCACTTTTACGTCTCTCGTCGGCTTATATGTATGTACGCGTATACACACACACACACAGAGCGAGAGCAGCGCGACTCAGCAGCAGGCCAAACGAACGTCATATGATGATTGGTCATCGTTGTGGCCAATGCGGCCGTCGCGACCAGGTAGGAAGGAGAGAACGGCCGCGCCGCCTCCTGGTGCCAATTGAATATCGCGCCGATCGATAGCCGGAATGTTACGAGCGGATCTGCGCTGATGCGTGTCCGGCTATTATGCCCGCGAGTCCGAGCGCTGATTCATAACCGTAATGCGCGCCCGACTGCAGCCGGCTTCACGGCGATAATGGTGTTTGGGTTTTTTTCAACGAGTTCTTTCATTCCCCGGTCGAGAGAAGAAACGTTTTGGGATCTCGTTTACATAAATGCGGGTTCCAAATCTCCCTTATGTTTTGGCAGGATTTTTCGAAAAGTTCGACTATACAGGTTTGGTTTACAAAAATGAAAGTTTTTCCGCGATATTCAATTACGAAATTCGTAACGCAATAATTCGAATCGAAGTATGAATTCGAGAATATGTAAAAATTATTTTATTGCTCTTACACTCGAATGTGTTCAATATTATGCAAAGGCTCTCTCGGGCCCAAGATTTAACGAAGTGAAAGTTTATGTACCTTGCGATTTCTTGATGTTTATTGCATATAGTAATTCGTAATTAGAACGCGAAACAGTATTTAGATCGGCCTAAAAATAAAGGGAAATACACAGCAGACGATAAAAAAATTTCTTTTCGGACACGAATAAACGAGAGCATTGAGAGAGCTTAACACAGCGCAAAAGCGCATTGCCTCGCACCGCGAGTCGTCAAGAAGATTGTTGTTTTGACAACACAATGAAATTTCACTTCTCGTCCCACACTGGTGGAAGCACGTCGAAAAATGACGTAACGATCGTAAAAATTGCCGCAGTGAGTCGGATACGACTCGCAATCATTCTCTCTCTCTCTCTCTCTCGCTCGCTCTCTCTCTCTCTCTCTCTCTCTCTCTCTCTCTCTCTCTTTCATCCGCGCGCTCGCACTCGCGTAAGCGCAAACACGTTTTAATTTGAGGCGCCAATTTGAAAAAGAAAAGCAAAGTCCCTTCCTTTCAGAAAGCTCGATTATACAGCTTATATAAGATTAAAGTACGCGACCGACAGCCCGAGAAATTCCGTTATACTCGCTCGCGCGCGCGCACACACAATTACCTGCTCCTTGTAACCTCCTTCTCCCCTCAACGAAAAAGCCCAATTCCAAAAGCATCCTCTGCTCATTCATAGCCGTCCTCTTTCGAATGAAAAAAAAGCTCAAAAAGCCTTTGAAAAAATCATCGGCGCAGAAAAACAGAAGAGCACGCGAGCGGTGCATCCAACGGCGGCGAAAAAAGTACGCGAGCAATCAGGAAAAAAAGGAGAACGTCCGCGCAATAGGTAGCAGAAGGAGAGCGAAAACTTTCTTCTTCGGGCGTTCGCGGCATGCAGCACACGTGTACGCTGCATATTCGCGTTGCGCGCACCCGAGTTTCGTCTCGCCGATGCCGGTGGCGTGTGAAAGAGCCGATTCAATTTGGGCCACTTGGCCCCGAGGGCTTTCTCTCTTTCGATCTTCTCGGCAGAAATCCTCTCTCGCGAATGGAGTCATCCTCGAGATATTCCCCGCGAGATAAAACGCCGCGAAGGAGAAGAGACAAAGCCGCTCTTGCGAAGAAGAAGAGAAAAGAGACTGAGCCTCTCTGATGTCTTTTAGTCTCCTCTGCTGCAGCGGATGTTTTGCGGGCTAGGAAAAACCACGTGGCCGAGAAGCCGACCCCCCCCCAATATTCGAGACGCGCGAAAAATTTGCGCGGCGGCATTTTTCTCCAGGCATGATAATTAGCCGTGCGTGAAGGGAACTCGCGATCGACGAGAGATGCAGCTGTGCTGTGTGGAAAAGAGCCGACCTCCGAAGTCCCTTATATATACGATGCTGCGGAGCATGTACGGTGAGGAGAGAGAGAGAGAGAGAGAGAGTGAGAGAGAGAGAGAGAGAGTACGTGAGTCTCATGCGAGAACGAAGATCCGATAAATAATTACTGCTCGTCGATCGCGTCTATGCGCGAATCTTTTCTCTCTCTCTCTCTCTCTCTCTCTCTCTCTCTCTCTCTCTCTCTCTCTGTCTGCGGGATTGCGCTTAATGAAATTCGTCGAATCGCGAGGCAGTTTTTTCTGCGACAACGACGACGACGACGTGGCTTTTCAGGACAAATCGCGATTCGCCTTTTTCTGCTGCAGCAGCGGCGAACGGCGATTCTATCCAATACCGACGAGAAAAACGTATGCGCGTCAGCGATTAGCGGTCGAAGAAGCTTTATTACAGAATTCCTTTTTCTCGCGTGGATATAATTGTTGTTGTGGTATAAGAGTCGTCGAAACTGGTCGATGTCCGGTACACGTAATCGGCAGTAGGAAATCAATGTGGAAAAAGCGCCGAGATTATTAAGAGATATTAATATCATATCGAGCATTGATTAGATGGTAATTTAGAGCACGTAATCGCTCTTGCACCACATGAGATCCAGTCGGCACTAGCCTGTGCTGAAATTAATGAATGAATAAAATTAAATTATTCAACCTCGTGGCCCGGCTGATAAAAATTCGCCACCGCCGCATGCAAATGGCCTCGTCGCGATAAAGTCCGCAACAACGTTTACTGAATTACCGTTCTGTATCTCCAATAATCACCTGGCGGGCAATAAATACATTTTTGCCGACCGATAAAACTAGACGAACAAGTCCGAGCCGCACAATAAACAAAGATAAACCCTCGTCTAAATTAATATCGCATTATAGTCAGCTTCACTTATATACTTTATACGTCTTCTCATACAGGCTCTCGCTTGTTCTGACCAACAAAACGGAAATTAGAATCTAATTCTCGCTGCGCACGGCATCGATCAGAGCGCGACTAGACGAAAAAAGAAGAACTCGCTCGACGCTGTGTAATCGATACAAATTGTTTTTGCTCTCGCGCAGAAATCTATCGCGGCTTGCGGCCGGCAGCTGCACGCCTTGCTCTCTCTCTCTCTCTCTCACTCGCCATCTATCTCTCTCTCTCTCACTCGCCATCTATCTCTGTGCGTGCGCCGACGGAAAACGACATAAATAACAGTTTTTATCAAAGATGCGAAGGAGATAGGGGCAGTAAGGGGGTATCTCGCCGGCGGACGAGGAGGGAGCTGTAGGTACGCGCTCTTCTCTCCGACATGGACGAATAAACAACATCCGGTCGCGCGAGTAGGCGATCTCCTTCTCTCTTCTCCCTCGGTGTCTTACGAACGCGCGCGTGGCGCGTGGAATCTTCATAACGCGCAAAGCGAGTATATCGCGGCTGCTGCTGCTGCCGTTGCTCCTTGCGTTTGCGCGAGATTTTTTGCTTTCGTTGGAGGCGGAGAGAAGCAACAATTACCGGCGCTTATCTCGTGTATGCTTAATAGCACGCCGCGAGAGTCCGTTGCTATGCCTCTCTGCCTCTCTGCCTCTCTGCCAGAGGTTCGCTATTCTCATTCTTCTCCCGTCCGATGTGCTCCGCACTTTGCGCCGCGTGCGGTAGACACGCGTACGGCAGGAAGTCTCCTACTTCGACTTTGTTCATTCGTTTTTGCGCGTGTGATACTGTTATGGCGTTGATCGCGCGTGTTTATTCAAAAATATACAACCGGGGAATGTATTATTTCCGAACTTGGTAAATGAGACCTCATCGACTCGGAGGGAGGTCGCACGAGTATTTTCGGTGTAATTCGATGGCCGCGTCTCTGACCTTTCGGCGCTTTTTTCACCATTATTATGGAAATTGTTAGTCTCTCGCGAGCGAGTTGTTTACCCGCAGCCCCCTCCACTTTCCCTTGGCCAAATTTTCAAAATTAAAGGCAATTTGTTTTATCTTTATAAATCTTTCTCGCTCGCGCTCTCTCCCCTTTACGTAATCTCTCTCCTTTTTACGCGTATAATGATTGCCAAAAGAAGTGCTGCGCCGGCTGTCAATTACTTTCGCATTAAAACGCGCGCCCGCGTGCGCTCTGTAATCAGCGAAGGTCTCTCTGATGTAATTGCTCGTCTATCGTTATATTTCCGCTGAAGCTCCGAGCGCAGGCTGAATTTATTTTTGCTTTTATTTTCGGGAAATTGGATCAAACGAATGTGTATCGATCCGAATAAACGATCGCGCGGAGAGTCGGTGCAGCGCAGCTCGACGTAAAAGGTAAAATCCACACCGAGCGCGGCTCGTTTCTTTTTACTCCGTTCGCTCTCTTATCGAAAGCAGTGATCGAATCGTAAGATAAGATAAAAAATGGCGAAAGTTATCAGCGGGCGAAATCGACGTGTAACGATCTCGCCGAGAGAGCCTAAAACAGCGAAAATCAGTTAGCGGCGAGCGCAACGAATGTGTAAACGAAGCCGCGCGAAAATTCGGCGGGTTTCTTAATTAGCGTAAATCACACATCGCTGGATACGAATTAATCTCTGGCTTTCTCCGTGTGTTCTTCGGCGCGTCGAGAAGGAAAAAAAGCGCATCGGACAGCCCTATCACAAACCGTCGCGCGCGGAAACGAACCGACGAGCGGTTGGGATTTAAAAGCTCCAACGACTTCCGCGTGCTCATAACTCATCTCGCTCGAAATCGAGTTTCGGCTGCGCTGGTGTGAAGACCGAGAGAGAGAGAGAGAGAGAGAGAGAGAGAGAGAGAGAGAGAGAGAGAGAGAGAGAGAGAGAGAAAAGAAAACATCGCCGGGCGCCGTTACCAAAAACCCAACGCGGAAGAAACCAGAAAAGCTAGATGCGGATAGGAACAAGGAAGCGCCAAGAGAGAGAGAGAGAGAGAGAAAGAGAAGAACGGGTGTGTTGGCGCGTGAGCGCTCGGGCAACGTATTTAAGTCCGTAACGAGCGGGCGCGTGCGTCTGCCTTATCAAGGGAAGGAAGAAAGAAAGAAGGAGAATGAGAAAAGAAGAGCGAGTTCCGTTGGCCGAGAGCGGAATGTCCGGTTCGTCCAGTCCTCCGCATATCGCTTATAACGAGAGAGAGAGAGAGAGAGAGCCTCCTGGTCTTTCGCGACGTTTCCAAGCTCTACTCTCCATTGTCGTGTACTCTTTGCTCCCTTATTCGACCCCCGTCCATCCATCTCTCTTTTTAGCGTACTGTCCCGTATAAACTAATAATATATCCGTCCCTCGCGCGAGCGCGCGCGTCGTCTTTATCTGCGTCTCACGGAAATAGAGTCGAAAAGTGCGCGCTACATAGGAGCCGGGGCGTCGTCGCGAGCGATCAGGTTTTCGTTCCCACCGAAACTGGACTCTAGAGAGAGACAACAACAACTCTCGGGGGATATATCAAAAAGATAGCCGCACCGTGTGTGCATATATATATACACGTATACACACTGCATGCGGAAGGGAGGCTACTACGTATCGGAATGGTCATCCCTCTCCTCTCTCTCTCTCTCTCTCTCTCTCTCTCTCTCTCTCTCTCTCTCTCTCTCTCTCTCTCTCTCTCTCTCTCTCTCTCTATAACATACGTGTAACCTGTGAAGTCTTTCCTCCCGGCGGAAAGCAGGTTAATTCCGTCTCTCTGTCCGGCCGCGCGTCCATCCCTCGATGGGTCATATTATCGCAAAACCGGATTCGCGGCCGCCCGCGGAAGAGCGCCGTGCCGATTCTCCCCCTTGCGCGCGCGCGCGCGCGGTCACTCTCGCCGGCCCAAGGGGTTGTGTGCTACGCTGTATAATGTATGCGCGAGGATGGACGTACACACGGACGACCGATTGTACGTGTGTGCGCGCGTACCTAGGAAAGGTGACGGCGATGACCCCCAGAATCCGGAAACTTGCTAAACCGGATCTATTGGTCAGTTTCGCGCGGCGGCGCTCTTCTTTTCTCATCATCGTCCCTAGATATGCACGCGCGTCCTTTTCTCTCTCGCTCGTACACACATACGTGCCTCGGCAAATTTTCGCAAGCCGAGTATCCCCTCCGGTGAGAACTGGACAGTGGCTGCACTCTCAGAAGGGAATCTCTAGTGTGTGGGCATTGTCCGGCTGTGAGTTTCCGATTCTTCTGTCGCACTCTCCTTCCTTTTTTACTCTTCGCCTCTGCTTCTGCTTCTTCTTCCTCCTCTTCTTTTTTTTTTTGTATCGCTCCGCTGATGCCTCTCTTTCTCTCTCTCGCCGTCGTAACGGCACGAAGTGTATGTATGGGTAATGGACGCGACGATTCTTTTTATTTTCTTTAGGGAGAGCGAGAATATAAGTGATTATGCTCGGGGCGTGCGCGGGCTTAACGGAAAGCAAAATATTCCGCTTGGCTCGACGCCGATGGAATATTAGCGGAATCCACCCCTTTAACCGCTCCGAGAGACTCAGCGTATCGCGGAAGAGACTATGGGCGAAATTTATGTAACAGGCTGCATTGTGCGTTTCTTTATTCCGCGACCAACGTTGCCCTATTAAGACACGCGCGCGGGACGATTTCGTTCGACTATTTTTACGGGCGGATAGGATGCGTGAACATACGTCGGCGCGCGCGCAGTTATACGAGTCAAACGAGTTATCGCGCAAATACCGTTGGCGTTATCATTCTCGGCGAGCAAAACATTACAACTTCATTTCGAGTTTCGAGTCGCGGCCGCGAGGAATTTCATGAATCTTTTTCGAGAGAAAAACAAGGCCTCGCTCGATATTTTCGCCAATTTACACAACACCGCGACGCGAGAAATACGCTGTAGGCCTCGCGTGTGGCGCAATATGCCGCCGCAGCTGCCACCGACTGACTGATAACGGTATTAAATATTTGTTAATTAAAATAATTAAGTATACACACCCGGCTCTCGAGATATTTGTCTTCCAGATATCAGAAGCGAAGAAAAAGCCCGGCTTAATTGGAACAATCAATTCCACGGTTAGCTTATCAGCGAGAATGTTTCGCCTGCGCTCCGATAAACCGACAAAAATCGCGATTTCCATCCAACGTTACATGGAAAAACATACTTTCCCCGAATATCCATCGTTGTTCGCAATCCTACCCCAGCGATCTTTACATAATTCTCATGTATACGTATAAACGTTTGTCTGCGTTCGCTTTCAAGCACATGAACCGCCGATATAATAACAGTCGCGCTTTCTTAATCTGGCGCGCAAGTAGCGAACTTTAAATAACGGCCGACCGGCAAATTTGTCATGCGCTCGCCGGCCGCCGGCGCGGATAGATAGGATACAAGCCGTATTAGCGGAACCCGCGCCGCGGGTAGTATACGCGCGCTTTCATTTTTACCTCAGCCTCTAACTCTGCTGTACGTGTATACACGTTATATTTTCTCGGGAGGTGTTTGTTCGCTGGGCTTTACAGCTGCGATTGCGCTCTTTATTGCGCGGCGGAGCCGCGGGTGTACACGTATACGGCAGTAGAAATTAGATGATATTGGAGGCGGGAAGTGTATTTTTCAATTGTATATGGCTTTTTGTTTCGGTTCTTACAATGTGTAAATTGCCTTCGCGGTGTCGTCTGTAAAGTAGCGACGATGTGCGGAACTTTCGCAACCGATAAGTTGAACCGACGGAAATCTGAAAGAAACATTCCTAGCTCGATTTCGTAATCGCGAGTTGATACAGATATCTCGGAGGGTAAAATTAGTTGTATCAAGATTGGTTATCGGCTTGAAAAAACGATCCGCATTTCAAAGCGCTATTCATTCACTCTACTGTGTCTCTCGGGCGTCTAATCACAAGCCCGCATTCGCGAGAGCGCCTTGATTACGCCGCGCGTTATTATATAAACTGTCCCTCGGGAAGTATATTGTAATCTCGAGCAATGCAGGACATAATAAAGTATCTGTCCAGCTATCTATCCATCTATAACCCCCGCGAGCTATCTCGAGACATTATACGCTATATGCGTGTGTATACGATATAACGAATCGCTCGCGCGGCCGCCTCCTCTATTCGCTTTGCTCCCTTTTTTGCGGGCTCCGCATTTTTTCACACTACCACGCTTACTCCTAGTGCACCTTTAAAGTTGTCAGTGTGTCGCGTAAGGCCGGACGATAAATAAGCGATTTCAGCTCGCGCCGAGCGTGCAAGAAGTATGGCTTCTGCGGAGCCTGTGTGTATTTGCGCGTGCTTTTAAGCTTCGCCGACGCCGCCGCCGACGCCGCTACGCTCAAAGGAAACGATAGCGAAAAATGACGGGGCTGCGCGTCCACGCTTATGTGGCAATTTTATCGATAATGCAATTGGATATACGTGCAATATTTATTCGTTTTTGGAGAGTCTTTATTAATCGCGTAAGACGCATTTGGGGAAACGGTGTAAAATTTATACACGTAATTGATTGAACAATCAGTTACGTGTATGGGACAGTGTGGCCCTTTAGAAATGTATCAACAACCGCATCGCAAACATTGTTGCTTGTCAGCGTAATTTATGCACAGACAGTTGCGTTATTGTATAATCTCTCCGACTTTCTCACTTCGAACACATCCGAGAGCCGAAGCGCAGCTCGGTACAATATAACTTTCTTCTCTCTGATACACACCGGCGGCGGCACGAGATATATCTCAATGAATTTCAAAAGGTCCCAAACAACACGAGCCGTCCGATAATTAAAATTTCCAAACAAAAAGACCATTGGCCGCGACGTGTACACGCATGCATGCAGCCCACTGCAGTCTTTGGTCTCGAAGGAGACTGCCAGCGCGAGGAGCAAAAGGAAGAGGAGGACTCGAAATCCCATTCGAGTTACCGTCGCGGCGCATACACGTCATGTTGCGGCGTCAGTCGCGATCGAAAACATCGCGTATATTCGCGCATGACACGGCGAGTTTCATACACGCGAGTCTTTGTAGGCAACGCTGACCAGACGTGTATCTCGATCTCGAATTTGTCGCAATAACTCGTTCCCCGAAATTAGCCGATGCCGAAAACAATGTCGCGCTTATATGCTCCGACCTCTTGGAAAAATCTCACACGTATATGCGTACAGGCATATTACAGCGTCTAGAAAACAGCGGCATAATTACGAGCTCTCAGCGCGGGGAAAAGCTCGGGCGTGTAATCCGCGAATATGCTAATCTCGGACGAGGGAGGAAAGGTGGCTTTATGCGCGTATATTAAAGAATATCGAGAGCGAGCGGGAGAGAGAGCGGATAATGCAAAGCCGAATAGAGATAAATAATCCCCGATGGTAATTTATGTGCTCGCACGCGCGCGCGGAGGCATTCGCACGCGGTGAATAACGGCCCGCGAGCGCGACACGAGAAAAGCAGCAGATATCGGAGTCAGATAAGCGTCGCCACCGCCGCCGCCGCCGCTGGTGAAAATAAAAGGAGCGATGGAGGGAGAAGTGAGGCCTGAAGAGGAGAGACGAGAAAAAAAGGGATAGAGAGAGAGAGAGAGAGAGAGGAGCTCCACGTGCAGGGGTGATAATGCGCGAAGCTGAGCCGGCCGAGACCAACTGGTAATCTATTGGTAAATGTTGGATTACGAGAGAGAGCCGCGAGCTGAACGCGATAGATTTCTCTCTGTGGTGCGTGCGCTGACTTGAATGCGGCTCCGGGTTTTGATTTATCCGCTGTGGGGGAGGTATAGAGTTGTAAAGCTATGCGGGGGGACTCTATGAAGGAGTTTTGTCACTCGCTTCGGGCTCGTGGATTATCCTCTTGTTCGCCTACGCTGATAACGGGATTCCCTTTTTGTGGATATCTGAAACAGACGCGATCGATTAGTGAAAACTATTAACCGATTATTATGTTTCCGACGCAGAAATTCCTCAAACCGACGATATTGTTCGATCCAATTAGCGCGCAACTAAAGCGATACTAAATTATTTATAATTAAGCAGAAATACTTAATCAGCCGCGTATAAGATGAGGGAGAGAGAGAGAGAGAGAGAGAGAGAGAGAGAGAGAGAGAGGAAGACGCTTAAGTGTCCGGCAAAATGAGCGCAGAAAACGAAGTGCTCGACTTTAACATCCGCTATCGCGCAAAATAACAAAATCATCCTCACCTGAGAGCGAAGATGTACCGAGAGCAGCACCAACACACGGAAGTTTTTCGAAAACGTTAAACCAGCCGTGCGTCTGTGTGTGTAGCGCAGCGGAAACGACTCGTGCGCCTGTATGGGCTGTCGTAACTCCCCGAGACGCATTAAATTCCCGCGGCTTCTCGGGCGGCGCTGTGGACTGACGAACGCCTGTGGAAAAAGGGGAAAATCATTTAAATCGAATTCCGTAACTTAGATTTATTCTCGAGATACGTAACTCGGAGAAGACACTCTTCTCTCTCGCGATGATTTTCCCCGCGCGAGCAAGAGAGAAGTTTTAAGGCTCTCGAGCAGGCGCGTGATCCGCTACGGGCAGTGTCGGCTATATGGATGAAAAGTTTTCAGTGAGAGAGGAAGGCAAGACGCGCACGATTGCCGATAAAACGCTTGAATTTACGGTGAGCGCCGTTTTATATGCGCCGCTCGGACAAGCAATGGGACAAATTCTGTCGAATGTTTACGGACCAAATTTTTTTTTGTGTACTTGATTTTTTCTCTCTCGTATTTTCCGTCATCGACGCGATGCTACTATTGATAACAACGTCGCGTACAATGTTTTTAGGCTTTAACCAAGCTGAAACGCCGCCGGCGCGCAAGCGCGCGTAATTGAACCGCTGCATGTGAGTCGAAAAAAGGGTAACGTAAATTAACACGAGAATTGCTGCTAAATCAAACGACGCAGTGAAATTTTAGTATCATTGTACTTTATTATTATTCATACGCGCGCTCGCACCGTGTCATTATCGCTGGCCCTCGTGTTCACCGCGCGATTGCGTAAAACCTGAGGGATTCTAGGAAATCCCGGCCGTACACAATATAAATTTCAGAGAGTCCTAGAAAAAAAAGAAAAAATCTCGTGAACTCGTTCCCACACGCTAAAAGCACTCGGCGCTGCAGAAGCTCGAAGGAAAATGAGCAACGAGGCCGCGCGCGGCGACGATACTACACGTTGCTCGCGCCGCGGGTAATCGCCTATCGTAAATTGGTAGCTCTCTCTCTCTCTTGAGCGGCTCTCTTTTCGTCTGCTGCGCCGATAAATTCGAGACTCGCCGCCGCCGGTAGCGACGACGCGATATTCGAGCAGGAGTTACGAGCGTCGCCGCGCGCACGAAATAGTCTCGCATGCCTGATCACAATTAATAACGCGGTGGATGAGGGAGAAAGAGCGTGCGGCTCCCACAAAGCTGTCGATATCGAGGATTCGCGAGCAAAGGCGCCGAGAGAGAGAAGGGTGGCTTCTGCCCAGTGTCTCTCTCTCTCTCTCTCTCTCTCTCTCTCTCTGAGAATCGTCCTTTTGCGCGCGCGCGGATGCATTATGCGCTGCCCGATATTGCTGATGGGATCGCCTGGGCGGCGGCGAGCGTTTGTGAGCTGCTGAGTTTTTAATGGCGGGTGTATTTTTTTTAGCTTTAGATAATTAGCGGATTATTTTACGAGCCGGGTTCGCTGTTACGCAATTGACGATGGCGATGCTATCTGTCGCTCTCTCGAGCTCTTAGAAACTCGCTGAGCTGATGCATATTGAAGGAAGTATCTCAATGTCGGACGATTTGTTTTGCATGTGATTTTCCCCTTATGCGGTGTGTTCTCCAAGCGATGTACACCTATCTTATCGACTCTCCGGACACTTTTTACTGCGGCTCGTTCGTCTAGTCCGTTCGGAGCACAACTCTCTCTCTCTCTCTCTCTCTCTCTCTCTCTCTCTCTCTCTCTCTCTCTCTCTCTCTCTCTCTCTCTTTCTCGCTCATACGCCTCGCTGCTGCAACAACGAGAGCAGCCATACAAATCAAGTGGCTCGTACATAGCGCGGGGAAATTAACGAAAGAGCAAATCAAGCGCTAGACCTATTCAGCGCAAACCATTAAAGTCCGGCGCAGCTCGCAGTCCAATAGCCGTATACTTCTCTCGTTCTTAACATGCATAAGTTATATAAATTCGAAAATCCATATAGACACCCGCGGCTGCTGCCGCTGCTGCACCCCCGTATCTACTTCGCGGATGAGCGGAATATTATAGGCTCCGGCTAATAGACTCTCCGACTCGCTCGGGTATAAGTGTGTATACGCGCGGTTATGAGCTCCCGCAGTAGGCAGTCCAGCAGCAGCTGTCATAAATCCAGTGGCGCGCAAGCGATAACAGGAAACATAATATCGCGTGCGCGCGAGTGCAGCGCGTTACGCGCCGCGCAAAGGGAGAGAGGACGTGTCGGAGATAAAGAAGCCACGGAGGTGTAGAGTAATGCGCCTGTATCTGCCTGCTAGGGATTGCTCTATTTTTCCGAGCGCCGCGCGATTTGCTCCTGGATTTTCCGTGCGCGGCTGCGGCGATGGGATTTAGAGCTACTGGCTGCGATAAGCGCTATTGGCTTTGAAATTAATCTGCCTGACGTTGCCGCTTACCGAAGTTCAAAAGGAACGCGATGAAGTCGTCGGGGCGAAAAATCTTCGAATCTCGGACTCCCTTCGAATAAATATTCATAGGCGATGCGCGTGTGTGTAAGAAAAAGGCAATAAACAGCAGTATCTATTTCAACGTCCCGGGGACAAAGACCTCACTCCCAATTATCGCAGGCCTCATCGACTCTCTCTCTCTCTCTCTCTCTCTCTCTCTCTCTCTACTCTCCGAGTTTGATTGACCCGAGCCTTTTCGTTCCCGCGATCGGCCCACCAGATCTTCCCCATGTATACCAATAGGAAGGAGCCGAGCAATCTTAAGAGGAAGAGGACAGGGGCCCGAAGCCCAAGCAATTAGGGAAAAACTCGGACACTAGCGTCAACCCGGCAGTGGGACCCCATAAACTGAGAGACTCGAGTCGAGAGAGAGAGAGAGAGTAAAAAAAAGGTACAGCGAACGTCAATTCCAGCCAAATAATAATCGAGCTCGGATCTCTCGAGCCAGCCGGCGTATCTGCCCTCTCTCTGTGTTTTTGACGGGGCGAACAAGTGGCGGTCGCCGGCCCATTTCCTAAAACGAGTTCTCACGCGCAAGTGAGCGGCTGCGGCAGGCAGGTATATCTCCTCTCTCTCTCTCTCTCTCTCTCTCTCTCTCTCTCTCTCTCTCTCTCTCTCTCTCTCTCTCGCTCGGTCTTCTCCCTCGTAAAAGGGTGACACACCCATGCACACGCACACATTCGAAAGCGCGCGAGTTATGACGTCCTGGATTATAAGGCGCTCACGCACGTGCACGCACACCGAGGCGGTTTAAAAATCCCCTTTTGGATATAAAGAGCCCCCGCGCTCGCCTACGGCCGGATAAATCGAGAGGGAGAGGGAGCCTCGAGAAAAAAGCCGCATAAAAACCCTCCGAGACGATGAAGAAGAAGAGCCATCAGTGGGAGAAGGGAGCGTTATTCGCTCGGGTACAGGTATATACCCATCGCTCGAGTCTCCCTCTCCCGTGTATGCGCTGCAGTATGTTTCTTCTCGGCTGCTCTTGACTCGGGGGTGTCTCGCTCGCTCTGACAGGTGCATCGCTCCGCGCGCGGCTCTGCTCCGAAAAGATTTTCTATGCTTTATACGGACGAGCGATGTTTTCAGCTCGCACGCCGCACACGCCCACGTGAACGCGTGAGAGACGTTCCCCAGCGCGCGAGGACGTCCCGATGCGCTCTGCCGAGATTATCTCCTGCCCGTGTGTGTGTGTGCGTGTGGATATGAGTCTCTCTCACTTTCCACCACTACGGCTCTCTTTCTTTCCTTCTGCTGTGCCGGCCCGTAGAAGTCATATGGATAAATATCCGATTACTTTGCGCCATCGAGCCGATGCTCCTCGTGGTGGGAGGATGAAATTTGTGACGGCTCTTCCGAGGAATTCCTATACGCGTGTATGCGATGCCTTTTTTCGTATTAGTGCGTCGCCGCAGCTTTTATATCTAATGCGCTGTCCGATGTCTCTCCTGGCAAGTGTGTCTCGTCCTGTCTCTCTGATGCCGGAGGGATTATTATACGCCTTCCTTTTTCTACCCCCAGTGCGAAGGTAATTGCTTTGGGCCGCGGTATTTTATGACTTACCAGCGAGAACAAAGTTTGCCGGTTCACACGATGCACGTATACGTGGGTTTCGGGGGTATAACGCATTGCTTGAAACTTTGTGCATACAAATTTTAATCTACCTTCACGCTCGAGACGTTTAAGAATTATTAGCGTCTTACAGGCGAAGATCGTGTAGCGGATAAAAGAAATCGTCGCGGAGCTTTCGCGATTCCTGTACGCGCGCATACGTTCGTGCAACAGTTGTAGATACAGCGAGATATTTTTTTATCGCGCGGTAACTTACGCGCGTTAAGGGTCCCGCGCTTACGACTATTTAATTATACAAGATCATGCAAAACTCGGCGTTAATTAGCATACGCGTGTAACGTCACTCTGCGAACTGACACGGATATCACGAGAGTTTTAACGGTATATTTACGCATTTTCCGAAAATATGAAAAAACTGCATCGGGCAAAATATTAAAACGTCCGAAATTTAATTGCCGATAATTAAAAGTTTGAAATACGCATACAATATTTGCATTCGTACACGCGTATATATAATTGCACAGAGAACGTGATGAGATTTCTCGTGTATCATCGCTGTTGATCTCCTTAAGCAAAAAAATCCGCACAAATGTATTTCCCGAACGAACACGAGGAAGCTTTCGACTCATGCGTATTATACAGTGTGCATGTGTGTTGTCCGTACACTCGTGCGTGCCCGAGTCGGACAAGACAGGTCACGCGAATGAGGAATTATGTAATCGTATTAAATTATATACGCCTTGCAAATCAGCCGCTTCGTGTGTGCCTTCTTTCGAAACTGTATTCTCTCTCTTCTCTCTCTCTCTCTCTCTCTCTCTCTCTCTCTCTTTCTCTGCGATGCTATACACGCTGACTCTCTCGAGAGAGCTCTGTTCGCCGCGCTGAGAAGAGCTAAAATTGAGATTTTACTCGGACGAGCACTCTCGGGAATAAATTAATACTAATCGCCGGCCACTGATAGCACGAAAATTATGCTATTAATATACGTTCGACTGGAATTTTTTCGCGCGCTCTCTCGCGTACCTTTATAATACCCGCGAGTTTCTCGGAGCTTTGAATTTTTTTGCCGGGATTATTCGCGACTCGCTTTTATATAAATCAGCCGTCGTAAAGCGAAGTCTCTTTCTCTCTCTTTCTCTCTCGGGATAATTTATCGCGCTGATAAAAATAACCTTTTCGAGCCCGCTCTAACGCGCGTCGTCGCGAGTTTATGGCGTCCTTTGAAAATAGTACCGAAAGCAATCGGCTCTTAACGCGCGAATAAATTCACCTCCGCACCGCCGGCGACAAACGTTACCTCATCTATTAACGATCAGCTACTCCGGCGAGAAAAAAGTCTCGGGGCGAGCAGCGACTTCTCACGAGGACGCTTTGTCTAAGAGCAGCACTACGTATAGCTCGCTGCCGACTTCCTCGGATCCGATCGCGCTTGCGGGACTGGAGGAGCGCGCGCGAGAGAAGCCCTTTTTGAGCCGAGACGAGCTGCGCAGAAAAAGAAGTCGCGTCGATCGAGTCCTCGTCGTCGGGCAGTCGTCCCCGCGATCCCAGCGCCCGTAACTGTTCCGATGCTGCTGCTGTATTCGAGGGAGAGGACGGCTTCTCGTGACTCGCGTAAGCGACTCATGCGACGAGACATGCGATAAAATTTTACGAGGGAAATTTCAGTCTGCCGCTTTTCGATTATAATATACACAGCCACATGTTGCGCGTGTTAGTCATCGAGACTGTGTTTTTCAAGCGATTGTCGCAAAAATAATAACATTGAAAGTTAAACCGTCAGTTCCTCACGCAGTCGATAATCGTCCAGCCAAGTATACGCGCGGCAATTGCGCTGCGGATAATGCGAGGAGATAATGAAAAATGCGCTGTGATAGCAGTTAAATGCGCGTGTGTTTAAAAAAAAAACAACAACAGAGGAGCATTATATGGCGACGAGTTTGCAAACTAATTGGTTTTAATTGCGTGTTAGCAGTAAACATTACTTTATTTGAATAACGTAACGCGAATTTGCAAAACCTGATCGACGTAATCGAAAAAGACGCATCGCGGCGCAATCTCTCTCTCTCGCTCTCGTCGTCGCGCGGGATGAGGAGCAAAAGGAGCAGGAGCAGTGGCTTTTCGCATTTTTTTAGAGCGACATTAGCAGTTCTCACGCTCGGGGCGGATAAAAAGTTGATGAATATATTCCGCGTATATCGTCTGGTAACATCAATTATTCCGCGGTGCACACTTTGTTAAGGAGACTGGGAGTAAAGCAGCAGCAGCAGCAGCAGTGAATCGGGTATATCGTAACGGGCGTCCGCAACTGGTCGCCGCCGCTTTGCACGCATGAAAACGTACGATGATAAGCTTTATGAAGGCTGACAAACTCGATATCCTTATCGAAGCAATAACGTTTCACCGTTCATGAACCTCTCCTGTCCCGCTCGCTTTTTTCTTCTATTTCCGTCTTTCTCGTATGCGCACACACACACACTTGTATAGGCGTGCCTCCTTCGCTCGTTGTACGTATATACGTGTGTGTGAATGTGCAAGCGCGACGCGAATACGGCGCTTTTATTTTTTCCCATTTGTCAATTTGGCTGCGCGAGCTGAAGAGGGAAAAAGAGAGAAACGCCTCTCAGCTTACCGTATATGATCAGGGAATGACTTCAAGGGATGAGAGAAAAAGTGTCTCGGAGCGAAGAATCTCGAAGGCCGATATATATATATATAAAAGCGAATCTGCGCGAGCGAACGAGCGAGAGAGTCTTTAACTTTCTCTTTTTACAATATAACGTATCGGTTTTATTGCTAACGCTATGATGTAAACACGCCCGAGTTTATTTTTACCCGGGCGACTGAGCTCTCTCGAGCTTTTTATAAAATTCGATTAGGACACTCTTTCAAAGTCTCTTATCAATGCACTCGTTAATAATTGCTTCGAATTGATTGTTGCAACCGTCTCTATCTCGACTAATTTTGCATCGAAAAAAAAAACTAGCTGCAAGGAATCACTACAGCTTCAAACATTTTTTCCCGCTCATATATAGCACGTTGCGAGGAGAGAAGCCCTTGGCGCCCGTAAACGGAGACTTCAACGGTCCGGCAGTTGCACGAGCGATGTGCCCCTCCACATACAGCCGTATAATACAAGCAGTGCCTGCGCACATGCATATGCATCCGGGCGACTATACTTCAGCGAGTGAAACTCGTATACGCGCGCTAATTGGCCTGGCTCGATTTTTCACAGCGGCTCTCTCGCGCATAATCGACAATCGATCGGGCCGGCCGCGAAAAATCCCGAGCAGCTACCGATAAAACGTGTTTCGCGAAGATAGCGCACTTTCTCGCGCAGCAGTAGCCGAAGCTTTATCGTTTAATTAATGCAGCGCACCGAGGAGCCAGCAGCAGCAGCTCTTTCTCTCTCTCTCTCTCTCTCTCTCTCTCTCTCTCTCTCTCTCTCTCTCTCTCTCTCTCCGTGTGCGATATTATATTATACGCTCGATCGGTTGTACACTCTCGTGTTTGTGTCTGGTAATTTTTTCGACTGCGATATTTTCGAGCTTGAGCGCGGCAACGACCTCTTTATAATTTAATCATTGTTATTAACAGAGCAATCAGCCGAGTAAATACGTTCTTCTCGAATTCGTACACGAATTCGTGCTCGCGCAACGTCGTTTAATTCTCCGCATCGAAGGCTCAATTTCGACGAGACACTCGCAGGGGCCACCTCGACGCGTCGACTCTCAATAATCGTTAAAGCATTCCCGTTTCCCCTTATACCCGCAGCGAGAAGCGTGTACACTGCAGCACACGCGAGAATAAGATGCGCCGCGGCAAAGCGAGGGAAAAGAGCGCGGGAGATCGGCCAATTTATCCTTACAAATTGCGCCGGACTCGAATCGCTTTCTGCTCGTTTTCGAGCTTTCTATCTCCTTTCTTCTTCTCTCTCTCTCTCACTCTTGCCGCGCGGCGCGAACGAGCGAGCCTACGCGCGACCGTCTCGTTCGAGCCGCCCACGTTCGGCCGGTCGCGCGTAGGCGTCGCGAAAATACCGCGGGACGCAGATAGATAGGAGCGCAGTGGGGAGAGAGAGAGAGAGAGAGAGAGAGAGAGAGAGAGAGAGAGAGAGAGAGAGCGGATGTCCATCGCGAGACACCCTCGACAGTTCACTTCCTCTCGCGGCTGCTGCTGTAGCCGCCGCGGCTCTTGCTCTCTTTATTCTTTGCGCGCGCTCGGTTCCTCTCACGCACGTGCGTACGTAGGTTTGCGCGAGGTGGAAGCGATTGAAAATTTTCCACGCGAGAGAAGGAGAGAGAGAGGAGAGAAGGAGCGGGCTCGCATTAGGCGGCGCAGCCCGAGGCTGTCTTCTCTCTCTCTCTCTCTCTCTCTTTCGCTGGCTGCCCATTTTTCACGAGTCCTCTTTTTTCTCTCCCTCCTCCTCCTCCTTCTTCTCCTCCTCCTCTTCGCTTCTTTGCCTTCATTTTTTACTTTTTTAATTCCTTCCTTTTCTCTCCTTTTAATCTCCGCTGCTGCTGCTGCTCAACGTATACACACTCGCCTCGCCGTGTGTATGTATATGCATGTGTTCCCGCTATACGTGCACCCGACTTCATTTGCGTCTATACATACCGAAATGAGCGTCGATTCGTCGAAGGCGATTTCAAATAATTACGTGAGATATCGCGGCCGTGGTACACACCTCTCTCACGAAGGACAATATTTACCCTGCCTTCGTAAATAAACAGCGTCTCAATTAGCGGCTGGCGACTCCTGCAAATCATTCCCAACCGAATTCCTCGATAAATACATCCCGTCCTATTCCTTTTCCCCGATGACTCGTTTTTTTTCTCCCTCTCAAACCTCGCGCGCGATCGGCTACGCAGTTTTTCCTTTATTCTACTTATCCAGACGCGAGGAGCGCACTTCTTGCACACACTCGTATACGGGCATACGATTCCCTTTCGTACACACACAGACACGCACACTGTTCTATTTTTTGCTCGAGAGTATTTTTGCCGGTGTGTTTTCCTGCTCTCGGCCTCAGGTATACACACCTATAGCGAGAAGAAAGAGTCCTTGCGCGTTACGACATTGCGTTTAGGTTCGACTGTCTGTCTGCGGGCTTTATTCCCGGTGAAAATGCGCCGGCGGTGCACGTGCGCGGCGGCCTATTGTGCGCGCGTCTCTGAGAGAGCGAGATGGAAACTGACTTTTGCCGATCAATGGCCATTCAGGCGTGCGTCAATGCTGAGCCGATTAGCGAGAGCCCTAACAAACGGCGCGCAGGTACTCCAGGCAGGCGTGCGAGGTGCGTGAGAGAGATACCCCTGCAGAGTGGGGAGAGTCGGAAAAATATTGATGAAGTATTTAATGGCTCGCATTTGAGTCAAAATGCCGTTATTGATGGCTATACAACGCGCGGCATTGTTTACCGTGTTCGTGACGTATACGACTCGCGTGCGGGTGAATTGACGCGTTAATTTTCGATTTTGCGAACTCGAAATATCCCCCGAGTCCCCCGAAACCTAATCCGAGGATTGATAACTGTTTAACGAGCGGCATTCAGCCGCTCTCTGCAGCTGCGCTTATTGTGCACGCGCGGAGCCTCGGAAAAGTTTTGAAAGTATTATATGAAAACACACGTCGCGAACCCCTTACACACACAAGAGCATGATAAGCGCGAGAAATTGTATATTTACCTTGGCAGTATAAGGAGAGGCGAAACCATCGACTCTCCCTCTATTCTCGACTCATAATGCTTACTCCTCTCTCGCGCGCGCGAGCTGCGCATGATACGCGAATTAGCGAGCGATTCATAATAACAGCGGATCGATCCTGTGTGCGCTATGCCTACACGCGGCGCACAGCGTAGGTAGTAGTTTTCGCTTTAAGTGAAAGCTCCCATTTTCGAGTCGGCTTCCTTGCGACTGCCGTGTTATTATATCGGGGACGGCGAAACGATGATCGATCGAGCCGGGCTGAAACTACCGATTTTTTTCGCCGATCTCATCTCCCGCAGTCTCGAGATACCCGATCCACAAGAGCCATGCGTGTGTATGTGTACTCTAGCCAGCGCTGTACACACAATCGCTCGGCGGCCTTTACGTAACGCGGGCGAGCGCGCCCGCGACGTAAGTAGTAGAAGACGAAGAGCCGCGCGGCGGCAGCGACATCGTCGCGTCCTTATCTCTCTCGGATGCTGCGTCTCGCTCGTGCAGACGTAAGTATAGCTGCGTGTCGCCGAGAGCGAGAGAGCAAGATGGAGAACGCCGCTGCCGCGGGGTGGTGGGAGTCTCGAGGGTCCAGCAGCGCGGCGGCGAGAGGAGATTATACGCCGGCCGACGGAGCGAGACCGAGCTATGCCGTGGACCAAGAGCCCGAGAGAGATAAAGAGAGAGACGGCGAGAAGCTGACGTAGCAGTATACACTCGCGCGAGCGCGCGCACACACACGTACACGTAAGGTGCGGCGGCGGCGCTGCACAGGTAGGGATTTCTCTCGAGAGTGAGAGTGAGAGAGGCGAGGGAGGCTCCCCCCTGCAGCAGGACAGAGAGGGAAGCTGTAAGGACGATAGGTATCTCTCTTTCTCTCCCTCGTTGGCTTCCTCGAGGCGCGCCGGAGCGAGACGGCGCTACACGTGCACGTCCCAGGTAGCCGCTGCGCGAGAGGGGCAGGAGGGGGGCTCCTCTTTCTCTCTTGCTCTTGGATGCTGGGAGGCGGCGGCGGCGGCGGCCATGTTGCCGATCTCGCTCTCTCTCTCTCTCTCTCTCGCTCTTCCGCTCGCGCTCGCGTATGTGTGTGCGTCGGCGCGCGTAGGTGAGCGAGCCTGGACAGCGCGGCGCACCGGCAGCAACGCTCGCCTCGGCTCCGAATATACCGCGCGCGCGTCTGGACCATAGCGCGAGCCGCCGCCGCAACCGCTCACTCCGTCCGTGTCTCTCCATATAGCTGTGTGTACGCGCGCGCGCGTGTGCGAGAGACAGACTTGCCTGCTCGCTCTCTCCTCCTCCTCCTCCTCTCGCTCGCTCACTCGCTCTCTCGCACTACCTGCGGCTTCGAGCGTGTGCGTGTGTGCGTGTGCATCTCTGCGTGAGCCGCTGCTGCTGCTCTGGCTGCTGCTGCGCTGCTGGCCACGGCATACAAGACGAGAAAGAGAGAGAGAGCGCTGCGACGCGTCGTACGTGGAGCATCTCGTGAACGCCTCCTCTCCAGGATAACTCCAGCCGAGCAGGCAGCACACGCAGGCACGTCTCCTGGAGCGCGGAGCCTAACCTTACGAGTGAGAGAGAGAGAGAGAGAGAGAGAGATACGCTGCGCTGGACCGCGAGGACGTGAAAAGTGACAGTGCTTTCCGCCGCTGAACTGACGTGGACCAACCGGTTGTGTGTTGTTGTTGTCTGTGCGCGCTAAATCGTAGATCGGCACTGGGCCTACTGGGATGTCGCGTCTGCCGGCGACGGCCTCGTCCCGTCCAGTCGACCAAGGAGCAGCAGTGCCAGCAGCATCGGCCAGGAGCGCGCCGGTAGCGGAGATGTGAACCGACAACCGAGGAGGGACGCCCAGTAGTTTGTAGTCAAGCAACACCAAAGTCCAAGCGCGGCCTTCCTCGAGGACACCAGAGCGCACGCCATATTACAAGCCGTCTCCACACGCACATACTCACACTTGTCTCCTTCTCGAAGCTTCCGAGATATGAACCTCTGCAAAGTAAGTACACACGCACGTCTTGATTTTTCTCTTCGCTCCTCTCTCTCTCTCTCTCTCTCTCTCTCTCTCTCTCTCTCTCTCTCTCTCTCTCTCTCTCTCTCTCTCTCTGTATAATACTCTGCTCTGGCTTTTTCCGCGTCTTTCTTTCTCTCTCTCGCTCGCTCGCAGCCTCGCTGCTTCTCTCCTCTTTTTTGTGGTTTCTCAAGGTAACGCTGCTCCGCGGCGCCGCCACGGAGTTCCTCCTTTCGCTGCACGGATGTTTAATAACGATCTTTCAAGAGCGAGAGACTCCAATACGGGATATCCAGCCCGATAACGATCGCTCTCGAAAAATCCTTGCCGATTTTCCGAACTTGGCGATGCCGCCGCGCGATCGCGGCTCTCTTCGCGGAATCTGTCCCCGGCACTTCTTTTTCTCCACTACCGATGACGATCTCTCTTTCTCCGCGCGCGTACGCGGTAGTGTTATATAGAAGAGGACGGCTGAATTGCGCGAGCGCGACAGTAGGTACCGATCGCGAGAAAAGCGACGGAACGCGCAATTTTAACGCCCCGAGCGCCGGTTCACTTTTATTGTTTTCCCGCGTAAAAAGCCGCGTGTATAACTCTTTGCCTCGTGCCGCCACCGCCGTCTTTTATCGCCTCTCTCGGAAAGTAAAAGGCCTTTTTTCCCTTCTTTTGTGCACGCGCCAAGTCGTATAGTTTTTCCCCGGCGCATTGTGCTCTCTCGCGCTCGCACGCACTGCTTATTAAACGGTCCCTTCGCGCAGCGCGCCCGATGTATACTTAGGCCGGAACTTCACAAGCTTCTCTTCTTTTCACACTTTTTCTAGCAGGCACGAAACGAAAAATCGCGGGATGGAAGCCTCGCACGGCGAAATAACCCAGCGCGAGGGAGTGCGGGCAACAACAAAACGCGAGAAGAAGAAGAGCCCGGTTGCCCCAATCTGATCGGCGAGCGCGCGAGCGGCGGCGGCTCCAGCCAGGTTTGCCCTATGGAGAATCAGGTTAGACCGGCCGAACCTGCTCCCGCGCCGGCCTCTCCGCTTACCGGCTTTGCACCACGCGGTTGTGTATACAGTGCTCATCTCGCGTGGCCACATAGTTCAAAGGAGAACAACAACACACACACACACAGTGTGTACGTCGGGAGGGAGAGAGGGAAAAGAGCGCGAGACGACGAAACAAGATCTTCCGCTTCTGCGCGCCTCTCTTCTTCTTCTTCTCGTTCTTCTGCTTCTTCTTCCGCGTTCGATGCAGAGGCGGATCATCCTAGCGTCCGGCTTCCAGTCTGCCGGTTTTGCTTCTGGTCCCGCCGCGATGCCGGCCACCTGTTGGTACCTCGCGCGGCTTTTTTCTCCTCGCTTCTGTTCGCAAACCTCCGCGGTGAAAATGAGACGCTTCGATTATATCGGCGAGTATTTTTTCTCCCGAAGCCGGACGGGAAACATCAATCAATTATATTACAAATCGCTGCTACTTTAAGCGCTCTCGCCTCGATTTTTTCTCGTATAAAAAAAAATTTACACGAAATTCCATGACACAATTCTAATTCTTTTTGGCACGCTCATTAATATTCGCGCCTGCGTGAGACATAGATTTGCATTCCCGTTACAAACCCATAACTCCGAAAGCCTCTCGGAGAGGAAAAAATTCCCAGCTTTTCGCTCTCTCCCTCGCTCAACTCATCAGCGCCCGATGGTACTCGGAAACTATTTGTCCAATTGAATTCACCGCGCCGCAAGCTTCGACCGCAAAATAAACGACGCTCGCGTATTTCCTCTGAGAAAGCAATTACGCACTTAGAACAATCTTCGGCGGAGAAAGTGCCTCCTTTAAAAGCACTAAATCGCGCAAGACGAATGTCCGACTACTTACGTACCGCGCGGGAGAGGTAAAAAGCTCCGAAGAGCAGACACGGCACCGCTCTTCGGCGCAAAACAACGCCGTCGACGAGCAGAAGTGAGTGAGAGAGAGAGAGAGAGAGAGAGAAAAAAATTAATAACCGCGCACTTGGCGGTGTTTACGGAGCCATTTCTCGAAGGATCGTCGCGTCGCGCTGCAGCGATTGACGAGCTCTCCCGGTGAGATGGATGGCCGTATACCTTATACGCGGCGCACGCTTACGGAAACAGGAAAAAAGAGCCGCTAGCGCGCTACTCTCGATCATCGACTGCGCGCGCTGAGGAGCGTCTATTATTACACCTGTCTATCCGTCACGCCGCGTGTCTGCAAGCAGTGTGTGTATAGTATGGCCGGTATACATATATACATACGCATAGCGGCGCCGGTGAATTCCAGTTTCGCGCGCGCGCGCGCGCGCCAGCCGCCGCCGCGATGACGATTCTCCCGGCTCCCTCGAAGCGCCGGGACCAGTAACACTGGTCTGTGGACCAGCTGATCTCCGACGAGATTCTCGCGCTTCCTCGTCTCTTCCCACAACACGCGCTGCAGTGACCCTGGCCCCGAAACCTGCGAGCGAGCGAGCGAGCCTTCAGATGTTATTACACTGTAAAAGAGTTTTAGGCGCGCGCGCGCGCGAGCTCGGCTTGTATACACTGATGGATACGAGTTTACGAGTTGCGTTTACGTGTACCTATACACGCGCTGTGCGGGTAAACGACCGTGTACGAGCGATTTCGCTCACTCTAGCTGTGTTGTATAGCCGAGTCGTCCTTTCCGCTTATGGACTTTGCTATGTGCTCTATCGATGCTTTTGCTTTCCGTTTCTCGCGTTATTCAACACGAGTATTATATCTCATTCTCTTTCAGGTCCTAACCTCATTCGACGCTTCCGTAAATGTGCCATACAGAAACCTCGAGCAGCAGCCTGTGATAGCGAGGACCAGCAGCAGCAACGAGTGTGCCTAGTTTTATAATAATTTGTTTTTGTTGGATCTTTCTTTTTTTACTCATCTACCGTCGCCTGCGTACGTATATACCTGCATAAGTGGATAATTCGCCCGAATCGAGAGCCAAGACAGAATGTCAACTTGCACCGAACCTGACAACGCAGCCGCTCTTCACATGCAGGAAACTCTCTCACCGGTCAGTATACAAGCACTTGCTTGCAATATTCATTATTCGCACTTTCGTGACTCATATACGCGTCGACTGCAGCACACACGCACATATACATATACGCACTCGCACATACATCTCACATTGTCCTCCCCTTTAATTAGCTGGCCGTTTTTTTTGCAACTTTGCCGGAGATTCGCGTGTGCGAAAGTGCAAGGCCTCATTTTCGCTCTGGCGTAATGACGCGCGCGGCTCTCTCGCTGCGGATGGAAATTATCCGTCGAGTCTCTCTCTCGACGCTCCGCAGTGTGTAAGGTCGTTTAGTTTCCCGACAGATATATTTGGACGTAAATCGGCAAAAACGTTCGCAATTTTGAAGTTCTCCGGATGAATTATGCTTCTGTGAATGCGGCCCTGACTTTATATATAAACACGCACTCGCGCAGCCGAGCTGTCGATGAATTATCGCACTACGCCGAAAAATAATGCGTCTGGATGGGGGAAAGATAGCCGGGAAGTAAATTCTCTGCTCCTCGAGTCAATAAAAATATTTCATCATTCGTATACGTCTATATATCCCGGATAGAGATTCCGCTTTATTTGATAACACTTTTTTCGGAATTTTGAAGAATAACGACAGCCCGGAGACGAGAAATTTATTCATCCCGTAACGCGACACACAAGACTGAGTGAGGAAGAAGTAGAAGAAGAAAGAGAAACCCAAAGAGGCATCACGGCGCGAGTTAATCGTTAAATCCTTAAGCCGACGTCGTTAATAAGACGCTTTACTATATCAAAGCGACGTTTCATTAACATTTTTAAGCGATTAGCGCGAACCGACACAGCAGCAGCAACAAACGTATAATGCTTATACCTCTCTTTCTCGAGAGAGTGGGAAGAAATACGAGAAAAACTGCCGGACACTGAGTACAAATTATCCCCGACCCGACACCTGCTCTCTCGCGCAATTCTCTCGCACTAGGTATGCATCACGAGTCGAATCGCGCGAACAATAGCACAGCTCCGTGTCAATAGGTCGTATACATTTCTCTCTCTTTCTTTCTCTCTCCGCAGCAGCTCACAACAGCCAAGTAAAGCCGTATCCATCGCCGGAAAGCATCGAGTCGAGATTTTCCAGGCTACAGGTTCGTCTCGGTTTTTCAGGGGCACCGCCCGTCGCGTCGTGCACACAACGAATATACCTGCTCGCGCGACCGCAGGGGATCGGCCGAAGAAAAGCCCGGGCGCTATAAAGTGTAATGCATACTCTCGGGCGTTTTTCGGCCGGCAGCTGTCGTTAAAAATGATTTAGTTGCGTGGTAGGCATTACAGATGCGCGCGACCGATAAATCCGCGAGCGAGAGGCGAGGCACATTATACTAGCGTATACATATAATAGTCTTAGACGCACAGGACCTCTCGCTCGTAAATAAGGCAATTAAATTCCGGAGAGGGAAGATATCGAGTCGCGCCTTATTTACGAGCCTCCTCGCTTTTACGTCCCGTGGATACACATTCCGAGATCCACGAGAGCCTCTCCGTGCGCGTGATGCTGCCTATGTGCGTGTGTGTACCGTACGGGCTTCTCATTGTTTACGTTGGCGACGCGCGTTTTATTGTCGAGAGAGAGAGAGAGAGAGGACCGCGATGTGTACTCGGATCTCGACGACTTCATTCATTTGCGTCGCCGAGTAATTTACAGTGATTTCTCAGCGGAAACTTTGGCGGCTTCGGCGAGGGAAATTTTAAAAATGTCTCGCGCGTTAATTAATACACGGCTCCGAACAGATTCGCTGGCTTGGAAACAATATCGCGCGAGCGCGTGCGGATGCTGTTTATTCAAATGAATACTCGCGCCGGGTCGGCTCTCATTATAATTCGTACAACAGCCTCCTGTCGCGCGGCTATATTAATGAACCAGCGTCGAAATGACAATAAAAGCAGACGACGGCGCTTGAGCCGTGCCTCTAATGAGTATTCATGAAGCCAGTGGTTTTTCAAACGGTTTGTTTACGATCTAACGCCTTACTAAATCAGACCGCGCGCGTGTCGAGCTCGAAAAAAGCGAAAAATTCGTCCTTGATCCGCCTTTCGGTAAGTATATTCGAGTCGAGATTTTCGCGTGTACAGTCAAAAGTGGGTACGGCACTGCGCGGGCGCCAGTCCGAGACGGAATGGCGCGTAGCGCGAGAGAGCGCCATTCTTGCGAAATGTCTCGCGCGCGCGCGGTCTCCATGTTGCTACGTCGGCGATAAAGCCGCCGAGAGAGTCGAGTCTCTGCGGCCTGTTGTACAGTCTCTGATTCTAAATAGAATCGATTTTGCTTGGAGTATTCAGCTAGTTGTTCGCTAGAATTCCTTTTTTTCATTTTCCTCGAATTCCGGGATATAATCACGGTAAAATCATAAAACACGCGTGTAATTTTAATCAAGCAAACCTCCTAATCAAGTAGTAAACCCTCGAAAATCCTCGCGTCCCTCGCATACGCCTTCGAATTTTATGTGGCTATACCTGTATACACGGCTTATAAAAAGGCCCTTCCACGGGAGGCCCCCGCCGAACGCTAAATTGCCCCGCGAGGCTCTCTCTCTCTCTCTCTCTCTCCCTCGAAACTCGAGACGTGAGGCGAGGACGAGAGCATCGCGCTCGGGGAGATGACTCTTCGGATTTCTCGCGCCTGCTGCGGCTCTCGTCCGTGTTATACAGCCGCATGAACGCTTATTTATAAAGTGCGCGCTCGCCCTTTTCGCGAGCGGAGAAAGGCAGGTACGATCACGAGAGGGGCGAAAGGTCGAGGCGAGACCGAGAGAGAAAAGGACGCGCTCGCGCGAGAGTAAGAGACGCCCACGCGGTGGTTATTCGTCGTTCGAGCCGTACTGTATAATACACAGACCGCGTGCATCAGGCGGATATCGAGCTTTTTTGTCCCGCGCGTATATGTATGGGCTTTTTTTTGCCGCGAGTTTTTTTTGTGTGGGATCTAGTCAGCGCGCGCACGCGATTATTGTCCGTGAGTATAGTGTGCGAGCTGAGCGATCTATCGATCGGCTATGTATCCGTTCGTCAGCTGAATGTATCGAGTATCGTGATTCACGGCTTGTTTTTTGCTCCGAGAGAGACCTGTTTTGTTGCTCTTGAATGTTTTGATCAGAGTTTGCTTTTTCGACTCCGGCCGCGAATGGATTTGAATATTATAATAACGAAAACATTCGTGACTGGCGGAGAATCGAAAACTGTATCGCGTAATCCACGGCGTCTCGCGAGCGTATAGACGTAACTATACCAGCGTGTTACGCGCGGTTGGTTAGTCGTAGACTCGAGATAGAGAGGGGCTGAATTCGCGCGGTGGCGACGTTATAGTAATGGCACTTAATAACCGTAAATATGTAATAATTTCCACTTAAACGCGCCGTACTCTTACGAAATGCGAATCACGCCGCGGTGTTACGTCGTGCGTATGTGTCTGTGCGTATAGTTTTATCGAGCCGGCCGTGTCTTTCTTTTTCTTTTTGCGCTTTATAATAGGTCAGCTACTCTGCTAGTGTGTGTGCGTATTACCTCACACTTGCTGGCGCAAAAAAAGCGCAGAGCCGCGCGCGATGGCAAAAAATTGAAGATGCCAGAGACACAGTTGTGCGCGCGCTTATTAGTACCTGTATATAGTATACGTATACACTGCACCGCGCGCGCATTATCGTTTTGTAATTCGGCAATTTCGCGTCTCGTAAATTTTTCCTCCGACAGCTCGTGAATTATTCCCCGAGTCTTGTGGGGTTCAGTGGCGGTAACGATTCCCCGAAACAACTCGATATATTTTTCCATCGCGCGCGCGCGCACCATTAGCGAGCGAGAGAGGCGCAAAATCGCCTCTCTATAGACACACGTACGGCAGCGCAAATAGCCGTATTTCTCACACGCGCGCATTTTTATCCGGAAACGCAGAAAGAAAGTCGTTCGAAGAACCAATTCCCCCTCGCGTACATGTACGCGATACGTACAAAACGCTCTCTCTCTCTCTCTCTCTCTCTCTCTCTCTCTCTCTCTCTCCTCTCTCTCTCTCTCTCTTCTCTCTCTCTCTCTCTCTCTCTCTCTCTCTCTCTCTCTCTCTCTCTCTCTCTCTCTCTCTCTCTCTCTCTCTGTCGGACCAATTAACCGCCATTATACGCGCGGGAGCCAAGTCGCGCGTTGCCCTTAAACAGGTCGAGCGCACCGCCTCGAAATCTATCCGTCTCTCCGCCTCTAATTCCCCCCCCCCCCCCCCCCGTATAACCGCGACCATTAGATTCTTTTTCTTGCTACTGCTTCTGCTGCGCTGCACCTATATGCGCCGTTATGTCAGAGACGCGCAACACGGCTCCTCATCTCTCTTTTTCTTTTCCTCGAGTCTGTCTGCCGTCGTCGTCGTCGTCGTTGGGGAGAAAGAGCAACTCGGCAGCGGTTCTTAATTGCGAGTAGGAGAGAGAGAGAGAGAGAGAGAGAGAGAGCAGGAGGATGGGATGATTAATAATCGGTACGATCGAGAATGCGAAGGGCAATCGAGAGGAGAACTTTAGCGCGGAATTATGTATAAGCTCGTGCACGCGCTATCTGCATGCGGGATGAGATTAGACGGCCGCGAAAGAGTTATCGTCTCGGGGTTGAGCCGAGACTTTTTTCCCCGTAAGTTGACTTCTTTGCAAACTGTGCAATCGATACAACCGTGATCGTTTTTAGTTCGCGTATGTATCTTGGAAGTTCGATCTCTCGTCAGTTAATAAATTTCCCGCGTCAAAATAAAACAGACACACGCTCGCGCAGGATGTATATTTCAAGTCACGATATAATGTCTCATTTACAAAACCAACAAAGCCGTAACGAAATTTATCGGAAAAAATAATCAGCGTCTCTAGGAGCCTACTCGTAAATTAAAACCATAAACTTCATAATGATAACCTCAGGCAATAAAGTATACTTAAAAGCTATAACTTTATCCTTCTCTCTCTCTCTCTTTCCCTATCTCGTTAATTAAAATTCTCCGCGCGCGGAGCATCCGAGTGGCTCGGAAACATTAAAATTAACCGATCGCGTCATCC
This sequence comes from Nasonia vitripennis, assembly GCF_009193385.2. NCBI lineage: Eukaryota > Metazoa > Arthropoda > Insecta > Hymenoptera > Pteromalidae > Nasonia > Nasonia vitripennis. Next base: position 4,481,441 of record NC_045760.1, read on the forward strand.
GTACAACGCCAAAGTTTCAGCGCCGTGTCACAGGCGCAATGTGCGTGTCCCTCTCTAACGCCGCGCGCAAAACGCCACACAGAGTATAGGTAATAAGAGAAGCAGCTCGCTCGACGGAGGTATAAAAAATAAAGAAGGAACGACGAGGAGGAGACGCCAAACGGAAAGGAAAAAATGAGGTGGAGAAGAGAGCTAATGGCAGAGAGGATGCGCGCTCACGCTTATCTCCCGTCTAATCTCGGACTCTCCCGCGTGTGGTTCCACAGCATCACTCCGATGCTGGCGCGTCGTTGTCTTGTGTTCCTCTATACGCTCGCCTCGACGGACATGCGAGTGTATATCCCGCGTATGTATACGTCTATACACGTCTAACGCATGCACGATTAATTATTATGATCTCGCTTGCGCGCGCGTACGGGAGAGCTCGCGGACGTTTTAATGCGAGACTCTGTGTTCTAATGCCATTCGAAAATCCCGCATCACTCGCGCCGTTGTATAAAGCGCCGCTTCGTCGTTTTTCTCGCTTTATTTCGTTTTCACCAGCGCCGCGCGTGCATACACTGACACAGAAGAGTCGATGACGAAGCGAAGTCGATACTTAGAGGCTCTCTGTGTACGAGAGGATGATTCCCTTTATCTCGCGCTTTTGCGCTTGTATAATTGTTTATTTATGGGCGATCGCGTGAACGCGAAGGATAGTTTTGATTGAAGACTTAATTTAGCGGCTCGCGCGCGAGAGAGGAGGAAAAATATTCGTTTGATAATAATACTATGCTTGTTTTTCAACGCGTGGAAATCTCTCTCTCTCTCTCTCTCTCTCGCGCGCGCGCGCGCGATCCAGACGCGTTTAGCTTGATAACTTTAATAATACGCCGAACGTCCGTCTCTCTATTCATTCGTTTCGGTCGTTGGAAATCATTAGACGTACATCACTCGGAGATATTATGTTTTCACCGAGAGCTCGAGTATTTCGTATTTGATAAACGTTGATTATTAATTACTGCGCGCAACGAAGTCTTGAAACGGAACAGGAGACCATATAGCATTGTATATGCGTGCCACTTTTTTTCAAACATAGACGTGACGCACGTGCGCGCGATCATAGACGTTTTTACGCCATAAGAGTGTATTCTCAAGGCGACGCGGAGCCATTATTGTTTGTTTACTCCGCAATGCGTATTATAGTATCTCGAATTGGTGATCGTCATAATGAGCGTAATGTTCCTCAACCCGGCGTCGAGTCGTCTCGCAGCTCCGGAAATAACAAACGTCCGCGTCCCTCATATTCCCGTGAATATCGAATAACTTGCTCGCTCTGGCATGTAAAAAGAATCGCGTTAATTGCCCCCCGCGCAACCCAATACACAAGAAGCGCTCGGTGAGAGGGAGAGAGAGACGGATTCCGCTTAATAACGAGCTCTATAAAGGCGCGTGAATGAAAAACGATCCTGAAAAATGCCCGACGCGCGCGCGCGCGTACGTAAGGTGGCCCGGGGAAGCCGAAAAAGAGCAAAGGAGCAGAGTAGAAAGAAGGAGGAGGAGGAGGAGGAATAAAAAAAGCCTGCGAGACGGACTGCGCAGCAGCTCCCTCCGCTGGGGCCATTTTCGTGCGCGTTCTAACGACCGCTCGCGCGTTTTTTGTGGACATCCCCCATGAGAGAGAGAGAGAGAGAGAGAGAGAGAGAGAGAGAGAGAGAGAGAGAGAGAGAGAGAGAGAGAGAGACAAGGGAGATGAGAGCGTATAGGTGTATCCGAGAGTTAGGGCCATTGTATAATCACACACACGCGCGCTCTCTCCTCGCCTCCTTTTTCTGCCGCCGAGTGTGTAGTCCGAGGCTCTTTCTTGCCGCTCTTCTCTCCGTCCGAGCTACGTCGCTCGCTCTCCGTGTAGTCAGTCTCACCCCCTTTTTCCATCCTCGACAGGCCTGCTGATGCAGCCGGGATGTTTTAGCCGCCGCGCGCCGTTGAGAGAGTACAGGCCTAGTCGAAAGTGACTAGGAGGAATGTTTCGCTGTGTTGTATATTTGCTCGGAACTCGCTCACGTCATTGTTGTTACAGTGACTGTCGGCTAAATCGATGCATTAGCGTCGATATGCGCGCGTGTGAGAAAATTTTTACCTGTTTGTCGAGCTCGTCCGTGGCTGCTGCGTAAATAGCGAGTGTAGCCAGTGAAAGTGAGATCGGTATTAAGATTTTCGAAAATATTAGCCGCGATTCAAAACAAACAGAACGTTACACTCTCGACAGTACCCAAACATACGTTACGTACGAGGCCATTATCCCCTACTCGAGTCGTGAACGATGCAGGATGTGAGAGAAAAAAGTGTGTGACGGTGTGTGTGTCATTGCTCTCATTGTGTTGCTCCGTGCGGGCGTGCGTAGGTCCAGGAGGGTCCCGTGTCGCCGGCCTCCTCCTCGCTGAGCAATCCCACGCAGTCGGACCCGAGCGAGCAGGTGCTGCTCGCGACGATGCAGCCGGTGAGCGTGCTCGAGCTGCACGAGCCTCACCACGTGGCCCTGCACCCCAAGTACCATCACCACCATCACCACCATCATCACCATCACCCCAAGTACAGTCACCACCTGCAGCACGCCACCAGCAATCACCATCACCAGTCGAGCTTGCAGCAGCAGCAGCAAGCGGCCGAGGCCGACGAGCCCCAGCAGCAGACCGACCCCGAGGACGGCCGAGTCAGCCCCGAGCCCGGCGTCGGCGAGCACAAGATGATCGACCTCATCTACAACGACGGCCAGAAGACCGTCATGTATACCCACGACAAGGAGATCATCTACGAGAGCGAGGCCGACCGGGTGCAGGTGGTCGAGTACCCACCGCCCCCGCCATCGCCGCCCACGCCCTCGCCCCCCTCGGTCAGGAACAACGGGGCGAGCGCCGCCGGACTCATCCCGGTCAACTACGTGGCCAAGGCAGCCAACGGGGCGCCGGCCGGTGCCACCACGCTGCACCTGCACTACCCGCAGCTGCACCTGCAGCACGATCAGGACCTGCCGAGGGCCCTGGCCAACGGTACCGCCGTCTCCGTCGCTGGGGGTGCGCCGACCACCACCACCGTTCTCGTCCTGTCCGAGCTGGTCGCCGCTGATCCCGGTCAGGGAGGAGCTCAGGCCCATCTCGCTCTGCCGCTCGCCACCGCTGCCTCTCTCCGCACTGTGTAAGTACAACTTTGATATTTTCATTCTCATAATCAATTTGATACTCGATGTTTGCGAATCGCTAGTCGTACAAGAGAGAATTTTTTACCGCCTCGCTCATAAGCGGCGTTTCTGTAATCACCACGTGTCTGTTTTTAATCGACCGTTTTGCGCCGAGGCGGTATATTTATCGATCAACGTTATGCACCACGGGATTTTCGTCGCGAAATTACAGCGTATTTTAATCCCACGAAGGAGCCTCGATCATTCACACACAAAAGCCCCGCAATACAACGACCCACCCATCATCAGTGAGGAGACGGCCGAAAACGCGCGCAGCGATAACTCAGATCCTCGCATTTCCTCTCGTTATCGGATCTTTTCATCATCAACGCGGCGCAATTTCGCGAGTCTCGCGCCGCATCAATGGGCGTACGGGCCGCTCTCTCGGCGCGCGATTAACAATTAATACTCGCGAGTTCTTTCTCTCTCTCTCTCTCTATCTCGTCGGCTATACACAAGCGAGAATCTGCCGGCGGCGCTCGCGCCGAGAGTAAGTCACGTTGCCTCGATAGAATTTATTATTGCGCGCGGCCCTCGCGTGTCCGGCCTTTGTGCTGCTGCTGCAGCTCTTTCTTTCGCGTATTATACACATACTGTGTGTGAGCGCGCATTGCCGGCGCGATGTATATCTATAGGGTATTGCAAACCAATAACCATTAACTACTCAGCGTGCCACCTTGCCTTTTTGCGATAAATAAAAATTCATCCGCCGGGTAATCGGGCCCCGCCGGGAGAGTATATAATACGAAAGTGGAAGCGTGTACGCTGCATATATGAGCCGTATGAGCTGCAGTGCAAGCTGTATGCGCGCGGGGAGACCTTGAGGGCCGGCTCAAAAACACTGTTGCGAGCACGCGCGCGGGATTGCAGGCTCTCCGTGCGGTGGCTGCTGCCGCTGCTGAAGCTTCCTACGCTTCCTTTTGCCTTGCCGACAGACGCGTTCGCTTTCGTTTTGCCGATGCGGAATTCCGCGCTGCCCCTGCGCTTACTCGTCCTCGCGATTGCGCCGACTCGACTTTTTATCAATAATCGCCTGTTCATATCCTCTCGAGATTTCTGTCGGCGTTGTCATTCGACGTCGTTCGAATTCACGAATCCGTATTATGTATTTTAAATCAGAGACTCGATCCCGCGCTCTCTAGACAGCTCGTAGACGCGCGAGTCAATTTTCTAGTCCCGGGGATTACGTGCGCGCTGTCAGCGATTTCCTCTCTCGGCGTATTGCTCCTCAGGAAATTCGGGCTAATCTCTTTACCCGCGTGATTGAGTGACGCGTTCTTTCAGAGAGCCGAAACCCATCTCTTTTTTCTCCTCGATTTTCGAAGACAGCTATTTCTCGCTCTATAGCTGCGTAATCCTACTATCTGCAGCGAACGCGGCTGTAACATCTGGGGAATTCGTCACGGCCGATAAACAATCTCGATAATCGGCCCACGTCATTTGTACGCACTCCTGCGGTTTCGCTCGCCGCGAGTGGGCAGAGAAGGAAAAACGAAAGAAAGTTGCCGAGTCGTCGTAAAAGTGTTATCGTGACCTTGCATTAACTCCGAGATTCATTAACCCGACTCCGTCATATTTTCATATTCGTCGCGTAGCGGTTGCGACGAACTTTCTCCAAATTTTAATGCAATTAGCGAAACTTTGCCGGACAATTAGAGTATAATCAGGCAAAACTCGCCGTAAATCCACCTGTTTACAGCCGAATGCTCAGAAAATTTCGTCGTCGTTCCCAACCGGACGCGCGCACCGTAAAATTAAACGCGAATAAAATAAGTTTCACGAGTACGCAAATTACCGAGAACCTAAATTTGAAATGCGTCATGCGCGAACTTCCTCAGAAGCAGCTCGGAAGAAGAAAAAAAACCAAACCAAAGAGGTCGACTCGACGGCGTGCGCAATTAATAATTTCACGCGAGAGACGCGAGTCCGCACTTAAGGAAATAAATCCATCGCTGAAAACGCTGAATCTCTCATTTTCACGGCGCGACGAACAAAGTGCGCATAATGCATACGGACACAGCCGAGAGCTATCGCTCACCTTCGCAGTCTCTCTCTCTCTCTCTCTCTCTCTCTCTCTCTCTCTCTCTCTCTCTCTCTCTCTCTTTCTCTCTCGGTTCCTTGTCACGCCGCGCGAGTGCCAACGACACTTTGGCATTGGTCGCGTCTCTTGTCGCGGCGGATCATACATGCACGTTGGAGAGCTCGCGTATATAGCTATATATGCCGTAGGAACGAAAATTCGCGCGCGATCCCTTTCACTCGCCGTCGCTTGACCGCGGCTGAGAGAAAGAGGGAGAGATATACGCAGGCGGGGAAAAAAGGAAGAAGTAGTCCGACGCTGTCAGCGGCGCGAGCACTCAAGGATCTTCCCTCGACGGCGACGGCGGCGTGGATGTAGTGGGCCTGGCAGGCGCGTTAAATTTATTTTAATCCCCGCGCGAGCGCGTACATAATTCGACGGAATCGGAGAATAAAAATGACGAGCGGAGATAAAGGGGGAAATTTCGAAATCTGATCGCTGTCTCTCGCTTATATAGCTATATACTATATACGCAGGCTTTTAATGCTCGAGCGTTTGATTTATTCGTTCTCGATTGTCGGACTGAAAGAATTGATTTCAGATTCGGAAAACGCGCGGCGCTAATGAGCTTTAATGAAATTACGGGCGCGCGGATTTTCAATCCTTCTCGCGTAGGCTATATTATAAATCGGGCGGCGCTTTTACGCCGATTATTTTGCTGATGAAATATCGTTATTGTGTTACGTTTATGAAGTCTACCGTGTTCCACATAACGATTTTATCATATACGCGGCGCGCTTTTTTTTTAGGTTATCGTTTTGCTGCAAATTTAAAATCCGTGATGTGTAACGGTGATTATTCACTTTCACTTATAAACTCGAGTTTGGAATTTCAAAATTGCTTTCTGGCAAATATAATATGAGCTCGATCGAGCGTGCGCTTTAATTGCACTATAACCGCAGAGTCTCGGTGAAAAGTTTTAATGTACTTGTTGAGCGAGTGAAAAATTAACCGAATGTATCAGGTAGATAGCATGAGTGGTTCAGGTAGCCTCAACAATAGGCAGTTTTGATATTGATGCTGTGCTTCGAAAAAGTACAACTTCATATAACGAAGGAATTTGCAGTCCAGCAAAAAAGCTGTCATTATCGCGCCCAATCATCGCACAAACTCATTGTTTTATTGAAAAAGGCCCGGCCCCTCACGCGTCCTTTGCATATTCATCGATACCAGCGCTAGCGCGCGTAATTGCGGGAAATCGTAAAGCCCGGTGAAATAAGGCGCGAGAGAGAGCCCATTATCGCCTTCTGCTCGGGCGCTTGTGATTATTATTCGACACAATCGCAGCTCGCTACTCCTGCTCGCCGCCTGCGGACAAACGATAAAGAGACGCACACGCATACGCGAGCCTTAGCACAAAAGGCCCCCAAACAAAGCTAATAAAATTTTCAATTTTCCCGCCGCGCGCCGGATTATTATACACTTACACATACATATACGTACATAGCTGCCCGCGCAAAACGATAATAGCACGCCGCGCGCGCGTATATGCGATTGGCGCGCGAGATGGGAGATAAAAGGAACGAACGTATACACACAGGCTGTATACATATATACGAAAGGCTCGAAAGAAGTAACGGCGTTTCCGCATAAATATCGGCCGTGTCACGTTATCTCCTACCTTCGGAATATATATGGACGGTCCTCTCGCGTATGAATATATATATATCTATACGTGCCTGAGTGTGCCTACTCGTATTCCTCGTAATAATAGTGTTTTTCGTGTGTATGACGTCAGAGGCGAGTCGAAGGGAGAATTATTTATTGGACGGATTTCCCCCTCAGGAGGGACATTCCTATACATTAACAACTCACGGCATAATGATTGCGTATATGCCTATAGACACGTCGTATCTTTTACTCGAGCGAGTCTTATTAGCGACGAGAGCACGATTATTGCGATGCCGGGAACGAAAGCGCGCAAATCGCATCTCGGACCTTCTCTTTCCGCCTCGCTTGCATTTTGGCCTGCTTTCTGCCGGTCCTCGACGCGGTTTGCGTTATCCTCCTGCATCACCCGGGCATTTTTCTCAGGTCCTCCTCGCCGCGCGATCGAAAACCGAGAGAGGGCCAATTTACATTTCGCCGCAGCTGTATCGGGGGAAACGATCTCTTTGCGGTGAATTTTTGCGTTACCTTCGTTTATTTTCAATTAAATTTGTCGCTTCTCGGCTAACGTCCGAGGTTTTATCGCGCGCGAGCATTTTTTTTTATCGCCGCGCACTTGCAGCGGACTTTCGATGAAATAATCGGCTTCGGGTGTGGATCGCTCGTGAATTCTGTAACTCACGACTACAGCCGATAAAAAGTGTCGAAAATCGCGCGTGTACAAGCTGAGGTAGAAAACGACGAGCCGTAAAGCGCAATGTAAACATCCGCCTGTTGTACGATGCCCCAAAAACACTGGGCTGGTTGAGGTGTAGTGCACACGGGAGTAACGTAAGACGATGCGGGTGCTATGTATGCTGAGAGCCACTCGCGCGTTGCCAGTCAAAATGGCTGGTCGTTCGCTTATTCAACTCGATCGGCTACCGTGATGACAGTCTTGTGTAGCCTGATGCATACTTTGTTTGGACTGTAGTGCCAGGTGTTGCGTGCAAAGTCGATGTAATGATACTTTTTTCGGATGATCAATCGATATACGAGAATATTCTCATTGTGCACGGGCTCTGATTATTCATTACTCAAGACGAAAGCCTCTAATGAATCAATCATGCAGCGCGCTCGACTTGGCAGTGATGAATTATACCGATATATATACCGAGCGCGCATGCTTATTGCACCGAACGTTTTCGATTTATTTTCAAGCACATATATATATATATATATATATATATATATATATATATATATTTTAGAGGAAAAAAATAAGGAATTTTATCGCACCGCGAATAAGCACTCCTTTGTTCGTTTCCGCGAACAAGTAGCTCCTTTGTTCGAGGAGGCAATTAGTCAAAATTCGAAAAACCGCATCGATTTAAAAAAAATGCCTTGTCGGGTAAAACAATATAAATACTCAACCACGAGAGCATGCAAATAGCCGGGGCGAAAGTGCATAAACGATGCGAGCTCTCTTTCGATGCTATTTTTCTCACAGGCATCGAGAAGCACACGGGGGGGGGGGAGAGAACGAGAGCAGGCGTGCATTACATTATATGTATATACGGGGGTAGAGCGAAAGAAACAGAAGGAGATTATTCTCTCGTGTCCGAGACAGGGCCGCTGAGCGAGAGAGGAAAATAAAGAGCAGAAGCGAAAGACGGAGGAGCGAGAGAGAGAGAGAGAGAGAGAGAGAGAGAGAGAGAGAGAGAGAGAGAGAGAGAGAGAGACAGAGGGAGAGAAGGCGGTAACGGGGGCAGCGGCGGCGCAGGAATAGCCTTCCTCCTTTGCCCCGGAGAAAATTACACGTCTCGGACGGCGCGTAAGTATACACGTGTATACGCGCTGTATTCCGTGTCAAATCGGACAGTTAAAAATTCAGATTGTTGATGCAGCAGCCCTGCGCGCGAATGCATCAGCGACGATCCTCTCGTGGCTTTTGTGCGCGGTAGCCTGTTATAATGAAACTTTTAATGAACCCGATGAATCCGTGTAAAACTTTCCTCGAGGGAAAAAAAACTCGCCGAATGCGATATCCGACTTTGTGCAACACTTTTGAAAGAGCCAATGATTAATTCTCGCAGGCCGTGCACGCGCACTTAATTGACAAGGAAGCCCCTTAGCCGAGCAAATTCTCCGCGATGACAAAATTACCTGGGCGTGCGGCTACATAATGCTCGCGTATGTACAACGCGGCGCGTTATTAAAGTGCTCCTTTCCTCTCCGCTCGCGACTCGCATGTACGCGTGCGTATATATACCCCCACGGCTCGTATGTATTAATTACGCGCAATGAATAATTTCGCGTTGCGCCGTCTCTGTTCTCTCGACGGAGGTAGTGCACCGTCTCCGTGTGTTTTTGTTGGCGCAGACAACGTTGTCAGATGATTGAACGCTAGTTCCCCCCCCCCCTTTTTTTTGTCGTCGGCGTCTCGACGACGTCGTCGGTATTTAATTGTGGAATTCGCCGACGACGCTCTTTCTTCTCTCTTTTCGCCTCGCGAAATTATTGACAGTAATTGGATTATTAAGCCGACGGCGGCGGGGACGCGATCGACGCGCTTTTGAGTGATGGGACGGCAGTAATTTTATAATTGTTCGCTGCGTCGTTCTCCTTTTTCATAGCTGTCTTTAGAATAACGTATCGCGTTTCACGGGCGACTTGTTCTCGATTATCGGATAAACGAAAAAACCAATTTTCCTTCGATACTTTCCAGTTAAGCCGTTCACATAAGCCCGGATTGTATAAAATGGGGAAGTAAGTCTCTTTCCAATCACTACCTCTTACCCTCTACATATGGGTATCGATCGATTGACAATAAATTAGCCGTTCGCCAAAGCGAAAACTACCGAATCGCTCGTAAATCCGACAGGAAAGCGCCACAGCACGGCTCGAATTCCAAAAAAGCCCGACGGCGAAAAAACGTAGAATAAAAAATCGTATATACGAGAGAGAAAAATACCGAGGCGCTCGTCGACGTACTTATCGAGTGCGCGCGTGCGCGCGACCGTATCGATTACGATCTCTCGCTCGCGCGTACGTACGCGAGCGCCGCGCGGTATATAGGTAATGATTATTCCCGCAGCGTGTGCATGCGCGCGACTAGCAGCTACTCCGCGCGTCTACCGATCGCGATCCGATCGATCTTGTTCAAACGGCCGGCCAGCTAAAAACCTTACGTGATTTCGCGTACAGTCGGTTACGCGTAATAACACCTTTTAACGCGGCGCGCGTGCGCGAGTCGACCCGAGACCGACTTAATGCCGCAATTACCCGATGTTTCCGAGCGATTTCCCTCTGCGCGCGCTGCAGACTCGCGGCATGTATGTATGAGCGGTGTGTCGCAAGGTAGCGAGCGCGCGCAGACGTAATATAGACTACTGCGCTCGATTTATGTGGAATTATGCGCGGCGCCCATTGTTTACTCGCTGCGCGCGCTCTATAATCGCATAAATTGTCGCGGGTACGTCGATCTATTTATTGAAAAATAGAGAGTCGCGGCCTTTTGTGGCACTCGCAAGAACGAGCGGGATATGAATTCCTTGGATTTGCGATGGAATGCTCGGGCTCGTTAGAGAAGCTTGCTTTTGTATCGATCGATTGTTAGACACTGTGTGTATTGTTGTATAGACGCACGCGCAAGAAATATTTGAAAAATGCGTTTTTAATTCAATATATCGCGGGAATATTAGCGGCGTAAGTGCGCCATTAAAGTTGAACTTTTTTGAATAATTTTCGCATAATCGCGGCTTGGAAAAAAATCCGTTGTATAAACATGAACTTTGGTATATTGTCATCGCGGCTTAAGAGATTTTCCATAATAATACCCATTTGCTCGCGCTCGTTGTATCCTTCGACACATCGCGACGGTGATATTATACCGAAGGAAAAATCGTCACTTTTCGTATTTAAATACGTAATATGTTCACGGTCATTAGCATAAATTCCGACTTCCTGAGCGTTAATTTATTCCGTCAGCAAAACTCCGCCAATAAAAAAAAAACGAGCGAGAGACAACGCGGATCAGCTCGGAATTGCCTTAATCGAGAGATTTTCAACAAAATCTATCCTGTCTCGTCTCTCGACTCCCTCCCGATAATTCAGATAAAATTTTTACTACGGCTTGACGTCTGTCACTGGCCGCGAGACGCGCGTTAGCATAAATTAGCGCTCGAGCGCGAAATATCCGTTCTTCTTATTTCGCGCCGCGTTTCGCAACAATAAAAGTTATGATATATGTAACGCGCTCGCGTGCGTGTGTGTGCGTATGAAATTCGAAATATAAAAATCGACAAAAAGCCAGATCAGCGACGGAGGCAGGGGGAGAGGTGGCCTTGAATTATGCAAATTCATTCTCCCTATATATAAAGAATCCCTCGCGCGCTCATGAAAACTCGAGAGAAACACACAGTGCGAGAGATCGAGAAACAAAAAACGATCGGCAAAAAATCGGCAGACACTCCGATACGCGCGTGTATGACACACACACGCGCGCGCGCGCGCGAGCGAGCGAGTATAAAAGGAACGCGCGGGTATCTCCGGAGCGCCGAGTGTTTTGATAGCGCGCGAGTTCGAGAGACCGGGAAAAAAGGGAAAAAAGACCGTACACTCGCGTCCCACATTAGGTCGCATTACAGAAAAACGTCGTCGAGCGAGCATCTCGCGCTCGCGCCGTATCTTTATCGCTCTCTCTCTCTCTCTCTCTCTCTCTCTCTCTCGCGCGCGCGCGTCCCTGAGAGGAACGAAATTCCGTCGTGTTCGACCTTTCGCCGAGCGAGCCGAGCTATGGTATACTTGTATACATCCCAAGCGTTTCTTCTCACAGGCGCGTTGTAAAAAGCTTGATTTGGTGGAAAGACGCCGAGCGTAAAGCCGAAATTAGATAAACGGGGGGGGGGGGGGGGACGAAGTGAAAAAAGACGTGGAATCCGAGGAACGAGAGGCAATAAACGTTAGTCAACGCGGAGATTCGACGAGAGAAAGAGAGAGAAAAAAGACATCATCATCATCATCGGGCGTCCGGCCGATTAACAATGCGCGCGCATGATTCATTCAAGCCCTAAAATAGAAATGATGATCCCCGCGCCGTAATTGGCCACGGGATTTCGGCTTTAAATCCTGTCTCGCGAATTGCCAAGGACTCGAAAAACCGCGCGGAGCTTTACGACGCTTATAAGCCTCCCCTTTTTTCTCTTTTTCTTCCCATGCACGCACTCTTTGCCGTTTCTCTATAGCGCGTTTTTTTCCGAATCTCTTTGACGCAGTCCGATGCCCGTGCGTGTTTATCCACGTTCGAAACATTCCTCCGAGTATATAATGAGCGTTGTTGAGTGCCCAAAAGAAAAGTATATTTTGGCGGAAACATTTCGATACGACGTCTGACTGGCTCTCGTCCGCTACTACTGACGGCTCCTCATACGCGCCGGACCGACAAACAAATCGATAAATCAATGTATCGCTTTAATTAGCGCTCTTTCTCCCCTGGGATGCATTAGTATTTCCGAAAATAATTACCTCTCGCTATCAAGCTCCAAAGTGAAGTACGTCGGCGGCTCGCAATGTAATCACGATAAAGCGCATGTATGACGCAGGCGAAAGGCTCTCGAAAAAAGGCCAGACACACTGCAGCGCTCGTTATATTCGTTCGGCCGCTTGATCAGTCATCGTTAACGAACCGATAAAGTGCCAAAGAGTATACGTGAAAGAAAAAAGTCGAAAAAGCCCCAGCGTGTACAAATACAGAGAGAGAGAGAGAGAGAGAGAGAGAGAGAGAGAGAGAGAGAGAGAGAGAGAGAGAGAGAGAGAGAGAGAGAGACAGCTCCCGATCGAAAAGCGATCGGTACAGAGAGGCAAAAAGCATCGGAAAGACACAAAAACCGCTAGACAAAAGGCTCGTTAACGCGGTATATAAGTGATAAAAGCCGTAAGAGCCGAGACAACCGCAGGGAAAAAAGAAGATTACAGGTATATAGCTGGAGAGCGTGAAAAAAGAGGCTGAAAAAGCGCGAATCATCGTCGAACGCTCGTTGCAGGCGCACAGCATCGATATAGCGGCTGTGCGGCGGCGTGTATGTAAACACAACAAAAGAGCGGTAGCTCGTCAATGCCGCGGAGAAACGGCAAAACCTGATGGACTTCTTTCTCAGTCTCTCGAGGCACGCGCCCGCGGCAGCAGCAGCAGCCGGTATTATGTACCACCTATAACCCGTATACGTATATATAGAAGCCGGTGGTGGCGCCTACTCCTCCTTCCTCGCAGGCGGCTTCTGGCTTCCGGACAATCCGGACGACTTTTCGGCGAGGCAGCGCCCGGTTCTCTCTCCTGCGCGGGCGGCTGCGAAGAGAAGAGAGAGAGAGAGAGAGAGAGAGAGAAGCCCAGGACGGGTATTGTAACGGTATACTAGTAGTCCTCGTCCTCCTCGCGCCGACGCGGGAGAGGGAGAACAGGAGAGAAAGAGAGAGAGAGAGAGAGAGAGAGAGAGAGAGAGAGCGAGACTGGTATATGATCTTGGCGAACGGGGTTGATGTAATAAGAGGGGCAGCAGCTTCGATGCTCGTGCTACTGCCGCCGAGATCCTCCGGAACGGGAGAGGAAGAAAGAGAGAGAAAGAGCGAGTTAGAGCGGAGGAGGAGAACCGCGCGGAACAAGTGCTGCAGAGAAGAGAGAGATCTGGTCTGCAAAGCTGCGAAAGAGAGAGAGAGAGAGAGAGAGAGAGAGAGAGAGAGAGAGAGAGAGAGAGAGAGAAGTCAGCGGCGGGCGGTGCAGACAGGTTGTCCAGATTCCACGGAAGGTCGTTTGCTTTGCTTACCGCGGGTCGTGCGCGCGGCAGCGGCAGAGTTGTTGCTTCGAGCAAAAGTAGACGGAGAGATGCCGAGCCTGCACACTCCGCGTTTTGCCTCTATATTATCTCCTTCTAACGCACGATGCCACTGGGCTGAGGTATTGAAGAACTTTTGACTAACGCTCGAGAGCCCACTTGTAATCCCAATCGCTGTCTCGAAAAACGCGCATACAATGTCGCTACAAGCGCGCACTCAACTCCGGGATGAGGCGGCTCGGCGACTGCGGGGAGAGAAAGGGGACACCGACATCGACACCGGACACCGGACACTCGTCGAGATTCTCTCTCTCTCTCACTCTCTCTCTCGCGCGCGCAGCAACTTGCTCTACCCCGAGGGACGGCTGAGCACGCGGAGAAAGCTGCCGCTGCTTCCTCTCTTCTATAGGCGAGCTACTCGACTCAGCGCGCATTCCGCGGTTCTTTTTTTTCGCACTCGCGCATGCCTCTGTGCACTCGCCGCCGACGATTATATTCGCCGGTATCTGGACGGATCGCGACTATACGTTATGTATACGCGACCGTCGGTGATTCATAGCGACATTTTTACAATGCTCGCGGCTTTGCATGCGAGCGCAGAGAAAAAGTTTCCTGATGCACTAAAAGTCCGCGATCAATCACCGAGTCCGCGAGCGTTTCGCAAAGTTTTCGATGCAGTGGGATAACATTTTTAATTACCGCATTGGGTATAGAGACTGAATTTAACCGGAGCGCTATGTGGGTCTCGATATAAATCAGTCGGAGCGCGGCGATTGTCATACTTTTTCATCGCGCAGCGTATATGCACACTTGTCGAGCACGAAACAGCCGCTCTTTGATTCCCCTCTCGCTCGTGATCATGATCGTCAATCAGTTCTCAATCGGTTTCATCTCTCTCTCGTTCACCTGCAGCCCCGTATACAGCACCTATATAACGACCCTCTCGCGTTACGAGATGAGCGACGCTCGTTCGCAACACGCGAGACTCATTTCTATATGGTACACCTATGATGATGATGCAGCCGAATGGTACGTGCGGAGAGAGATCACGAGCGGATTCTCGGAATCGCCGTGACTCTGACTTCCAGCCGTGCGCGTAAGTGTGTAGAGGGGACGTGAGACGCGAGAGCCGCCGAGTGGGGAAAAAGGACGAGCGCGAGATCCACACTCGATTGATTTTCTTTGACTCGAGAGGATGCGCTACGGCTTTTTTTATATGTCCTTGGCGACGACGGCTAGACCAAGCGTCTGGAGTGGTTTCTTTTATCTCGGCGACGTGGTCGTCGAGTGCGGTTCGTTTCCTTTTTTTCCCCCTGCTGATGACTTCGGTGTACATTGGTTTCCACAAAATATAGTGGAGAACCAACAAGCGTGAATCGCCGCTAAAAATCCACGTGAAGAGGCGTGAAATCACTCGGTGAAATATATCGCCCCTCGGAAATTCCGATCCGTCTACCGCGCCGCACGTGCGCGACCGGACAATCGCTCAAAATTAAAGCGCGCGCGAGAGACCGGACACCGTACGTTATCGTCCGAGCATGAAAGCCGTGCACGATATACCTTAAACTCGACTATTCTCGCGCTCGCGCGCGGAAGCTCGCCCACGTACACTCGGACTTGCGTCAGTCCGGTCTGGAATGCCATAATAAATCGCGCCCGCCGAATAATGATACGCTCTTTCTCTTTCTCTCGATTGCGGCTAATCGAGACCGTATATCCGTTGTTGTAAACTGCGGCGCACTATACGATTGTGGCTAATCGTCGATTACGAATTTACGAGCGTCGATAATGGCGTTATGAAAATTTAACTCGGCGTTGTTGTTTGCTCGGATGTAATGTATGGAGGCTTGATTGGCGTATGCTTCGACTACGGATAAGTGCTGATTGCCAGGTTTAAGGCCTTTGACTGTTTAATTACTCCGATATTTGCGGTTTTGCTTCACAATTAAAATCAAAGTCTTCATCTCTATCTTATTGTACTTGTATCACACTAGCTTTTACGGGCTCCGCATACCTCGACTGAATATAGTTGAAACTATGAAATTAAGCGCTGATCCGCCGCGTATGCCGGGTGATTATTACGGATTAGCCGGGATAAAAATACCCGCGGGAATATATAACGCAAAATGGCGGCGCATATATTGCATCCGATACGCGCGCGAAATCAAGGATCATACCGCCCGGCAGCAGCGGAGTTGCCTAATAAAAAACAATCACCCTGTAAAATGGCGCGCAATTACAGATAATTAAAGTTATTTAATCCAATTCCGAGTTCATAAAAATAAGTTTAATCCCGCACCGGTTGAATCAATAACGCGCGTACGCGGAACGATCGCCACCGCCGCGCGCATAGGGGAAATATTAAACGCGTCTCGAGCTTCTTACGGAGTATAAACGCGCGTGCGGAGTAATAACGATTCCGGCTTGCGGAAAAGGGGAAAAAACCCGGCTTACTTATCGGCAACACTCATTCAAAACTCGAGTAAAAACAAATTTCCCGCCGCGCGCATACCTATACGCTCACTTCTCTCCCTCTCTATAATATGTATTACCCACACGCTACAGATGTACCTGACGGCTATCCGATACAATTTGCTGTTACAGTTCCGCGGAGACATGACTTATTTAATTGCCGGCCCCGATAAGGAAACACAAAGTCGACGATCGCTATCTCTCGCCTTCTCTCTCCCTCTCGCTCCGATATCCGATTAGTCGCGATAGCTTCGTCTCTGTCTTTCCTCTCCTCTCGCGCGCTACGGCATAATATACACGCGCGATATACAGCGGTCTGCACACACCGACGCCGCGGGATGAATAAAATTTTGTTGCGCTAATAAAACAGTGCTTTTCTTGCTCCTTGTTTATTTTAGAGAATAGCATAAATCTCGCGGCAAACTGGTTCGCGTGAACTACATAAACACGAGGATTTTTCGCGAGTTGTAAAATTATACGACGTAACAATAACGAGGTGTTTTACAATCGCTCGCTCGCACGACACGCGTGCGTATATTGTATGCGAATAAGACTCGATTATTGTGTCTTCGGATCCGGCTCGCGCACTATACACATCCGCGTCGAAAAAAGCCCGCGAATAATCAGGCTCTCTCTCTCGTCAGATTAAAATCGCGCCTCCAATTGCTTATCCGCCTTCCGTGTGCGCCTCTCCGCAGTCATCTGGAAAATCACGCGGCGATTCGAGCTATATAATCTCGATCGTCGTGCTTATTCGCGCGCTCTCCTTTTTTCCGTCGCCTTTTTTTTTTGCCAACCGCCGGAGAGAATCGGAGGCGGGAATTTCACGCGAAAACAACGACGACTTTATCTGTGCAGCTCCGTAGCTGCTCTCGACCAGACGATAAGCCGGGGATATTTATTATTGCTCGTGTATCCGCGAGGACTCTCGTTGCCGGCTTTTATTTTCCTACTTCGCGCCGCCGAGGAAATCGTTGTCGCGTTAGCTTGATGCTGCCTCCGTTTCAGAAGGCATAAACAGCTTCATTTTCCTCGCGGTATCGCTTTACCGAGCGCGAAGACCGTAACCGAGCGATAAGCTGGTTTGCTCGTTTTTTCCTCCCCTGATGTATACGATCGTCGTAATCAAGGGGGCTGCAGCGCGTTTAAATTCGTTTCGAAAAGTCCGATGCGCACGTTAGCGTACAGTTGAGCCATTACACGAGGGACGTCTATTATTTTCCAGAATTTTCATAATCGCCACTCCATTAGCGCGAAATCTCCGGGCTTTTACGTAAACATTGTCCCGCTCGCGCGCGCTCTCTTGTCAACAGGCGTATAAAAAGAAAGACCGTGTGTAGAGCTGCGCTCGATATTTTGCGCCGTTTATCGCGTCGGGACAAAAAAGCGTCGGGTATATAATAAGCGAGATTTAAGGTGCGCGCGAGCGCGAGCGACTCATTCGGAATGCAAAAATATTCCGGGCGTTCGAGGAAAAGCGAGAGACGACGCGTTTATAATCTCCCTCGGTGCAAAAATCGAGCGCAACGACGGTCCCCGCGCAGACGTAAAAGAAGAAAACGAGCGCGGCGATCGCGCACAAACCTATCATTAGCATCGATCGATTAGCAATTACGGCGAAATGGAAAGAGGTTTTCATCGGCGGGTTTTCACTTTCGCGCGCGACTGTTTCTAGGGAAAAACTGCTGCCGCGCATACAGCCATGAGATGCAGGTGCTATATTATAACGCTTGCGGTTTTGCGCAGAAATCGCTTGCACGCATTATCATATCGAAGGCTGAATCATCCGCTGGTTTCGTTATAAGTGCTTTTTTCTTAAATAAAAGGCGAAAAAATTTTCATCCTCCGACAGTTTTCGCAATTAATATAAAATCCACGCACAGCCGGGCGAAGTGAATTAATAACCCGGCGATAAAGGATTTTTTCTCAGCTTCTCTCGGCGGTTCGCGCGCATAAATTTATTTCACAATGCGCGATATATATCCGAGTGGAATTTTCGTGAGCGCTGCGAATTTTAAGGCCCTCCGCGCGCGCGCGAGAGAGAGAGAGAACACGAGCGCGCGCGAAAGAGGCGCGGCTTATCGCGAAGCAGAGAAAGAGAGTAGGAGAAGTCCGGAGCAGCGCGATAAAACGAGCGGCTGTACGAAGTGTCGCGGTGCACGGAGTGGGAGAAGGACGCTCGGCGACAGGGCGTGGTCCAGCCTTGCTCTCCTGTATATATACACTTATAATTACACTCATTCCGCGCATCGACGTCATGCGCGCGAAAGTGTCGGAGAGACCTATCTCGTAAAATCGAACTCGTTAAAATTTGTCTTTCCAAAAATGCCCCCCCCCCCCCCCCTTGTACTCTGTCTTAATCGTGCGCACGATTGTGTGCGCGTATCTGAATGCGTGTATATAGAGGCGCTGGTTGAGGTATAAATAAGGCCCACGGGGATTTAAGGCCGAGAGATAAAGCGTTTTAATGTTGAATTATGCCTGCTTTCACTTCAAAATGAGCAGGGGCGCAGCGAGCGTGAAATATGGTCGCAGATAGTTAATGAATGGATAATAGATGCTCGAGAGCAGCACTCTCCTCGGAGTATACCCGTAGTCTACTCCTTTTTTTTCTCCGAGCTTTTTCCATCGGCTCTCCTGATTAAGCTCGCTCACATTGTTTCCATTTGTCTCTCGGGCTAATTGAATAGGATAATGATATGCAAATTTCGGTTCGCATTATTTCTGCGCCGATATACGTTTTGAATCTCAAGTGCATGATTCTATGGAAATCCGGCTTCGCTGTATACGCTCAAGTTCATCACGAGCGCTGGAGGAATTTTGATTGAAAGTTAATCTCTCGCGACGACAGCGAAGGGGAAAAACTGCTCCATCGAACAATAACGTCGATCGCGGCGCGCACGTCTCAGCTCTCAACAATTGCCATTCTTCTACGGATGCTACCTAATAGAATATATAAGAGAGGGAAGAGCACACACGGACACACCTATTCTTGGGCGCATTCGCGAGAAGAACAAACAAGCGTTCAGAGTAAGAAAGAGAGAAAGGAGCTTCTCAGCAGCGTACGAGGGTCATCGCCTCCGTACACTGACGCGCGACACGCACAGAAAAACGTCGGAGACGCGCCGCCGCGTACTGCAAAAAGGGATGCGAGAGAAAGAGAGAAAAAAGGCTGCGCTGCGTAGGTATATCTCCGAACCCTCGGTCATCTCTCCGCGCCTTTTATTTCGCGCAGAGAGAAAGAGAGTCTGTGCGTGTGTACCGCTATAATCGGATGCGCGCGCTCGTGTACGCGCGTCTCGGCAAAAAGGCGAGGAAGGGCTATGCGCGGAGAGTTGACCATGGGGTATGTACTCTCTCTTCTCTCGGCGCAGCCACTGTGTTCCAGGTGGTACTCATATACAAATTATGGTAATGACCGCGTCGATCGAGACTCTCTCTCTCTCTCTCTCTCTCTCCTCTCAGCGTTTGCTTTTTCCTCTCGGCAGCAGCGGCGGCGGTGGCGGCAAAGTAGCCGGATATTTTTATTTACCCTCGTGTGTTTATGGGGGATAAGAGAAGCGCGCCGGGAGCAGCAGCGGCGGGCCTTTGATCAGCAGCGCGACCGGCAGCGCCCGAGATATATGCGTCGATTTATTATTAATCCGCCCGCTCCTCTCTCTCTCTCTCTCTCTCTCTCTCTCTCTCTCTCTCTCTCTCTCTCTCTCTCTCTCTCTCTCTCTCTCTCTCATGTATACGCGTCTGGAGTGCGCGGGGTCGATTCATCCGAGAAACTGCTGCTGCTGCTGCCGGTGTGCAGGACTGTGTATTTGTAGAGGGTGAGTCCGGTTTTCGAGAGTCGCGTGCAGCGTTTTTTTTTGTCTCTTCTTTCGGCTCAAATATTGGCACGAGGAATTCGTGTACCAGTAAGAATTGCTTGGGCAAAGCCGCGACACAGAGTTCGTATGCTAATGCGAAGGACGTTCGTGTGTACATAGCGAGAGAGAGAAGAGATGTAGGAGTATGGTCGGAGTAGAGGATTCGTTGTTCTCCTGCGAAGAGGGCCGAACTCGGCTTTTGTGTACACGGATGAACTTTGTTTTCCAATAAGTGGCCAACTGAATTGTCGTCTATAGCCACCTTATTCCACCTCGAAAAGAGAAGCTACCGATGATTCCACCGCATCGGCTTGATTTCTCTCGACATATACTCGCGTTATTTTATACCAGCTCCCATCGGGTAAACCGATCCGCGACACCGCACCCCATACGAAGAAACTCTGCGAAGAAAAAAGGATCTTCAACGCCGAGAGGGTCGACTGCCCCCGTCGCGATTTGCGGTTTCCCCCGCAATCTTTGCGTCTTGTGTTATACACTGCACTCGTATTCGTCTGTTTTTCACATAAACCGTATAATATACGGTGTATGCGTCTTCGTGGATTATTTGACGCGCGAAATTCTCGCGATGCGGCTTTTGATATTTTAATCCGGCGGAGGACGTGACGTGCCATATCGAGATCGCTCCTTTCTGTTGGCTCTTTTCTGGAGAAAATAGGCGAGGGAATCTAGGATCTCTTAATGCGCGCGCTGTCTCGAGCGCTCCTCGTGGGCAGCAGCGCGCGCGGATAAGGCATCGTGTAAAACGTCACGCGTCAGACGCCTTGTGCACCTTTTTTCTTAATCATTATTACTTAATACTCGCGCGGAAATCGCTCGCATCTGTTTCTCTATTTTGAGGGTGTGGTGTGCACGAATTTTTTGAAAGCTTGGGTTCTTTTTTTTTCGGCACGAGAATATATTATGCAAAGTTGTAATTGAGTGATTTTAGAATGCGTATATGAAATTATTGCGCGCAGGTAATCCCGCGCAGTTAACGGCAAAGTGAAATTAGTTGACGCAGTCGGAAAAGCCTATTATTATAAGGTAAACGACGAGGCGTGCGTGTATAGGTAGGAAACAGGTTTATAACTGCTTTAAACTTATAATATCAACTTAATCGTCTTATATGTTATTACCGCTGATAATGAACAAACAGATTAAATCTCGGTTTCTCGCATATTCGCCACTATCAGCCCTTATCTCCGTCGTCAAAGGTGGAGCGTGAATCGAGAGCAAGTCGATTGAGACACAAAATTTCGAGATGCAGATTCGCAACTCGAGTCGAATAACGCACGACTGCGACGCAGGCAACTAATGATAATGCCCTGGAATAACGAGTATCGAGTTCGCGCATCCCCTCACAAAAGCATCGCCTCGTGTATACACCGCACCGATACCGCGAAAGCATCGTCCACTCTGGGAATTTCATCGATTAATCAGCAGCAGCAGCTCGCGACGCCACCTCGAATCAGCCCTTATCTCTTGCGCTAATCGGACTTTTCCCCTCGCGCGCAATTATTTATCTGCCCTTGCGATTACATCGTTGATTTTTAATCAATACGCCGCAATCCGCTTGACAAGCCTAATTACCGCGACGGAACGAAAATGAATTGCCCGGCCGTATCTCTCGCCAGGACGAGAAAAGCATATTATAGGTGGCAGGAAGATCGCGAAAAAAAAAGAAAGCATCTCAAGAGGAAAGGTGAAAATTCTCGGTTCTCCCTTCTTTTTGCGCTCAGCTTGTCCCGCGCGTACAACGCGCGGATGATTTATCGGCGGATGACGACGATCGGTAGTGTATGTATGGACGGGGCAGGACAAGTGCGCTGGCTACTCGTTATGATGCGCGCATGTACACATCGCGTGTCGCGCAGGGGCTACATAATGCCGCGAGACCCCGTGTACTTATCCGTCTCACCGGAGTGAGATGGAGGATTCTCCTCTGTGTATAAATAGACAGCTCGAATAAGCGAGAGATAGAAAGGGCAAGGACGAAGCTTTCGCCCGCTCGCGATTCGATCCGCAAGGCGATATGTATAATATTCGCTGCAGTGGGCGCAATATCTATGCGCGAATCGAATGCTTTCACTCTCTTGCCTTTTACGACTCGACAATGTGGACAATGAACTCCTCTTGTTGCTCGCAGCGAGCGAGAGAAAGAGAGCCGAGCTACGAAGCGACGTGTTCGAGTGTCAGTGAAACTGACAAGAGTGCTTTTTTGATAGGTGTTAAGGCGCGACGAGACTCTCTTCTGCGCGATGAGAGAGAGTGTATGTGTCGGGAGAGGGACAGAGAGGCGCAACTAATTCGTTTTATTCATGACGCAGTTTCCTTGAGTACACTCACGGATATACACTCCATAATATACGCTTCCTCGTGCGTGCGATTAAATTGTTTACGATTGAGCGTTCGAAAAAAAATCTCGATCGACTCTCTCCCTCGTCGCTCTTTGATTTATTATTATTCCTCTCCTGCGGTCTGGGAATCGACGGCATTGTCCATTGTGTTCGACTAATCGATCTCGCTCTCCGTCGCGCCAGTGCATATACAGACACACACGCGCGCGCGCGCGCGCGACATTAAAAACCACCGAGCGAAAATAGCATCCCCCGCGGTGTAAAAGTCCCGGCACACACTCGGCTCGAGAGTTTCCCCGGCGGCGATAGCGAATAATCAATTTACAGCGGAGCTCACTTGCAGCGAGGCGCAATAACTGAAACGAGCTAGCTCGTGCGCTTAACGAGACAGAGTCGTTTCGGGGCGTATAGAGAGACGTTAAAGCCCGCGATATGTGCTGTCGTCGAGATCATCCAACTCGTATATGTCTCTCGCTCGCTGATGCTTTCGCGGCTTCGGCTCACGATGACATTATGCGCTCTCCTTTATTTACGCAGGACAGCCGCGCGGCCTCTGCTCTTAACGACGGTATTCCCCTAGGCACACTGCGCGCGCTCGTATATATACCTGCCCGCGTACGTCTGTACGTATATAGGTACGCGTGTACGTGCTCGCGGGCTACTTTACGAGCGCTGGCTCTACGGAAAAAAGGGGCAGGATAGAGCGCGACACGCACAAAGCCAGACGTATAAGCGTCTATATTTTTTTGTCGCCGTCGTCTCTCCTTTTCTTTTCTTTACCTTCCTTTTTTTCTAGTTTTCTTAGAGACTCATATGTATAAGCTCGTTTTTTCCTGCGCGCGCGTATGATGTACGACGCGCCGGAGATGCGCGGCCAGATTTCGGCGAATAATATCGCGGTGACTCGGCTTCTACTACCGAGAATCGCAGCCGCGTATTATCTAGATGTAGGAAAAGCAAAGAGTGGACATCAGCGTACGGGACGACGCACACGCGACTCGAATAGTTTATTACGAGCTTTGCGCAAAATAGATGCGCGACTCGACGTTTTCTAGGATTTTCGGGCGATTTGGAATTTTTTTCTTCATATCGTCAGAAGTAGAGCGCACGGACTATGCCGAGTGAATTTTAATCGCTGTGATATGCTAGAATCGAATAAGCGTCTCGAAAATTCCTCCGTGATAAATAAAGCCTCCGACGAAAAATGTATACGAGAGAGACGACCTGCAGTAAATTTCCTCGAACTTATAATCCGAAAAACCTCGGCTATATACGTATACTCCTCGCGAGATTTATATATACTCTCTCTCTCTCTCGGATGCGTAAATCCCAGTGGGCATTACACCCCGCGTGTAGCTTCTTTACCTCAGAAGCCATCCATCCTTTGGAGACAGTATCACGTGCACCTCTCTCTCTCTCTCTCTCTCTCTCTCTCTCTCTCTCTCTCTCTCTCTCTCTCTCTCTCTCTCTCCAATAGATATCCAACTAATAGACAAGAAATCAATTTCCCGAACTCTCTCGCTCGCCGGCGCGCTCGAAAATAAAAAAGCAGCCAAGAAAACGATGCGAGACGACACTTAGAAAACGTCGACTGTTATGGTCACCCGGGGCGATGCATAGGCTCGCTCTCGTAGCAAGGTAAAAGGTGTTTTTTTATCGTCGCTCGCTCGCGACAGTTAGGTATTCCGGAGCGCAACTCTTCTCCTACGGGCGTGTGCCGGTGAAACTGCGACGAGTTTTCCGCGAGAGGGAGAGAAAAAAGGAGATCGTGCGCGTTTCGAAACGATTCCCCGCCCGGAGGTTATATGCGCGCACGCGCAGGTAAAAAACGTCGAAAGTCGCGCGAGCGCGCGTGATCGCCTCTCCTGATTGGCCGTAAATCAATAATTGGATCGTCGCTGCGTCTCTCGCCCGATTGATCGCGAGACTCGTCGCGCGGCGCTTATAAATTTTCTCCCGAGAGCTGCACGCACGCTCGCATAATGAAGGAAATCGTCGTCGGCGAAACTTCGCGAAACCTGTTGCGTAAAGTATGGGGTGTACTTTTGCAGCAGCGACGGCACCTTTGACTTATTCCTTTGAAAATTCGAGCGGTAAAAACACCTCCGCGATAAATCAATTTTAATACGTTTTTTTTCATCGAGGTCCGAACTTTGCTCAAATAATGCGACTGGTATGATTAATGTCTCAATGTATAATCGACGTTGCGCGCGCAATTACCCGCGGAAGCTAATTAAATGCGCCACCCCGAGCTTTTTATTTGACAGCATTACGCGCCGCCCGGGCAATTTGCGAGCCTGGGAATGATCGATCAATTCCCTTATATTCTGGGACGAAAAAATAAGGATTCGTCCCTCTCGTATTAAGACAGTCACCGCGAGCCAAAAATAAGTAATTATGAGGCGCCTGTCGGCTGATAAATTTAAGAAAAAAGTCGTTATTATTGTCATTAAAATTACCGCGGCCGATTCCGGCAAGAAGATTATTTACTCTCCTGCGGACTTGCTCGCACTTTTTACCCGCGCTCAATTAAAATTAGTGTACCGCACGACGTTCATTCAAGGGAACCCGTGTGCGACGACGAGTATATAATCGCAGGTGCTGCTTTGGAGTTCCCGCCAGAGAGGGCAGTCAGCGGTCCCATTCAAGTGTCTCCGGGCAGGTACGGCATGGATTGGAAACATAACTGCGATAACTCATCGAATATCCATAATCGCACTTTCGCCGCAATCGATATGCAAATATCGTGTGCGACGAGTTCGGGCTCCTGCGTGAAGGTGAGCATCGGTTAACACTCACGTGCTCGCGTCGAGCACGTGCAGATCCGCGGAGGAGCCGTAGCGACGGCGAGTAGAGACGAAGAGCGAGTGCGAGCGGGCGACAGAAACGACGACGACTGTGCGCGGCGACGGCTGCGGGCGACGAGAAGAGAAGGAAGAAATCCAAAGAGTGGGGTCGCCGAGGGGCGGGTCTCCGCGGCCGGTGCGCGGCCACGCATAGGCTCTCCCGGTGGCTGTGTGCGTATAGGCATACTACGAAGCGCAGGCGCAGCCGAGCATGCTGCTCTCGTAGCCTTCCTAGTCGTACGTGTATATATCCTACTATAAGTCGCCCGGGCCACCTCTTTATACCCAACCTCTGTCCCTCTCTTTCTCGCTCGTTCGTGCGCGCCAGCTCGCATATCCATACAGGCTGCAGGTTCGTCGTCGTATAACCGCGCGAAGAGCGAGCAGGTACGCAGCGTATGCATATGTGTGCGCTCTCTCTCTCCGTCTCTCTTCTTTTCTCCCGTTGTGTGTACAAGGCACAGTGCCGCCGCCGCCGCCGCCAAAGCTCACACTTACCACACTTACCAGATGTAAGAGAGTAGTCCTCTCTCTCTGAAAGTGGAAGGTGCCGGGCAGGCTCACAGTCCAACACAAGACGGCGAGCCGGCGAGTCGTGCGTGCGTACAGTGCTACTCCTCAGCGTTCACCCCTGCGTCTCGTATACCGCAGCGCTTGCAAGCTTCGCGCTCTGCTTTTGGATTTCGCGCAGCCCGAGTGAGAGGCGGTCGCGCGCGCGCGCACGAGGAACAAGTGTGTGCAGAGAGTAGAGTGAGCGAGAAAGAGCCGCAAGTGGAGGAAGGAGCGAGCTCGCGCGCGAGCCAGCCAAGAGAGGAGGTGGAGATACGACTCGCGCGAAGGACAGGGAGCCGGCGCGCGCTTACTTACTCGCGCGAGCTCTCTCTCTCTCTCTCTCTCTCTCTCTCTCTCTGTATGTACGACGATAATGAAACGACAGCAGCGAAGGAAGCGCTCGTAGTAGTCGTGCTCTCGACCGATCGCCGCGAGGACGCGCGCTAGTGTGCTCTGTCGAGTGACATTGCGTCTCTCCGAAAGCTCTCTCTCGATTCAACATCGCCCCCACGTGCTTCGTGTATTCTACAGTGCGCCGCCTGTGTGTCTGTGTGCAACGTGAACTTGGACGGAGGAATAACAAGAGAGAACGAAAAGTGTTAATTTCGGGCCGAGGCCAATCCTGTGTTGTGGCTTTAATTGCAGTTTATCGCGCGGCCGCTCTCTCTCTCTCTCTCTCTGTCGGCCAATTAAACTCGCCGTGAGGACGAGCTGCATTGACCGCGCGCAGTGCAGTGTGTCCCTCTGTATGTGAGCAACTCTTGCTCCCTGTGAATTTCGTGACTCTGACCGCTGCGCTGTCGAAGGACGTTCGTGTGTATGTGTCTCTCTCTCTCTCTCTCTCTCTCTCTCTGCGTACGTCTGTACTCTTGAGGCGAAACGCAGGAGGAAGAGGAATCGGAGGAGGAGAGCGCGAGTATCATCGGCTTCTCAGCTCGCGCGATTATCATATTAATGAAGGCGCGAGCCTAGAGGTGGAGCCTGCCAGCGATCTTTCCGTCTCTCTCGCTCGAAAATTTATACGCGCGCTTATCGTTGCGCGACGCCATCGCAGCAGTCGATGCCGTTTTTTTCCTCGACTATATCGGTGTGTCTCCGCGAGCGCGAGAGAGGTGAACTTGAAATGTTGTGCTGAGTGAAAAAAAAGGAAGAAAGCGAGAGAGAGAGATTCCGCAGGAAACAGTCTCCGAGGTGAGGGATGAGGTGTTCGCGGATTTTTCGAGTGGTTCGCGAGCGAGTAGAAGAAGACGGAGAGGTGCTGCTCGGGAGAGACCGGAGGAGATACCAGTGGCCGTAGGAGATTGTTGCTCTGGAAGGACAGCTTGATTAAGGTAGGACGGAACAGCGCGCGTGTTTTGTTGCTCCTCGATATTTATTGCAGTCGAGCCGGTAGTTTTCGTCTTCGTAATCTTCGCCCCTCGTGTAGAACACGTCCGCTCGACGTGTCTGGAAAAAAGGCGCTCTCAGCTCGCTTTTTTTCGGATTTATTTTGATGACGAATCGCTTTTGCGATCACGTGGGAGCTTGTGCCGAAAGATCGTGAAATCCCCGGATTCGTGTCTCTGTGTGCGTATGATCTAACCGCGACGACTCTTCTCTCATCGAATATTCATACCATTTATTTAATCCGATCCGCACGAGAACGAACATCTCGACGAATTATGAACGTGAAAAAGATTTTAGCGTTCTCGTCATTAAACAAATGTGATATTCATGTAAAGCCATCGCGCGCAGTCTAGACGGCCCGGCAATCGCGATTATCCAAAGTTATTCTCTGTTCTCTCGGGAGGGACAAATTCTCTCTCTTTAAAATCCTCGAGCGCAGACCGCACATGCTCTGCACACTATATATACACGCGAGCAACCGTCTGGCTCGGCGAAACTCGCGTATCATCGTGTACACGAAGCTCGGCCGTGAAAAAAAATCGAAGCAAGCGCAGAGTTATAGGGGAGGTTTTCGTGAAACTTTTCCCATGGTCCGAGCGCGCCGCGCACAGTCCTAATTATAAGCATGGGACACTCGCTCCATTATGTGGGCATTGGCCATTCGCTAGTTACCCTTTTATGCTAAGCGAGAAGTAAAGAAAGCCGAGAGACACACATACAGTTCGAAATCGAAAGAAGGGACGCGAGGATGACCCTTCGGACGGACGGGTGACCGCCGAAGGTCCGCGCGCACTGTCCGGCAGCGGACACTTGCCTGCAGCGCGTACGTGTATATGTATGGCATGTGGGCCCCCCTGGATAAGAGCCACCAAGCAGTCCTCCCCTCGGGCTTCGACCAGCGCTCGCCACTGCTATACCGGGTGGCTCGCGAATTTTTCGTCAACCACTGCGTTGGATTATTATAGTAAACGGAACGAAATTCGCATTGAATAATCCATAATTATCCACGTATAGTGTCAATGGGACGTTTCCAGTGAAATATACCCGACGTAAAACGCATAAATTTGAACTAATTAAATTTACTGGCAATATTCAAGTAAATAGTTTTTTAATAATTAATTAGCCTCCAGGCTGTTTACTAATAACCGCGATATGTATGTCGTCATCGCGAGGCTCACATATAGTACGCAGCAAAAGTCGCTCGTCAAGTCCAGGGCAAATCGAGCGATAGTTTTATTTTATATAAAGGTTCAGAAAGCGCGAGATTGACAGCTAGCCGTCAATCGCTATACTCCGCACGTGGCTAATCGATTTATGTAATTAATTATCCGGCGGTTTAATGTCCCCTCTATATCACTCGGTATTACGACAAATTCTCTATTCGGTGATCAGTTGTTTTCAACCTTTGCAAAGATTATTTTTCGACGATAATTTACGCTCGAGGAACTGGCAAAGCACCTGTTTTATTAAAGAAGAAAAAAACGCCAGCATTGATGTATTCATTTTATTAACATAAAGCGTGCATTAATTCCGTGACTAAGACATTCGTGACGCCCGGCGCGCGAAGCATTAAACGAAAACGAAATAGAGTCTAGAAAGAGAGATAAGTAAAAAAGAAGCGACAAATAATCAGTTTTAATTGACTGCGAAGTTATGTATTAAAAATAAATTTCCCTGTTTATTCGTGACCGGTAAGACGTAATTTTTTCACTATCAGAATTAATCAAAAGTATAAATAGCACGTGTATGTATGTAAAATCTGGTCATAAATAATAAAAAAATCCTTATCTAAAACATTTCGCTAGATACATACGAAATAGCAGAAGAGCTATTGAACCGTCGGACGAGTAAAAAAGTTAATTAGAAAAAAAGCGCGCGAACAAACAATATGCGCACGGTCCGATAAAAGAAGCCTACGATCGAGAGGGTCCCATCCGAGACGGAATTTCTCATAACTCAAAAGGAATATGTCCTCTCCCGCTCCACGGACGCCGTAAAATGCTAATGGGCTCTCTCAGCAAAATCTTTCCATTCGCGCGAGAAACAGTGCACCTCGCATCAATTAGTCCAAATTCTCTCACAAGCCTACACTTGATTTGGCTAATGACGCCTGTTGGCGTCAGAGCCCACCTCGGCACTTCTCTCCCGCTCGCTCGCCCCTCACAATGGGCTATTTTACGAAAGGGTAAAAGCGCTCCCGCGGTGCATTGTGCGACGCTCTGCAGAGACTGCATTATACGCGTCGACGGACCCTCCTTAATTAGAAGGTACATAACGCATTAGAAACGTCGTGGCGATAATGCACTTGGTACGTGTGTGTGCAGTGAGAAATTTCTCGCAAATTCGTTAATTGCCGGTGTGCGTTTGACTCCGGGCTTTTGTGAGCGTTAAATGAGTAATTCTCGGTTCTCGCTCCCGAAGTTCCCACCCCTTGCGTTTTCGGGGCTGGAGCTTGTGCGAAAATAGCTGTGATTAGTCTCTATTGAGCGAGCGGTTGTATAAATAGGCCGAGATTAAATTATTATTTCGTTATACGTATGCTAATTGCGCTGGATGACGTCGTCTCGAAGGATATAATGACGCGCGTTCCCGAGTCTATAGTGTATAGGAAATTCAGGAAATCGACTGAGAATAAAACGCACACGAAAGAGTCTAACGTAAACAGACAGCAGCAACCGCTCCCCCCCTTGTATACACGAAAAATCTCGCAATAACCGCTCGCGTTACAAGCGTGTTCGAGCAAAATGGAAACACGCACATTACGGGAGGTGCGTATAGATTCAGACTCTCGGCGGAGCGTAACGAAAGCTCGTACGTTACGAGGCAGTATCGTATCTCTCTCTCTCTCTCTCTCTCTCTCTCTCTCTCTCTCTCTCTCTCTCTCTCTCTCTCACTCCCTGTAATATCACGAAAAACGGAGGTAAGTGCAATCAGGAAGACATTGCTTGCCACCGCCGCCGCACTGATTTAGCGCTATCTCTTCCAGATCGAGGCGCCGTCTTCTATCGGCTACTAGTCGCCGCCGCCACTACTGCTACCAGTGCAACCGGTCTGCGCGGGGCTACATTATGTACCAGCCCTTGCGGAGTCCGGATGCTAATAACGCGCAGCGGCGGTGAGACGCGGAAATCGCGTGACTATTATCGTATACACATGGCGCCGGGGATGTTAATAGCTGTTAGGAAAGATCGAACTTGGCCGCGTGGGATGCGGGAAACTTCTGCTCTCATAAACGATCGCCCCCCGAGTTTTCCGATCGCGGGATTTATTGACTGCTCGCGGTTGTCGTCTGATCGCTTACTCCCTCTTCGCGATAAAGATAAATTCCTCCTTTTTTCTCTCTCCCTTGTTTAATTTCACGGGAATTTCTAGCTCTGATTAAAGCCCAAGC
The DNA here is from genome assembly GCF_009193385.2 of Nasonia vitripennis. Lineage (NCBI taxonomy): Eukaryota > Metazoa > Arthropoda > Insecta > Hymenoptera > Pteromalidae > Nasonia > Nasonia vitripennis. The sequence continues at coordinate 4,512,016 of NC_045760.1, forward strand.
GTAATGGGATTCAGCACGGTAAATCAGCTGCGTCGATAAATTAACGACTTTACATTGTACAAGCTGCTCATAATTGAAAAAAAAGAAGCCGGAGGAGAAAAAAAAACGAAAAGAATCGCGGCGGGGAATCAATGAATAAACCGGTGATCGTCGCAACGGGGGAAAAAATCACTCCCGGCTGCATCGCAGACGTAAAAATGCTGCGCGCGCAGAGAGTCTACAGAGAGAAAGGCAGAAAAAGCGCCGCAGACGTCGCGTCGGCTCGGAGAAAGACGCGAGAAAAAAGCGGCGGAGATAATCAACGACAGACGAATTGAGTTAGCGGAGGATATAAACGACCGACGGGACGAAAGAGAGGGTGAAAAACGCCGAGGACGGAAAAACAAGCTGCGTGCGATAAATTCTGAAGCCGAACGCGCGCACACCGTTAGATATAGCGAGTCTTGCTCTCGCGCGCGCCCGTGGCAGAAATTGATATTTTCCCTCGAGTATAAAGAAACGGAGAATAGAGGCCTGTAGAGAGACGGAAGTAGCGACTGCGGCTACTCTAACGAGCTATGATTTGTCGATGATGAAAAAAGGAAAACGGCGAGGCGGACAGCCGCGGGGGCATTAGATAGAGAGCGAGAGACGCGGCGTATCTCGCTGAATGAGAATAATACGGCATCGGCGGCGTTTTGGTTTTGAAATCGCGCGTAATGAAGCCGCGCGGAAACAGCTGCGCGTTTAGCGCGGAAGCCTCCGAGCGTCGATGAATTATACTCGCGATTATATCTTCTCTCGCCGACTCTGCGATATTACTTTACTTCTATCTCTCTCAATGTTGAATCGAGTTGCGCGATGCCATTACCAACGCTACAGTGTCGACGTCGAGGAAAAGTTTCCACGCCGCATGATGTACCCTTAGGTTTCACTTTTTGTAGGACCCGGCGATCAGCTGTCTCCGCTCGGAGTAATTTGGAACTCGAATAATATAACTGGTTTTCGATCCCCCGTCGCCACCTCGAGATAACATTTAGCTACCTGCGACTCGGATGCCGCCGCTGCTGCCGCTGCATATTTCTCATCGTCTCTCTCGCTCAGCGCCTGGATACATAAGTAGCCTTGAAAATCCGCTATGTACGAGGGTTGGTCGCTCTCTCTCTCTCTCTCTCTCTCTCTCTCTCTCTCTCTCTCTCTCTCTCTCTCTCTCTCTCGGTGTACTCTGTGTATTTACATTTTTCAACGAGAGCCGCGAGGAAATCGTTATTTGAGACTTTTCACCGCGACCGACGAGCTCTGAATTATTATTTTGAATTTCATGATTAAGCTGCTTCGAGGGGAGCCCAACGAGTCTCTCGACAATAGGCACAAAAATGGCGCCGTTACGCTATTATTATTAGCCTCTAATTAAGTGTCCAATTTGCCGTTTCATAAACACAATGCCCACACAAGCGGTCATTCTTCGCCTCGACCGTGTATACCCGCTATCAATTTCAACCGCGAGCAAAGAATCGCTCTCCGCGATACGCACAACAATTAATTCAGCTTATATCCATTATAAAACGAATAGAAGAGAATGATAATGTTTCGATAAAAAAGAGGGAGAGAGAGAGAGAGAGAGAGAGCTCGAGTCGCGCGCGATTTCCCAACTTTTCGTACACGGCGACTTTGTAATCAAGCCTCTCTTCTAATCGCGCGCCACTGCATACGGCTTTACGCTTGACCGAACTGCGAACGAAGGGAGAAAGAGAGAGAAGTTAATTCGAACGAGCTATATACACTCCGATTGATTATATATTTCTCGCGGCTTTTATCGACGGGCGTAAATCGATCGGCTCTCCACCCTGCGCTCGCGCGATAATGATAAATTGGGAAATAGACACACGGTGCTCCCTTTTTTCTTCTCTTTGCCGTGCTGTTCTAATCCTGTATAGGTGGTTTTCTGCTCGCTTGCGCAAGCTTCTGTATGGTTGGCAAAAAGAATATTGTTGTTTTAGTTTTTGTGCGCAGGCAGCAGCGTGTGTATACGAAAGTAAACGCGGCCACGGGCTTCACGATTGTATATTGAAATAACAATGGAGATAAGGGTTCAGTGAGCGATAGTCGCCGTAATTGTCCCGGCCGATACGGAGGAATAAGTAATGCACGGAAATTAAGTTAACGTTTAGCGCTGACATCGTTTGTTTGCTGCGCGTGATGATAACTTTTTGTTTTCGTTTGGAACTAGTCAGAGGCTTCTTTTAGATACGCGAATTGTAGAATTTTTCGACTGTAATCCATCGTTGTATAAGAGTTACGCATGCATACGTACAGCCAGGAATTTACACCGCGGCTATCCGCACTAAAAGCGCGACTTTGACAAATGGGCCGTTATCTCACGAGAATCGTAAAAAGCCTCGCTGCTGAGCGTATATCTAAAAATAAAACCCCCAGAAAAATCCCCGCCAATAACAATACCATAAACCGCAGCGGTAATAATCTCGAGCGAACGATCAGCAGCCACAGCAGTGCAGCTGAGGGATTAAAATATATATTGACGGATCGTCGGTCCGGCAAAAGACGTACTAAAGCGCGCGCGTGTCCTTACAGGCAGTCTCTAACTGCCGGATTATAAGCGCTGCCGTATGGCGCCCACACAGCGCGTCGCGCGATATTCCATACGGAGGCGTGTAAAGGGGATCGGCATTGTGTATACTCTTTCTCTCGCTCTTACCTATGCTGCGTATATAGTACGTAAACTCGGGAGTAAGACAAAGACGGGGCAGCTCTCCTCTCCCAATACAAAGGCGCTTACATGCACATACACTCGAGCTCTCCAATAATGGCTATGCAAGTGGCGAAGCAGGTTCCATTCATTCATGTTCCGGACCGAGTGAAAGAGTGTACTATAAGCTCAGCGCACCTACTGGCCTATAGCATTTGCAATTTTCTCGTTTATACACCTCTCATTCTTTCGGCTCCGCGCGCACGTGCGTAATACGCGTGTAAATTGCGCCAGATGTACGCATTCCTGCGAGCTGTACACGTTCGATTTTCTTCGTGCGTGTGGCTAAGAGGCTCGATTATCCGGGCTGCGGTTTTTGCGAAATTACGTATATATTCGTGCGGTTGTGTTATTAACGAAGTGGATCGCCGTCGCGTGGATAAATTCAGATTTGAAGAGACGAAATGTATGTCTCTGTCAGAAGAAAAGCCTCATTTGAATATCAATCAAGGAAAAGACTCGTGTGTGTGTGTGTGTGTGTCTGTGTCCGGCGCGAAGATATATATTTATTCGATTCATTTACAAGTTTAATTCGGAAAGCCAGTATTTTTTCTCTCGTGTCTCCGCCGTCTCTCTGGGATAAATATCTACAGGACGTCTAATTAATAAGTTATACATATACCACGTGCTTGTGGGGGAAAAAAATTTATTTCGCCGATACATACCTCTTTTTTCACTTATTCTTATCGCTCCTGACTCGCGCGGTCATCATACATGCGTGCGTATACCGAAAAAAACGGCTCTCTATCTCTTGAGATTTTCAAGTATTTAAATATTCATTCGTCGTCTCGCGGTCCATCCGCTTAGAAACTGCCGAATGAAAAAAATCTCCGAGCGAGTAAAACAATTTCACCGCTGCGTACGTGTACATACGCACACGCAATGGCAATTTCTCACATAAGGATGATAAAAGGAGAGCGAGAATATGAAACGTTGCGCCAGAGAGTATGAGGACGAGTGGAAAAAGGAGGATCAGAAACAATATAAAATCTTTCCTCTCCATATCCTCGCACGTAGTCGGTCAGAGAGAGAGAGAGAGACAGAAGAGCGTACACAATCCGGTCGGTTTCTCTCTGCTCTTGTATAGTTCTATACGCACACATCCTGCTGGCTCGCGGCTCGTCCGAGCTTATCGGCGAAATCGCCAACTCGCGTATACGGAGACACAGAGAAGGAGACTGGAAATTAGACTTGAGAGGGAAAATAGAGTCGTCTCGCGCGTCTACGACGACTCCATTCGAAATTCAAAGCAACTCCTTATCCCGCTTATCTCGGCGCAGCTGCTCTTGAAAGAGCGCAAGGAGACACACGGTGTGTGTGTATGTGCGTGAATAAACCGTCCCGGCGCGGCGCGTTTCTCCTCTACTGGGCTTATCGATAAGCGACTCATTTGTGTGCAGTCAGTCTGCGAAGAAGATTCGCTAAAAAGTCGCTCTAGTCCGTGTCGCGCGCGCACGACATCAGAGGCCTGTATATACCTACGATGTTGATGCAGCGCCAGCAGCAGTATTTATTGCCGAGAGCTAACTCTCTCTATACTCGCGGCTTCGTAGGCGTTATCGCATCCGGCGTTTATTGATATTGTATTACGGCTCCTTTAATTGAATCCACTTGAACGAACAATAATGCACACGAGCTGCCTACGCAGCTCGTTCGTTTATGTAAAGCTTAATAATAAAGCGCGGACTATATGTCGTTAACGCGCACGCGCGTCGCGTAATTCAGAGTGGAAACTCGCGCAATTCGAAATAGTTTAGCAGGTAGAGCATGGCTTTTAGAAAATTTCGCTCTTGCGCGCGCGCGCGCGCGTATTTCATAATACGGTATAATCAGCGCGCAGAATTTATTAGCTCGCGATAATTATTACCTCTGTTGCGCGCACGCGCGGCGTTTGTATAATTATATCACTCTCTCGCGAGAGCTTTACATAATATTCATCAAGAACACGTTCTCGCGTTCGGCTATCTCGCGATTATTTCTGCGCTGTCCAAAAATACGTTTTCGTACGTATACCTATTTCGAAAAATGAAAAAAAAAAGTGAACTGCGAGTCGGGAAAAGTCCACACGACGTGTGTCACGCATCGCGGCTCGAGAGCGTGCGTAACCGAGCTTGACTATCGACTGCCGATTCCGCTCCTCTCTCCAGCACGTATACAGCGGAATCTGTCTTCCGCAGGGGCCTACGAGCGCGCGCGACACTCTACCTGTCAGACGTTCGATGTATACCGCTAATGAGCCGGTTCATTGAATCATATGTGTATGTATATGTAACGATCGAGAGAGGCGACTGCCATCTGGTATACAGTATATATAGAGGCGGGAAACGAGAGCGATGTTTTGTCGCTTTCTTAATGAAGCCGTGCGCGGTGTGCTCTCTTTCTCTATCTCTCTCTCTCCGGGAATCGTTCAATCTTTAATAAAGCGAGCGAGCGAGTTTTCGAATTTTTTTTTCACTCCCATCACGATGAGACTCGGCTCTCTTTTTTTACTCTCCTTTTTTTCTTCACCGCGGCGTGTTTTTTCCAAAGGTTCGCTTGAAATTCAGGCGTGTCATTAATGGCTTTTGATGTGCCCGGACGACGTGTAATGCTCTTTCTTCGAAAGCTGTGGCGGCGTTTAATCAATTATTTTCCGGATTTTTGCGGAGATCAGCAGTGGCTCAGAAAAAGCTTGTTAGCACAGGCGGCAAAAAACCGCACGCATCACACAGGCGAATATGGAAAAAATGCTCTCGGATTTACTCCCGGCTTAATTGTGAGAAAGCTGTTTATCGAATTAAAACGGGAGAGCGCGACGAGCTTCGGTTGACGATTTCAGAAAAATCGACTTTCTGCGCGAGTGGATTTTTATGTTAATGCGTACACGAGCTCGAGCCGGATAATTTTTATCGTTAAGAGCTTTTTACACGGGAGTCGAACATGAGTGCAGCCCGCCGAAAAGTCGTAAACGGATAGCACAATTAAAACCGAAAGTACATCCACACTCCAATTATCTGTAACAATATGTGAGTGCAGCGAGCGATGCCTAATCAGCTAATTTACAATTGAAACGAGAACGACAAGCCGCGCGCACCAAAACACAATCCGCTCTGAAAAACGAAAAACACACACGTACACTCGGGGGCACACCTCGATCCGAAAAACACGACGATCGTCAGGCTGTCGAAGAGAGAAAAATAAAATTTAAAACAAGCATCTCGCGGGCACCTTTCCAATCGAGAAATGGGTCAAGGGGCGTACGTACAAAAGGCATCGCGCTCGCAGCTCTCGCGCGCCTGAGGAATATATCGATCGTCTCCTCTCCGTGGGATCTTCTCCGTCTCTCGGCGTGTATCCCAAGTTTCGCAGCTGAAAAACCGCGAGCAAAAAGGGAGTCGAGCCAGACAGCTCGACCAGATCGAAAAAGATCGTCATGCGACACATCGCGAATAAGTCCGGTAATTAGAGGGCCGCGACAAGTACACAACGCTCTATACTCGTCGCTATCCTCTTCTCCGCTTCTCTCTCTCTCTCTCTCTCTCTCTCTCTCTCTCTCTCTCTCTCTCTCTCTCTCGCGCGCGCGCGATCGAGATCGGATCTCGGAGTGGCGCGTAGGACGACGCGAGAGAGCGTGCGCGGATTAATTTGCTAATTAGGTCCGATGTATGGCTAATTATTCCGCGCGCGCGGATGCGTTCGTTTGTCAGTAAGTACAGCAGTCGTCGCGAACCGAACGTGGGAGAGAAAGCGTGCGGTGTCGATTTTTCGAGGTGTCGACGACGCGCGATTTTCGACGGCTTTTTTTCGCGTACACCGCCAGTGTGCATTACAATTCGGCGCGAGGGCACCCAGCAGCAGCCGGCATGTATAAATAAGTCTTTTAATCGAGCCTGGCACTGCTGGTGTGTATAAGGGACGCGACAGCTTTGTGTTTTTTTTTTTTCACAGCCGCGGGGTACAGGTAAATGAACATCGGCAAACTCGCTTAATTAGCGCCGGCGATGAAATTCTCAAAAGCGTCATAAAGTACCTGTACCGCGTATATGCAGCATTATAAGTAAACGCTGTAGCCGTGAGTTTTTAATTGAATTTATTAAAACGCCCGCTAATTACGCCCCGAACAATTATAACACCGCTGCAGTCACTCCCGTTGCAAGAGCGCAGTAGCTCGGCTGCCGGAGCGAAAGCCGCCGCGGGGTATAATCCACACACACGTGCGGACATAGCTCGCGAGACAATGAGGCTTTTTGTTTATTGTAGCCGCAGCGCCTCCTCGTCGCAGGCGTGCCTAGGTGTGAAAAAGGATAATAATATAGAGTTACTCGCGTGCGGAGAGCATTTTCGCTGCACTACAAACACACCGCTGCTACTACGGCCGAGAGAGAGAGAGAGAATATCGCTGATCCCTTGCACACTGTGCTACACGTATGGACCCCTTTCGCTCCGATGACGTCCCTTTTCATCCGCGAAGAGACGAACCTTTCTTCGCTCCGCGAGGTGAGATCTTTCGTCGAGGGGGTCGTCGCGTATTATTCCGGCGCGCGAGCTAGTAGTACAGTTCCTTCTTTCTCTCTCGGAGCACAGGTAAGACGAGCTGCACATCCGGCGCACCTCGACAATGAGATATACTCTCTCGCGCGAGCAGCTCTCTATCCCATTATGAGAACGTTGCGTGCACAGTCACAACACGCGCGCGCCGGGAGTTAGAGAGAGACCTGCTGCTCGATAGCACATGCACGCGAGAGAGAAGAGTCGATGATTGCGGGCAGTAGCTTTTTCGGATTTTCTCTTATTGCCGCATTAGCCCGTGATTATACCGTCTGCGGATGCTAATGGGGTAATTGAAAAATTGAGCTGCGCGAAAAATTTCCAACAGCCATAATTCACACTCGTCTCCAATCGGATTCCCATCGGTTATACGCGCACCTGGCTCCTCGCACTTCTTCAAAGCAGCGAGCGAGTGTCTAGGAAGTCCAACTCTCGTCCCCGATTCTCAGCTCGAGTAGGTGGATTTGCCACTCGCTTGGCACTATACAAGCTTACACCGCATTAATACACGGCTCGGCTGAAGAGTTCTCTCTCGCGGGAGAGAGAGAGAGAGATAGTCGGCAGTATAGTAGCTAAGCGCTAAGCTTATAATCGATGGCCCGACATCGCGACTGAGCCTACACGTGTTTCGCATTCGATGTGTTATACGGATAGAGGAATGACAGCGTCGAGCGCGATGATCTACGGCGCCTCGGAATTTTCCGCTCGCGCGAGCGCCTGATGCGGCTCGATTAATTATTGCGGAAAAAAGAAACGATGGGACACACGAGGAAATGCCGCATAAGCGCGATCGATACACGAACCGCACGGGGACTCTAGCGAAGTGTTAATTTTACATATGCGCTAGGAGGGATTTTTCGTTTTACATGCGCGTGTGACGCGTTGTTATCGCGGACGTTTTATAACGAGTCGAGAGAACTTCGTAGGCGGATATGAGGCGAGTTTATTTCTGTGTTAAGCGTATAATGAATTGGGATGTTTGGTCGCTGGCGGCTGGATGGATTATATAGATACGCATATACTTGGGTGGATTCCAACGGTTTCTGCGATTAGGGTTTTCATGACTTTTGGCGCGCAAATTACTCGACGCGATATCCTTATTATAAAGAGTGTTGACAACGATTAATAATCAGGTTTAAAGCCAACTCGGAACACTCGGTTACAACGCGATAGTACGAGCAATAATCGTCCATTGCGTAAAAGCTCAAGACTAACGCGCCGTGAAAATCGAACAAATATTTATCAATTACGCTGGAAAATTATCAACGCCTTGTACGCATAGCTCAGCGACAATCTAAACTCCGATCGCGTCCCTTCTCGGCAGAAGAACCTAGCTGCTCATTACACTTCACGGTAGTGGTGTTGTATAGCAGTAGCATCGCACCGATAATCTTGGCGAGCGCCGATTAAAAGCAGCTTAATTACAATCTCTCTCTCTCTCTCTCTCTCTCTCTCTCTCTCTCTCTCTCTCTCTCTCTCTCTCTCTCTCTCTCTCTCTCTCTCTCTCTCTCTCTCTCTCTCTCACCTGCCTGCCGTGGATGGCAAAAAAGCTCGCCGCAATAAGGAGAATCGCGGAAGAGCGAAAAAGTGCTATGCCGAGAAAAATGCTCGACGACGACGCGAATAAGGCTCGCAGACGCGATAGCCGTTAAGCCGACGCGCGCGCATGTAGGTAGCGGTTTCGCGCGCTATCGCGTTACATTCCCCGCGAGCGCGATAGAGAGCGGCGGCGACGAGGGGCCGCTTAATTGTGTGGCCCCAATGACAAGGCGAAAAAAGGACGAGTGCGAGCGAGAGAAAAAGCGCGTCGCGCGTGTATAGGAAGTCGCTATCGTCGTCGTTCTCCAGAGCGATAAGAGCTCGAGGTATGGTTCCTTCGTTCCGTCACCGCCGAGAGCGAACCGCCCAATTAATAACCCTAGAGTGTACGGAGCAAGAATCAGCTCTCGAAGAGCGTATTAGGCATTGTCGGCGAAGCGCTAACAGTATTATACAGCCTCGACCGATCGAGAGAGACAACTCAATCAGGAGCGCGGAATCGAGAGAAAGCCAGCCGAGCGATAAGTTCGCGCATAGTCGATTAAGGGCCGCCGCGGGCACCGAGTGTACGTGTACGCGCAGTATACACGCAGTCCGCGTGTGTAAGTATCCTTGACGGGAAAAAGCGGCAAGGTCGCGCGCATACTTAGATCGCCGATGCCGATATAGCGGCGCGCTGCTCCTGCTGCATATAATTCCCCCCTTCGAGCTCTCTATACCTCCTCGGGGCATGTGTACACACACACACATATACGTATATGCGAACGAACGGAGCGCCGCGCCGCCTGCTGCTCGGGAGAGCGATGCCGGCTGTCCGTCTCTTCTGTGCGATTCAATTATACGAGAGAGAAATTCCGCTGATTACCTTCGTTACTTTGGTCGAATGTGTCCCTCTTTCGAGCTTGTAGTAGCTTTCTCGCGCTGCACGTGGAGAAAATTGAAGCTACGAAGCGCTGCGCTATTATCTAAGAGCGACGAGACAGCCATATACGAAATCAATCTCGGACTATTATCGCCGCCTGCGATCGTACAAAAATTCTCCGCTAATCATCTTTTCCATGACGTTTGTATTGCCTCCTTGCGCAACAGGCGCAGCACAATAAATTTATTGTCCATTGAAAAGTGATTTTCGCGTGCCGAGAGCTTTAAAATCTTCCGATCGCTCGTGCATCATTGCGCTCTCGCGTTTTGTCATAAATTATTTATGAGCGGCGACTCCGCGCACGATAAACTATACCTTTATCCTTCTATATAGCATAGGCATTATAAAGCGCGCGGATTTTGACTGCGATGTGCGTTACTCAACGCAAAACTACGCTTATGTAAAGGCGCGCGTGAGAGAGCCTGCGCGCGCTGAATATTATCTGCGCGGAAAAATAAAACAAATACAGTCCCGCGTGCGCGCGAAGGGATGAGAGAGACACGCACGAGATCGAAAAAAGTCTGTGTCGAGCGGTATAACGACGAGCTCGAGAAGTGGAGGGGATGAAAGGCGAAAGGGTCGCGTACGCACGAGGCCCTCGATCCATCAAAGTCAGTCAAGACACCCCTTCCTCGCGTTTCCGCGTGTCTTTTTCTTTACGGGCCGCTCGATCCTCTCTCGCGTTGGCCCGATTTCATTTTTACAAGCGTGTCCAATGTCTTCGAGGAATACATTACACATGGCGTGCATAATGTACGTATAACGCGAAGCTTTTGAGGTCTGACGTTAGTAATTATGACGTGATTTCAAATAGCGCACACAGATGCTCCTCGATGATACACCGAGATAAGACACATACACACGCACACACCGCGAGGCACACACGTTATAAATCAAACGGTATACGCGAACCGATAGGAGAGCTCGGCCAGTTTATAAATCAAGGCTCGTATCAAACCGACTGTGTGTGACGGAGGGAGTGTTTTAAAACGGCTCATAATCAGCCGGTGCGGATCCAGCGTTATAACTCAAAATCCGCTCGAGACGCGATGTGAAAAAGAAAATATCGTCGTGCGCGCGCGGGAACAAATAGTCATTATCTGGATGTAAAATCGTCTCTCCCCGTTGCTCAGCCCCGTAAATTACGCGCAATTTCCGGTGATTCGCGCGGCGCGACAAAATTTTTTCCCCCCATAAAACATAATCACGCTCTTGCTGCTCTCGTTGCCACAGCTCTCGGCTTTACGAGCGGCTGGGGCGACTCAATTCAAAAAGCAAAAAAAAAGACCACTACTTGCGCGCAGGCTCGTCGCGAAAAAGAGACGAAGCCGAGCGCATGTGTCCCGCGTATACACACACAGCCGAGAGCGGTGTGTCTATTAATTACGCTTCTCTCTCCGACGTATACACTCTGTGTGCGCGACTTATTTATTTACTTCTTTATTATTCATTAATCAATCAATAATCCCGGCTCCAGCGGGCCCAAAGTCATTGGCGCGCTCTGCCCCCTTGCGATAATGCAAATAAAGTCGATAAGCGAGAGAGCACAGGCAGCAGCAGCGAGATGGCCGCGAGCTTTAATAGACTCGCTCTCTCGCTGGCGCGAGCGACAAATTGCGCGAGCGCACGCATCAGCCGCGCGCAGCTTGTATTATGCAAAGGAAAAGTATATCCGAGAGCTTAAACGCTAATTACTCCCTTCGGGCTTGATTTTTTCTGGTTTTATGCAGCCGCGCGCTCGAGACGATCGATCAACGCTTATGAGCACGTCGCGCTTCGATTAACGCGGATGAACGGCTGCTGCCGCTGCGAAAACGCAAACACCGCTAAAGCTCCTCGAGTTATGGCGCCTATAGGATAAACTCTCCGCTGTGCGCCGGCGGTGTTTAGCGTTAGGTTTTGCTCTTATGCAGCTATGAATTTATATACACACACACGCGAGAGAGAGAGAGAGAAGGCGCGATTAGGAATGCGACGGTTTAGATTGGCCGCAATTGATCGTTTTGTTCTTGCGATCATCGGAATGCGCCAATACTAGCGCGTGGTATATTGGAAAATTATACCTCGACGCGACGGTGCAGTTATAGTTGAATGATAAAATCAATAACTGCGAGACGCGCCAGGGTATAACTCTCGCGCGCGTAGCTCTCGTCCGAAATAAAACGATCTATATATATACAACTAAATTTATCACCGGAATAAAACAAAAAAAAAACACGTCGCATCCGTCGGAGAATTAGCATCATGCCGCTCGGGATTATACATATTCGCGGGAGGGGAAAAAAGCCGCGCCTCTGCATTTAGTCGCGCATTACCATAGACACGTGTAGCGCTCGTGTTCGTCCGGTCGGCCCTGCAAAAATGCCTTCCTTTTTAACCGGCCGACACTTTTCCGGAGGAGGAGAGAATCGCGTGCCGTCACCGCAGACGAGGGAGCGTGGGCGAGTTTATTAAAATGCGCGCACGACAGCCCCGCAAAGACGTGCGCGCGAGCAAAAGGGCTTCTTGTATAAGAGCTGCTGCTGCCGCTGCTGGGAGTCGCGTGGACGGTACTCGAGCTGAATACTGAAGAGCTGCTGCTGCTCTTTGTTTGATTGTTTTTTTGCGGATGCGGCAGAGACGTGTCTTGCGCGAGCGCACGTGAGGCGAGATGACTTTCTGATTCGCGGGAAATTATCGTCCTGTGTATACGTTTGCTAAATTACGCTGACAAAGTCGATTTTTTCACACCGCCAAAGCCGGACGATGATCAAACAAATGTCGAAAATTTAAGTAAAACAGAACCATAACAATTATATAGCTTGATCGGCCCGATAATAAGACAGCCGCGGCACACGTGACACAACGCTATATGTACACTTGGAGCCAATATTCTGTTAAGGGAATTGAAAAAGCGCCAACGCGCCACCTATCTTCGCTAGCCGGGAACTAGAGAACCAAAAAGTTCAAGCGATTGGGGAAAGCAGACCAGTCCAAAACTGTTTAGTTTTACGCGACGTCGTGAACAAAGTGGATACCAGCGAAATCGCGGCCATTACCGGCTTTTCAATATACAGGCGTCGAGCATTAGCATTTAACACCTAGATTACGCTTTTTCCTCGACACCTCTCGATCCATAATACACTCGACTCTATGCAGCGCACTCCCTCTCGCTCTCTCTATCTGCATAATTCGGCCAGAGATACCTGCAGCGACGGCCGTTCGCATAACCGAGCGCAGCTGCATGCATATGTGCAGTGCGGTGCAGCATTCGCATACAGTCTCTCTAGCTCGAGCGATAAAAGGCGCCAGAACAGCGGAGAACGTATCGCTCGAGCGGCCGTTGTCGACGGCCCGTGTAGATAGTGCCGAGTCATTTGCCGTGATTTGTCCATTGTTCATTCGTGCATGGACAACGACTTTAGCCGCGCTCATTGCTCTGGAATTATGCTTGTTACCGGCGCGCACTTTTACTTCCGACTTTTCGAGAGACTGCATATACACGAGAGAGAGAGAGAGAGAGAGAGAGAGAGAGAGATATAGGTCCGCGGAGAAATTAATTTAACGCGCGCGGCTTGCAACACACGCGTCGTTGTTGTTTTTTTCTTCTCTCCACCGCGCGACTCTTTTTTCCAGCCGTCCTTCGATCAGATAATGCACACCGAGCTGTGTATACATAGTAAAAAGGAAACGCATAGATATGTAAGTATGTGTATGTATGTACACTCCGGGAGCAGGGCTGTCCGATTCAGTGTTTTAACGAATCGATCGACACGCTCTCGGGGAATGAAATCGAGCGCGTTACGTATCTCCATATAGCTGCACAGGCTATGTTACCGCGTGTATCTCTTTTTTCTCTCTCCTCTCGCGCGGCTCCTAATTGGACTTCCGCTGCGACAATGGCGCGTATACACATATAGGCAGCACGCATCGATCGGCTGCGGCCGATATAGAGCCGACGGCGGCTGAGTAATTTCGAAAATGCGACCGCGCTTTCTTCTCCCTCTAGCCTCGTCACCGTAAACGAAGTAGCAGCGCAGCCATTTATCCGAGCGCTGATCTCGGTTTGAGAGAAGAGCCGAGATAGGCAGATTTCGGATGCGCACGACAAAGGGACACGAGGCGCACGCATTCCGTTACGCGTTACCGGACATCTCTCGCCCGATGCGAAGTCAAGGGAGAGTGACTTCTTATGTGCGTTCCTTTTTTCTCTCTCTTTCTCTCCTCTGACTGACAGAGGAATTTAAAGCTGATGGACGAGGGCAGACGCTCGAGAGGTTTATATACAGGGAAACGGCGCGTATCGCTGATTTTCATCTCTCGAACAGTATTATACGTATACAGCGTGGGACATCGTCGTGCTGGGGCTCGTCGCGCGGAGAGAAATTTAATTTTAAGATCCGCTCGTGTAATCGCCCCGCGACGATTATAAATGCGCGCGTGATCCACAATGCGGACTTTCTTTTCGAACACGTGTATCAATAATCGGAACGCGAGAGAGCCGCTCGAATATTCATGTATTCGATTCATAATTATTTTCATACATATCGTAACGCTTTGAATAAACATCTCCGGTACGCGGCTCTGACGCTTTATACGCGTAACTTTATCAATCAGCGAAATCCGCAATGACGAGCGAGCTGTATGACGGATGTTGGTCGCGCACAACCTGTTAACTGGCCGCTGCATCGAATCCAAGAAAAGAATCGCCGATCTCGAGTACTTTACCCTCTCGGGGAGCGCAAAAAAGACGTCACTCTCGCAGGCAGCTCACGGATATAATGAAATCTCCGGACGATCGTCGCGAGCAGATTAATCGCTTCTTACCCCTTCTCGTCCGTGCGGTAAAAAACTGCACAGGGGGTAGGAGAGACGGAGTGAGGGGGAAAAACGAAGGTGTGCAGACGAAACAAAGGAATCCTAGGACGCGAGTCACGTACGCGATATCGGGACGGACGGGAGTGAGAGAAAGAGCGAAGCACGCGCGCTTTTCGGAATTCAGCTTTCGTCGACGCGAGTGTATGCCGCTGCTTTTTCCGACGCGCCGGTTTTTCTCTCTTTGCCCTGCACGTCTTTTTCCCTTTTCGAGTTAGAACTTTATCTCCGAAGCATCGCCGAGGATGCCTATACGTATGACATCACGGATCCAAAAAGTTCGTGGCCTTTGAGTTTCCCATCCCCTGGTTATATCCTCGCGGCTTTTTACTCGCCGCGCGGCTCTCGCGGAATCGAATTGAAAATCCGCGCACGCGGCAGCTGCAGCCGATGAGGAAAAAAGCTCTCGCGGCAGATCGGCGGATGTGCGTCGGCTTCCCACAGGAAAATACGCTCTTGTGTGCGGCTGTGGCGAGTGTGTTCACCGCAAGGGACGCAACGCGGCGGAGGGAGACGATTAATTGGCTACCGCGAAATCGCCGATTTTGCGCGTATAGTCTTTTCCAAGCTTGAATTATGTCTGCCTTCGAGAGAAAGAGAGAGAGAGAGAGCTGAGGATGCAGGAAGCGTCCTCTAATTCATGCGATTTTTCTCCCCAACGACGACGGTTTATTTTTCTTTCGGGCTTCGTTGCGTCGTTCTTTTTACTCCAGCTCCTTCGGTCTTTATCTCCTCGAGCCTGACTCTGAATTTCATGAATTTATAAGGACACCCGCGGCTCCCGGGCTTTGTTAATTAAGAAGTGCGAGTCTCGCTCGATTGGCTCCTTTTTTCGTGCGCTGTGTGGCATAAGGGGGGAGTCGCTCGCGCGCGCATTTTTCAGCGACGCGAAAAAAATATCTTCTTTAAATAACGATTTCTCAGCGCTGTTAGCCTGTTATTAATCGAGCTCCCCCTGAAAAATGGGATGAAATTATTCTTGATATTCTCGAAAATTGAATGAGTTGGTTAGAAAAGAGCCTTATTTATGGCTTGGCTATACTAGAGGAGGATATTCCTCGTGTCGTTGGATTAAAATTTTGCGGACATCAATAAAACTCGGCTCTCTGCGCGCGCGCGCGCGCGAGCGATTCGAGGAATGCCATTTTTAACCGTAGCCATAATTCACATTGTTATGCGCATGCGTGTGCGCGCTTCCCTCGAGAGAACAAACCTCCGCGACGAAAATGTCTTTCCTTTCGAAAATATTTATAGTTTACAGCGAGATCCCTTTTCCCGCAGCCAAGATAGTTAAGCATCAGTCGAGGTTCATCCATCCGTGAGAGAAAAGAGGATCGACGGATATACACTCAGTGACGCGCTAATGATCGATCGGTGAAAAGTCGAGCGGCAACCGCGCACACGTATACTTATTATACAAACGAGCTTCCCTCGAAGAGGAAAAAAAACACGAGCACCAAAGTATCTCGGGGGTATATATATACAACGTGAGACCGCCCTGCAGTCAGTGTCATGGCGGCGGCGGCCAATTGGGTGGGCACCCGTTGCGTAGGTAGTCGTGGTCGTCTCTCGGCGCAAATACAGGATGCTGCGCACGGATATAATCAAACCCGGGAGAACTACTCGCTCTCTCTCTCTCTCTCTCTCTCATTCTCGTCTTCTTCTTCTCCGCAGTCCGGACGTGAAACCCACTCACGTGCGCGCGGAGAGGAGAGGAAGAAGAAGAAGATGAAGAAGCCAGACGAGAGTAAGTTCACAATGCCATTTTCTCCCCGACGATGCGCGAACACGCGCAGAATGGCATCGGAAGCTGCAGCATCAGCGCAAGGAAGAAGAGGAGAGACAATGAAGACTTTGCTCGCGCGTATACGTATAGCCAAATAAGACAGCACGCAGCAGTGATCGTCGCAGCGGCGGCCTATGTAAACAGCCGAGGAGAAAAATATTTGCACAGGATAGCGCGCGCTCGAGTCTCTCATTATCGGGGCAACTCTCTCAGGCTGCATCGCAGAGAAGGGGGGGGGCAACGGTTCCTTGTCCAGGTGCAGGTACCCACCGCCGCAGAAAGAGAGAGAGAGACGACGATAGAGATTGATTCGACATGCATAAATTAGAGAGGATAAAGCTTTATTCCTCTCCGCTCCGATGCGTATATGTGTGTGTGTGCGCGCATGCACGCATGCGCGAGAGGAGAATCGGGATTGGCACCGAGATCGCGGGATTGGAATCGGGATGCGTGATGAAGGAGCGAGAGAGACGGTGAAGCATTAAATTGATGACTGTAGGCAAAAGCCAAGGGGTCTATAATAATTAATCATCGTATGTAGATGCGCCTGCGTGCACCGAGTCGGGGGCATACGCTCCTTTTTTGCGGACGACTTTTTTTCACCTGATTTTCGTGCACACACACTTCGCTGCACTTCGTGTACGGAGATCGTAACGTTCCTGCGCTCGCTTTACTCGCCCGAGTATGCTACAGTATTCGAAATTGAGGCCGTTTTACGTATGTTTTTGCGGCGTGTTGCAATCTAATCGATCAAAGTTGTAGGTATTTTACACACACGCGGTCATATCACAGATTAGATCCGTATCAGCTTTTATACGCTTACGTCCACACACTGGAACCGACGCCAGGGCAAATTTACAAGCGCATTGTCAGAGAGAAATCCCTCTCGGCCGCAAGAGCGCACACAACCGTCGCAATAAAAATCATCCGCAATAACATTCACGGGGTTCCACAACGCGAGCCAAAAAAGCCTCGCTAAAGGAACCGCACGCAGTCCACGCTACTCGCGCGTGTTTTACGAGCACAATAAAAGTCATTCGTACATCTGAATTTCGCGCGCGCGCACGTGAGGAATTCCCGCGCAAAAAAGGCCGGCAGTTATTTCGACGTCGGCTTAGAAAGTCCCATTCGCGACGAAGGCTTTTCACAGATGGTGAAGAAGAAGCTCTCGTTCGCGCTAACGCCCGGCATCGCGTAATCGAGGACGTAGAAAGCGCGAATCTCTAGTGCGCGAGGCCGTTTTTGTCGAGGGCGCGCGCGATTTCGAAAATATCTTGATGAATCGATCGCTATTAAGCTAAGTAGCATCGCGGAGAAAAATGATGTCTGCGCGCGCGGTTATATTGAATAGAAAACGCGTGACGCGTGTATAAGTTTGCGAACGAGGAAAGCTGTAATTTTATTGTGTCTGCGTTTTTTCTTTTCGACTGAGGGGATATTCACTGTTAGGTAAATTACTCGAGATGATGGCTGATGGTTTAAATAATGCCGGCTTTGTCTGAAAAAAACGTCCAGTCGGTATATTTATCTTCGCGCAGACACTGTCTAACGTATTCGGATTATTTCGATAGTATATATTCAAACGCGAGACATGACAAACAATTTAATCCTACTTTACGCCGATGTCTTCCTCCTTCGGTAATTGAAAACCTATAAGTCCCGGATTCAAATTGAAAATCCGGCGACTCGAGTATGATAATCAACGACGCGTACAATATTAAGCAAGAAAGTGAAGAAGTGCATATAATAGAAAGGGGCATGCTAGAAAGTCTCTCTGTGTAGGGGCATTTTATCGGTGCGCGATTGTAGACACGCATCCGGAGGCGAATCTCGTATAGCGCCTAATTTTTCTCGCGGCTCGAAATCGACATCGGACAGTCGGTGCCATAGCCGCATATCGCGTCAGTATCTCCGTGAAATCGGAGACGAAGCTCGTCTCTTTGCCTCGACGTGGGTGTACACGTATAGGAACAGGCGGACGAGTGAGATTATCGATGAAACGTCGAATGAGAGATAGCCCGAGGCTGTGGCCGCGACGTCGTTTCTCGAATGAAGGATCGAGGGTGTCACCGTGACCGAGCCCGGTTAATTTCCTTCCACGACGCGTCACGGATTTTTCCTTTTTGTGATGCCTCTCTAATTAGGCTGCGGTCCTCCCGTGAGAAAGTTTTCTCGGCCGAGATGAGAAATCAATCGCGCAGTGCGACCGAAGCGATACGACATTTTTCGGAATAATTATACACGCCGCTTACCGCGCGCGTGTAATTCGACATTGGTGTAATAAATTTTAAAAACAGAGTATCGCTGTACCCGCAGCAGCGGATAATGTGGCCCAACATAAATCAACGCAATTAGGAGCACAAATAGAAAGCGCGTATACGTATCGCGAGCCAGATTGCCTCTGGCGCCAGCGATAATTAAACCTGGCTCGCATTCCTAATTGTAATTAATCTAATACACTCAACGCTGCATTGACGCAGCGTTTCCGCGCGGACAAAGCAATTTCATTAAATTATAGCAGCTTTTATACTCTTATCTAACCAAGCCGTTCTTTCC
This sequence comes from Nasonia vitripennis, assembly GCF_009193385.2. Lineage (NCBI taxonomy): Eukaryota > Metazoa > Arthropoda > Insecta > Hymenoptera > Pteromalidae > Nasonia > Nasonia vitripennis. Next base: position 4,530,946 of record NC_045760.1, read on the forward strand.
ACGTGTTGCAGAAGGCGCAGTCGCAGCGAGGAGGATCCTGGCGTCGTGCAGGTCAACGAGGACGGGCAGCAGGTGCCAACTCCTGGGCAGACTTACACCCGTGATCCCGACGACGCGGAGGACGAGCAGCAGCAGCAGCAGCAGCAGCAGCAACAACAGCAACAGTTGCAAGCCGCCAACGGCGGCGGTGATCAGGAGCAAGCGGCTTCGACTGCCGCAGAGCAACAGCAGCAGAACGGTAGCGACGATCCGGAAGTACAGAAAAGGGTCGCCGCGGTGCAGGTGCAGGTGCAGGGCATGGAGGGCGACTGGCGGGCCTACTGCGAGCACCCGCTGTCGGTCGCCACCGCGGCCATGCTCAACCTCCAGCAGCAGCACCAAGTCACGGCCGTCGCCGGTCATCCGGCTGACGAGGCCAGCTATGTCTACGAGTACTACACCAAGCTCCCGGACAAGGCTTCCGATGTCAAGCTGCCGCCTACCCACGAGCTTTGGTCCACGTAAGTTGATACACCGTAAAAGCGCGTATAATGTGTATGAGAGAGGATTCGAGTGAATTAAATAAATGCTTTCGTCGAGTACGTTATGTCCGCCGGTTTGCGTTATCCTCCCGAGCTAGTCCCGCGGGGGAATAAAATTTACGACGTATAAAAGGATTTAGCCGAGAGTGCCTTCCTGCGGAGCTTTCGAATTAATGCGCAACAAGTAGACTCGTTACACAGCGCGACGTCTTCCATAATATACGTGTGGGACGATTTTAATGTCCGACGCCATTACGAGCCTAAAATGATACTTAAGATGCGGGCGACGTACAACTACAGCGCGCGCGCGCGTAACGAGAACCTTAGAATTCGAAAATCGCAAAACCAACACGCACCAACTCCGTAAGTGTCTTCTCACGCGCGCCTGACCATTAACTTTCGAGCACGCGCGCGTGTATATGAATTTCCGCGAGAGCGAAACACCGAGCGCGCGTAATAATGCGAGAATCAATGAAAAATACAAGCGCGTCAACGCGAAAACCTCCCGGATGTGAGAGGCTACGTCTTTTCCTCTCTTACTCGAGAACTTTACGTCCTCCTTGATGTCGCATAACTCAGGAAAACGACTGTATACGCACACGCTTCTTCTTCTTCTTATACTCGCCTCCCCGGCGCTGAAGTTTTAATAAGCCGCGACCTTTTAATCACTTTAATACCTCGCGACCTCGATCGTAAAGCTGTATACGCGCGCGCGAGAGAAAGCCAAACGAGCGCTCGAGGGGGAGAAAAACGTGCGCTGATGGGGAGACTCGTCCTGACTTTGCGCTCGATCATTTCGCGCGCGCGCGCGCACTGGACAACCCGCGGAAAAAAGTCTCGATAACGAAATTTCCTGGCATTTATTATGGGAGCTCGTGGCTCTGATGCGCGAGGGACATATGATAAATTCGCCGAGTATCCAGCCTTATATACCACTGGCTCTTTTCAAAAAATCGCTTTATACGCGGATCCTGCGCGAATGGCTATTACGTACCGTTGATTAAGGCTATTTTGTTCGGAATTTATTGTCCGTGCCTCGCAGCGATTCTCTATACGCGAAATTGATATGAACAATGCGTCTTCCGCCGCGCACCTGCCGGAAAAATCGGTACGCACAGGCTGCGTAATTAAAATGCATCAATCGACTTTATTTATATCGCAGGCAGAGATCTCACTGGGCGCTACAAAAATATTTTCGATGCATAAGATTCTGTTTATTTTGCCGGGGAATCCATCAGTATTCATTCGGTCGTGTCTCCCTCGTGCACTTTTTGCCCGTCTCAACATAACTCATCTTCTTCATCCTATTAAATAAGCAGCCGAAAAAAAGAAGGACGAACTCACGCGCGCGAGCGAGCGAGAGATCGAAAGTAAACCCAGCTGAGCCAGCGGAAACAAATAAAAGTCTTTCTCTCTCTCTCTCTCTCTCTCTCTCTCTCTCTCTCTCTCTCTCTCTCTCTCTCTCTCTCTCTCTCGCTCTGCGTCTCTGCATAAAATCTCCCTCGCGCGCGTATTTTCCTCGGCGCGTACCTGCGCGCGCGTAAAAGGGGCCAGTGTTTACCGGCGCTCGGTAATTGATACAGTCTCCTCGTTCGCTCGCGCGCGCATACATTATGTTTTCGTCTCGGGCAGGTGACGATGAAAATTAGATTAAAATCCGTCGGCAATGCGCGCGACGCGGGGAGATGCTATCGCGCGATCTACACTCGCGCGGGAGACGCGCAGACTCCGAGCTCGCGAGCGGGAGAGAGAGAGAGAGAACGAGAGAGATCGAAGTGGCGAGATAAAGCGGGAGGGAGCAGAGTAAGGCACGTCGTATGTGCGCCTCCGGCGATCCTTATTTCTCCCTCTCTCTCTCTCTCTCTCTCTCGCGCGCGCACTCGCTTCTTTTTTGTGCACGCGCGGCTGCAGTCGCTTTGAAATTCGTACGTTGAGGACGTTCTCAAACAGTAAATTACAAAATATGCTAAGCGGCCGATATAAATCAAAAGTGCAGGGACCGGGCCGCGAGAGTTCGCACACTTGCGCGCCGGCTCCGGGGGTAGTTATGCTGCTGCTGTGTGTGTGTGTGTGTGTGTGTGTGTGTGTGTGTGTGTGTTGTGCTGCGTGCAAGGAGGGCAGGGTATAAGGACAGACCCCCGAGGCAGCCGTCGCCAGGAAATTGGGGTGAGTCGAAGAAAGAGAAGCAAAGAGTTTCCAGGGTGCGGAAGCTCGCCGGTGATCGACGCCAGTTTGCAAACCCGGCAAATGGACCGGAAGACACGGCCCTCGCGCGGCGATGCACATTATGCACCGCGCTCTCTTATACAATACATCACTGCTCCAATTTCGAATGCGGCTGTATTTTGTCACGTGAGACTTTTTGCGTATTCGACGTTTTATCACGCAAAGCGCTAAGATCACTTGTCGCTCGGCGCTGCACGAAGCTCCAAATTGAGATATAAAAATGCGATAAAAAGAGCGAGAAACACAGTAATCAAGTCGAGCGAAAAATCAAGCAAACAAGCCATTACGTCGGCGCTAAGGCGGCGCTCGCTTGCATGCGCATGCAACGCGTGGGTGCAGCGAAACTGCTCTTCCTCCCGAGCGCGCGCGGCTCCTTATACCTCGACTCTCCCAGCGCGTAATCACTCACTCGTCGTTCAGACGTTTTACGAGCCGACGTTTACGATCGAGAGACCGCTCGCGCGATGCTTCCCCATCGCTAAACCAGACTCTCTCTCTCTCTCTCTCTCTCTCTCTCTCTTTCTCTGCCAATAAGACTGCACCCGCGAGCGTAAATTCGATGTCGTATCCGTGTACTGCTCGAGTTTTAATCGTCGCCTCGCGCGCGGTGGAAGAAAGAAAAAAACGAAAAACCGAGCGATAATTCACCGACGAATCTCATGCGTGCGCTTGCGTATACATTACGCTGCAATTATACGCATGAAATTACGCGCGTGCGGCGGTGGCTTATCGCGATGCCGCGCTCAAGAGCCGTGAAAACGGTTTCGTTAAATCACCGGCTGTTCTCGGAACGACGTGCGGGGGGAGAAAAAATTCCACGCGTCGAAAAAATAAGTTGTTCATTGTTCCACGTTCGAGAATCTACGTGGAATGACCGTCGCGTCGGGCTTTTGGTGCGCTAACGATCGTGCGTGTTATTCCTTTTGTTTCCTCTTATCGCCCGGCTATCTTGCATTACCCGCTAATAAAGCATGCATTTCCTACGTGAACCTACATTTTTATGGAGGATTTCTTCGCTTTTTTGGTTTCTCCGAATCCGATCCGATTTTCGTCATCGTCCCTCTTGCATTCCGTAACTCCGCTCCAATTTTTAAAACGTTTCGCACCTTGCACATCCCGGGGCAGCATTATCTCCGCAATGGCTCGGGCTAACCAGCACGCCACGCAGGAATTCCTAGCAGAGCCGAGGTGCAAAACTTCCAGATCGTAAAACGCACGCGCTCTCTCGCGGCCTCATTATTCTCGCGGGGGTCAGCTCCCCCGTGATCCTCGCGCGCTGCGTTCCGTTTTTCTCCACTACTATACATGCGCGGCTCCTTATACACGCGCGTAATCAGTCAGCGGTGATCTCGATGCTTGCACATACAGCTCGCCTCGTCACGTCGTAAAGACGGCTCATTCGAGACACGTACAGCTTAGCCGAGCGCTCTTTATTATATTTTCGTGCGCGCGCGCGCGCGGGCCGCCTTTGTCTCCCCTCGCATGCACGCGATATGATTGCTCGTACAAAGTCTAGTTGCGCGCGTATATGTTTATTATATTAAGTGTGCGCGCGACGATTATAATAATGCTTTCCGCGAAGACGAAGCGGCGGCGCGTGGCTCGCTGTAGGAAACCGGACCGTCAAAGAAGTGCGCGCGCGGCCCAAAAACGCGCGTGCGTGCGTGCGATGCCTAGTCGACGGCTTCCTGGAACGAGTAGGCATATACAGTGCATGGCTTATGTTATAGAGACAGTGTCGTTTTTGCGAAGACCCGAGAGAGAGAGAGAGGCACTTAATTAACGCGGAATTTCATGTTTTGTCGTTTTTTTTTTACCTACCGTCGAGGTCCGCCTTGATATGAGGGATCGTCGCGTCACTTTCCCACACCTCTGTGGAAGCGGGAACGTGCTGTAGGACACTGTGTAAATATAATTGCGAAACGGAGGGAACACTCGAAGGTGTTTATGGGACACGTTTTCTGGCTACTGTTGCGCTTTTATTCCGACTGCTGACCGTGCGACTGTTCTTTTTCGTGACTCTTGTTCCGACCAGTAGCTGGAATCGCGTGTGACTTTTATATCGTCGCTGCTCGAGGTTAATTTTGTCTAAATTTAGAATCCAGTCTTGGAGCCGTACAAATGTGTTTGTTCTATCGCACTTTTATTCCTAATGCATCATGCGTCACTGCAAACGAAAAGTTAAAAGCCATCGCGAGAGATCCCCCCACAACGTCACAGGGAATCCCGACTGATGCGCGCACCTTGTAAACAATATCTCAACCGCAATCGGGCGCGTGCGCTCATCTCCTCGCGACTAGTTATGTTTTTCTATATTCGTTCCGTCCCGCCTCAACCAACCACTTCTTCGCGCCGGAAAAAAACCCGCATCAGCAAGAAAGACTAGGAGCCAGCAAGACACTAGCCTCGCGACGGGACGCGTTTTACCGTAAGCACTGCTCTCGCGCTTTCGGCATATCCGGTTTGAGAAATCCCCGAGTGCCGGTTTTCACCTGCGACTGGTCTCGTCGCCAACGACGACGACAACAACTAGTACCCGTATACCACACGGGGGTCAAAATGCACATGCGTGTAAAACGAGCTTTTACGACTACGACCCCGAAACGACCTCCTCCGCGCGCCGTGACAAATAAGAGCGCCTTGACTTTGAGAGATGGGAATTTTTTTGAATTTCTCATGCTACTTGCTTCGCGCACGCGACGCGGAAAAAAAAGCGAATGAGCAATTGTGTATGGGCGCAAGTGCGTTGAGCTCCACGGCTATTACTCTCCGCGAGATTTGCATTTTTAGGCCTTTGCAAGTTTTTCGAAGTGTCGACTAGATTGATGAGCTTCACTCGAAGCGAGACTCGTTCTGACACCGTGTATTAGCAGGATTTTCATATCATGCCTCGGTTGTTCTCTGTTTCCGCGCTTCCGTGCTCTAACGCATAATGAAATTATTTTATACTCGTGACTAACGTTATGAAAATTTTATTTCCAAGGAAGCATTCGCATGTATGAGTATACACGCGGCGAACGCTGCCGTTTCCTCTGATATGCGTGCGTCAAAAGTCATAATTTGTTTGCAAATTCAAAGCAAACATTCGCGTGCCTTGAATGCTCAACGCTGTGCTCTCAGAGATTTTTATCGCTCCAATACTAGAGACGAGATGAAAAGTTATAAAACGACAAAGGATTTTTCGAGAGGGAGAGAGCGAAGTAATTTTTTTCCTCTCCGAGCTCATATTCAAAATTCGCCTTACGTGATTCAAATGCTGAATGAATTTTATGATGGATACGCGAGCGGATTAGAAACTTTTTATCTCCTCCAGATTCACGTACGTCCGTACGTCTTCGAATATTGCGCACGCGTGACTCCGTTATATTTGCAAGCCTCTTATTCAGCAGCTCAAAAACTCTTCAAAATCCGGCTCACTCGAACTCGCGAAAAAGTGCACTCTTCGACGTATCCCAATAAACATCTCGAGCCGCGCGCGTCGTCGACCTCAGTGTCTTTCTCCTCTATACGCTTCTTCTGCTCTTCTCCTCGTGTTTGCCGAGGAACAGACGTCTGCGACGTGTATAGGTGCGACTTTTGACGGGCGTCGCTCTTTTGCCTCGGCCATTATCGGGAACCATGCGCGCGATGATTCGCGTTATTGTGAATTTTTTTCATTTATATTCGCGCGAGCCAGCGAGGAAAAATGCCTCGTTCGGATTTTACAACAACGGAAGGGAGATATAGTGAACGATTATCCTCGCTTCACTCCTCCGCGCTCGTTCTCCTCTTTGGAGAGGAGAACTTTAGTGTCGCGCGAATGCACATTCGCTCGATTGTTTAGAAAAGTTTCTCGGTTATCGTCCTTTCATACGCGACGAATATTCGCGAAATTTTTCAGAAATAGACGTGACTCAGCCGAAATAAAACGCCAGAATTAACGCCTTCCCCTCTATAAATCTAACACAGTGGCGGCCGCGTGTTGGGATCGTTAATTTTATCGCACCTCCTCCGCGCGCAAAAGTGCGAACTCTCCGCGTCTCACGACCCGAACTTTGGCTGCAATCGCGCTGCAATAAAATTCTATACGTATACCCCCTCCATTGCAGTGTATCGTCGAGTATATGTCCCTTATATACGGCTGCATATCTACATATCGTAAAAATCCGTGAGCTGCAAGACGAGCCGGCGAAGAGTGGAGAAAGGGCAGAAGTATAACGCTTGGTATTATGTGAAGTAGTTAACATGTTATATTTAGCATGATAATGCGCATCCACAATGCGCGGACCCTTATAAACTGCCAGCAGCTTCTAGCGCGCATACATACCTACCCCACGGTCAGATGCTCCCGTACAATGGGGGGAGCTCTGCCTCCTCCCGTTTTTTGTTCATTCCAACCCGCCGATACCTGATCTCTCCTCTGCTCTCGCGACTGTCTCGCACCTGCGTTCCATCGGCGGCGTCGTCGCCGTCTCCAAGGAGGAGGTTTCGCGCGAGCGGCTTCGAGAGCCCCGGGCTATGGGCCCTCATGAATTCGGCTTAAATGAAATGGATCTCTCTCGCTTGCTCTTTCTCTCGTTCGATTTTCATAATGCAATGCTAATCCGCGAGATACGTGACGTTTCGCCGATGCGCGCGCTCTCGCGCGTGTGAGAACGGACCGACGACGACTGTTTGGAAAGCGCATATAGCATGTACGTTTGCCTGGTGAATGTGAACGCATGTGTACATATGTACGTACTCTCGATGCATAATAATTCTGAGGATGCGTGTTATTCTCTCGTTCGACAGGGGCGTGATGGGCCAGAAGCTGCTGGTGCAGGAGGCGCCGGCCGGCGGAGCTACGCGCATGGAGACCGGCAACGAGGGCTCCGGCGGCGAACTCCACCACTTCCTCCACCAGTACAACCAGCAGTCGCACAGCCCGGGCCAGGCTCTGCAGGGCGGACTGCCGATGCCACTCAGTCCGCAGTCGCAGCAGGCAGCGATCGCCGGAGTGAAGCGCGAACCCGAGGACCTCAGCTCCTCGAGGACCGGACAGCAGTCGGCGAAGAGACACAAGCAGAACCAGCAGCCCGACAGTCCCACGCCGCCGGGCATGTACCATCATCAGCACCACCAGCTGCAGGTGAGTCGTCGACCTTCGTATTTTTATGCAAATATATTATTTTACGACTTGTATACTTACATAAATGAATCATGTTCGCAGTACGGCAGCCCGTACGACCCATACGGCTCGTGCAGTCCGAGACTGCAGACGACGTACACGTCAGGCTCGTCGAACAACGGCAACGGTGCCAACGGCTCGAACAACGGCCCCACGAGTTTGCACCAGGAGGCGACGGCGGTCTACGTCACAGGCGACGCGTTGCCACCCCTCGTCTCCTCGGGCTCGACGTCCCTGCCCACCTCGACGGCCTCTTACACGAGGTACGAGGTCGTGCCAAGCTCCTACGCCACCACGCACGCTATCCGCTCGTCATCGAGCAGCAGCAAGGTGCTCACCGTCGATCTGCCCAGTCCGGACTCGGGTATCGGCGCCGATGCCGTCACGCCCAGACAGGATCACCATCAGCCAACCGCGCTGCATCAGGTTCGTTGCACATCTGAACAAGACTCCGCTTTTTCTTTTGCAAAGACGAGTCTGATACATATAGGCCATATTCCGGAATTCCTAACGCGATAGAGCAATGCCTCGATTAATTAAGTGTTAAATCGCTGAGATAGACGAGAAAACGCAAGAAAATAGACGCCGGTGGCAACTGTACATTAATTGAATTTAGTTAACGGACTGTGCCGAGTGAAATATATTGCAGGCAGTTTTTGCGTATACGCGTTGGCGTATACATTATACGCACTTTTAATAGATCGCTCGTTTCGAAATTCAATCTCGCGGGGATCTAAAATTAAATCCCAACAGGAGTAGCAGAAAGCAATTAGCAACCAGGCCAAAAGTGCCCCGCGCGCGCGCGCGCATTCGCAAATATGTGAACGCATACGTTCGTGACGTATTACCTAACGAGGCGTACAAGCTATAAACACGTCGATACATAACATCGGGCCATAATACACATTTGTCTCCGAAGCTAAAAGTTGAAGCTGTACAAGCCTCGGAATGATAGCCGACGTAGTCTGACACTTTCACCTAATTATGCACGCGAGCTCGCCTTCCTCGGCGAAAAAATGCATCTAAAAACAATCCCTAATCGAACGCGCGGCACGACATAGCCAGAGACAGTGCAAAATCGACACGTCCAGCCCATATTAGTCCCGCGGGGCGAACAGCAGCTGCGGAGAGGAGAAAGCTCGCGATCGCGCACACAGATCTCTCTCACTCCGCGGCTCTAAAGGCAGATTTGCTCTCGACGCGACCGGCGAAGCGATTAGCAGGCATTTCCTCGCGCCCGACCGAGCTATCGATCTCGATCGCCGCGCAGATACCAGGCCCGATAAAACCGCCGCCGCCGCCGCCGTCGCTGCTCCGCTGAATGAGCAATCGAGAGAGAGAATGTATATACCGTGTGTGTGTCGCACTGCAACTACTCTGTACCCGAGGACTTAATGTCGTGTGCTATCGCAAAATTCAGCTGGTAGCGATCGCGTTTTGAGATCTCTCTGGCGCGACGTTTAATTGCTTAATTTTCTTAATGGCCCGTGCAGAGCTAAAGGACACTGCGCGCTCTGATGTATGCGTTTAATGTCCTTGCCGGACAGCTCGTATCGGCCCGCGCGGCTGTTGACCCGCGATCGCGCGCACGCGGGTTAGAAGGATTGAAGATTTATGCGCGGTGATAGCCATCGTGCGCGACCGACAACATATTGGATTTCGCACTTTTCTCGTCGGGATCGTGAAAATATTCATCTAACGGTAAGGCCGTGTCATTGCGGGCGACGCGTTTCGGTCGCCCGAGAGAAATATGTACGTACCATTCCGTTCCCGCAATGTAGATTTAGGCTTGCGTGAAATTTTCGATGTATGCCGTACATACGTATAAACTTGTAGCTTTTTACAGGCACTATCGTCGAGACATATAGAATGTTGCTGTTCGCTTAATTGCCCCACACGCGCTGTCTGAATTTTAATAGAATTTCCCTTTATATAAAATTCGACATGTTTATGGGGGGGGGCTTAATCTTAATGAAATCTCCACTTTTCCACACGCGTTCAATTTCAGATTGTACAGTGAAAACCTCGTATCAATTTCCGACTGTATGTACCGAAAGTTTCAATATTGCAAAATAGCATCGAGATAAGAAAAGCGTCGATCAATCAACTCGTGACTAAATGTTTTTCTTCGCTTCACAGTCGTCGTTCGACTACACGGAGCTGTGCTCGGGTGGCGCGGGCTCGGGTTCGGCTGTTGTCCTCGAGGGCGGCACTGTCCTCCACCACCAGCCACTACAGCTGCAGCTCCAGCAGGGTCATGCGCAGGCAGCCCAAGTACAACGAGGTACCGGAACCCTCGTGGCCAGCGGCGCGACGACCCCCAACTCGAACCCCAACCCACCAAGGTCGCGGCCCTGGCACGACTTTGGTCGACAGAACGACGCCGACAAGATCCAGATACCAAAACTGTGAGTATATTATTCGAAGTTTATTTTTAGCATGTATTCACTGCACTGCAGATACGTATAGAAGTAATGAAAAGGTGGCTTGATTGGAGTCTCTCCCGTGCTGCGCGGCCATGAATAAAACATCGGGGGGAGAAGTTATTCGCGTCAGAAGAAAAAGTTCGTTCGGCAGCTCTATAGAGGAAATAGTTGTAATAGCCGATGTCGTTATGCAGTAGCCGGTTGAGACAGTTAAAATAATAGCAATGCCAGGCAAGAATTTCGCTACCGCAACGTGCATGTGGGGAGAGCGCGCGATTGCCGCCCCGGCTGCCAAGCGCTGGAGAAATATTTGATTACCACTTGATCGAAACAGCATTTTTCCGCCATTATAGAGAAAACATTTGCTAATCTGAGCCGGTAATCTATATTTGCGCGCTGTATCTATCAAATTATTTGCCTCATGCATATTGAACACACGAGAGCGCGGTCATTGGTTTTTTTGTCATTTTGGCCTGCGTGCGAATTCCCCGCTGAGTATAAGCTTTACAATAAGGCAGAAAAAGAAGTCGCGCGATCGGCGTATTGGTAATCGAGACTTAATGATTATAATTAATAAGAATCCTTTTCCCGTATCTGACCGGGTGGACGTTATTGGCAAGCAACGGCCGCTATACAACATGTAAACTCGAGCGGAAAATTTGAATTTTTCCCGTATAACAGAGTCATAAAACGATGATAAACCAGATCGTTTCTTATCAAGCCCCATAATTACGCAAATGAGCCGTTCGCCGCTTGTATCGCTGAGATAATCTCAAATCCAAGCGGATCTCCAGCAACGTGTAAGTATGTATAAAAGCATCGAACCGTGAGTTTCTTCTCAATATGATCTCCCAGCATCGACAAGATCAAAACAAAAGACGTAACGCATTATCAAGAGATTCAACGCATTCTTCGATCTCGCGCTCGAACACAATCCAAGAACGCCATCGCCTCTTGCCTTCATTATCGCTTGCGAAATCTCGAATTCAATTTTTTTCCCCCTTAGCGGGGCGTCGCTCCCATAATCCGCGGGGGAATTTTCGCGGCGTAGAAAAACGAAAAACGAGAGCGGATTTTCGATTAAATTCAGCGAGGTCTTATTCTGCGCGCGCGCGCGCGCGACACGTGAAATCGCGAAACGCCGTATATACACTCTCGCGCCTATCTTAAATGCACACATTCTCGCGTACAGCTAAGTATATATCTTTCGCCCCGATAGGTGTGTATACGTACACACGGAGACAGACGCGCGCGTATGGGTTGCACTGGATTTGCATATACGAGCGCGGCTGCAACGTGTGCGTAGAAGCGTTATAATAAGGTCGAAAAGGTAGGCGGCGCGCGAACGCGCTGTTGCTGCTGCTGCAGGACGTTCACCCGCGACTGCTACAGTCGGCTACTACACGCACTTATCTCAGAGCGAGCGCGCGCCGCCGTGTTTTCCTGTCGATGTATGCGTGTCTCTGTGTGCCTGTGCGTATGTGCCCGAGTCCGCAAGTATCTGTCGCGCGCGTATATGCACGTCGTGTATCGTCGACGATCTGTTCAAAAGTGCGCGCGCGCTTTTTCTTGTCCGAGCAATATTAATACGTTGCTCAAGGATTTTGAGCGCCTAAATGATTGATCGAGCGCACGCATGGTATAACTGTCGCGTTCGATGAAATATCGGTTAAGTCTCTCGCGAAAACCGGTTATCGAAAATTTTGCTATTTTTCCGATTCGCGGAATGTATCGTGTAGATATATATGCATATAAATATATAAAACATTCGCGAGCGAGAGAGAGAATACGCGCAATCCTCGGCAATTGCCCGCGGGAGGAAAAGGGAAAATTTCGAGGAGGCGATAATGGATTTGTCGTGTGTACTGAAAAAAATTATCTGTGGGATTCGCGCGATAAGCTAAGTAAGGCAGTGGAGGTGCTTAATGTCGTCGAGTAAGCAGGCGGTCGCCTCTCTGATAGAGACGTTCAACTTCCTTCGGATAAAAAAAAACGAACACGCCGACAATTTGTCTTTTTTTCCACCGAGAGAGCTGCCTCTCGCAGATAAGCGGACTTCCTGAGGGTGTAAGCGCGCGACGCGAGGGCAATCGAAGAAATATTAAACGATCTGCGCTTGAAAATGAGGGCCGTAATTTATGTTCTTACGGAAAATTAAGCCTTTTTATCATTGAGCGCGGCTGGACTTTTTACTCCTGGTAAAAACACTTAAAACCTCATGTTTTTCCTTATTCCTCGAGTCAATGCGGCAAATGCCGCAAATGCGTGTTTAGGACGTTTCACATCGTACCAAATGCGCGCTGATCGAGCGACATTACTCGTAATTTTCCAAAAGTCTCATCCGAGTGAAACTCGAACGAAAGCTACGCGATTTTCGTGCAAACTTTCATCTGCTCGATCCGAATCGTCTCCAAGTCACGCCTTTCGAATAAAACATGAGCTCTTACAATCCACAGAGGAGAGAAAAAAAAGCCGCGTCAAATCCGTAAGAACAGCCTGAAAACGGAATGTCAATCGCCCTTAAAACAGATGATAATTGCTCGCCGACAAGCCAGCAAAAAGCCGAACCAATAGTCGCGCGGAACTTTCTTTTCAAGTTTTTCAATGGCACGCCCAACGCTCTAACGATTCTCTCCGGCTGTCGATCGTCAATTTCTCGATCGGCAAAAATACACGCGCGCGCGCTCACACACAGAGGGGAGAGATCGAGGCGGCCCCGCGGGGCCCCGCCGCGAAAGTCATTAACGATCTTTGTCCTTATCCGGCTCTTATTTTTGCTCGCAGCTATTCGGCCTACGGCTTTAAGTACCACCTGGAGTCGCCCATCAGCACCTCGCAGCGCCGCGAGGACGACAGGATAACCTACATCAACAAGGGCCAGTTCTACGGCATCACGCTGGACTACGTACCGGATCCGGACAAGCCTCTCCTAAAAGCGGGACAGACCGTCAAGGTAAGAACTCGCAGCTGATGATCCGTATTGATGTGATGCACACGCGTTTACTCGTCTGTCGATCGCGAGAGTTGCGACTTCCGTGCGCGCAACTCTTTCATGTGACGCTGCTTTTTCTCGCCTCCAGCATACAGTGAGACGAGTCTACCGCGCGCGACGCCTGCGGCCGGCATTTTTGCCGACGGACGTTTTCTTATTTGATTTTATCATTTAAGTCTCGCTGGTTTTTTCCTTCTATACTTGCGCCATAAACACCGTCGGTAGATCAGAAAATAAAAAGACGCTCGACGAGCAGAGGCGACTTTTCGTAATTAATTTTATTTACTCTCTAATTTCGATTCGCATAAATGTATGTGGCTGCGCGTGTGCACCAGACGAAATTATATGCATTCTGTAAGGTAATAAGACGATAAGGCACTTATCGTCGTGGAATCGATTAACATGCGCGTTTCACATATATAATAATTATTCAATGAATCACATAAATTGAATCATACTCTGTGCTATCTCCGACTTTAATCAAAGCCATATGCTTTTTGCCTCGATGCAGATCGCGCGCGGCGAGTCTTTCGGAAAAAAGCCTCGTACTCACGTAATAGCGCAATAAAGCATTTCAGCGAGCGACCACGTAGAATATTTAGCAATTAAGGTCGAAAAAAATGTCCATGTCAGTTTTTTTCAGTTTCTCTTATATACATCTATGTCGCGTAAGCGCAATTCTCATGATTTTAACAATTCAAATGGTTCCGCCTTTTTGCCATCGCGTATGAAAACCCGCGGGGCGCGTATCTTACGCACGCGGAACATTCGTACGATCGCGAAAAGGACATAGGCATCTTCGTCGCAACGACGACGACGAGGAGGCCGGCGACGGGGGGCGGGAAAAACCAGTGGAATGAGGTCGTTTGTTCTCGCGACTCGCGAGCGACTTTAATTGGCGGCTAAATGGCGTACCGTTAGCAATTTCCATTACGATAAAGCTCGAGCTCGCGCGACATTTTTCCCCGATTACGAGTTTGAGCAGCTTTCTTCTTCTTCTTCTATAGGTGCGCGCAGCTACCACTTCTTCCGCGCGATCACCGCCGTCGCCGCGTTATATCACTCGCGCGGAGTATACGGTAGGGGGAGAAAATTTCTGCGCGCGCTCGAGCTTTGCCAAGCGACTGACCGAGAGAGAGAGAGAGAGAGAGAGAGAGAGAGAGAGAGAGAGAGAGAGAGAGATCGACCGGATGTTCGCGAGTTTCACTGTACGAGCGCGTACGTGCTTCGCGGCAACGACGAAATTTCAAGAAAAACATTTTCTATGATCTTCGAGCGAGTCGTACGAGCACGCGCTTATTGACAATTTTCACTTCCTTATTTATCGCGTTTAATTGAGGCGCGGCGCTGCCGGCCGCTGTCATTTCTTTTACTCCCGATGCAGCCGGAGATCGTTTGCGATCGCGCGGCTTTTTAAAAATGATTTATGGATAAAGCCGCACGGGAGAACGTCATAAAAGCTTGTATAAGGCCCTCTTGCGCGATATAGCCGAGATACGCGCGATTTAGTCCTAATAAATTCGGACGTGAAACTCGCGCATATAAGTAGTTTCCATTAGCCGCGGGAAATATTCCAAAAAGTTGGCGATTTTCGCCGTCATAAGCATCGATATTTATAAGTGCTTAGCTTTTCCCTTTTTCTCGTTCGCGGATATATCCCATAAGTCGGCTCTCTCTCCCTCTCTCTCTCTCTCTCTCGAGAAATAAACACCTCGCGCAGAACAAGAGCCGGAAACAAACGCTCGACTGCTCCTCTGGAATTCTCTGGAAGCTTTACACACGTGTATCGAAAAGCGATGCCGCTCTCAAACTTCAGCGGCAGCAGTAACACCCTTTCCCGTGTTATACGCCGTCGTCGCTGCCTACTCTCTCGCATGTATGTATCTCGCGAGTAGGGGTCCATTCACCCGAATCAGAAAAAATCGGCCGCTGCCGCCATCGTATGCACGCTGCCAGAGACCGAGTGAGAGAGACTGCACTTAACGGGCTCGTGCGCTCGCTGAATTCGCGCGTATCGCGTTGCGCGAACGAACGTCGCTGGAGTATCGCGTATCTGCGCGCGCCGCCAGCGAGCAAGGATGTCACCGAGAGCTGCGCTCAGCTTATACACCCGACGCCACCGCCTTCTTTTCCGTACTGCTGCTGCTGCTGTCGCGTCGTCGAGCGATAGCCGGGGACATATGCTCGCGCGCGAGCTCTACCTTTCGGTTATATATGGGTGGACGTGCGCTACTGCGATAAGCCGAAGCCGTGCTTTTCTTTCATCGCGAGGATTAACTGGACAACGCTGTGTTTAATTTCTGAAAATTGTTTAAAATACAGTGACGAGCGAAAAGAATAGTCGATTCCCCCTTATTATTCATGCTTTGGTTGGAATAGTACACGTAGGCAAGGCGAAACTCGCAGACCCCCTGTGGAAAGATTTTGAACGATTACTTGGAATACGATATGCCCCCAACGACTCAGCACCGGCAGTCTTGATGCGCGGGGAAAAAGATAATCATGTTAATAAAGGGCGTCGACGGCATTAAAATAACAATCTCCACTTTACACACCGCAATCTCAAAATTCAAATGACAATCGTCGTCAGCAATTATTAGAAAAGAAGCGCTGACTAGAACTCTCATAATATACTAATGCATTCTTTCTCGCAACAGAGCGTGGTTATGCTGATGTTCCGGGAGGAGAAGAGCCCGGAAGACGAGATCAAGGCGTGGCAGTTCTGGCACGGCAGGCAGCACTCCGTCAAGCAGCGTATCCTCGATGCAGGTAAGGCGAAAAAAGAGACAGAGAGAGGCGAACTACTAAACGAATATAATGAGCGAATGCATCTAGTCGACAATGTGTGTTAGAACTCGGCGCGCATAATTTCCAGATGGGCAATGAAGGAAAGCTCGCGCCCGAGCGCTTTGTATTATACAAAGACAAATATGCGCGTCGGCTGAGTGCATAAAATATGCGTTATTAATCTTGAATCGTTCTTCTTTCTTTTTTTCTTCCTCGGTCTATCTCGTTCATTTGCTCAAGCGCGGCTTGTCGTCCACCGCGACATGGTGACGCTGTACCGGTAAGAAGAGAGATATACATCTTGATATCATCGATGTTGTTTGTGTGTATGTGTGTTTGTGTAATTTATGTTATTGTTGCTTAGCTTTGATCAGTTTGCTAGAAGTAGTTCGATTTTTCGTTCAAGCGATATTTGATTTTTATTACATAGCTTACGTTGATCGTTAATTTTTAGAACCCAAAGCTGAACATAGAACTAGAATATTCGTGCAATGTATGAATGAGCAATAGAGAACCCCCGTACTAAGTATCTTGCATTTTGCAGACACAAAAAACAGCGTGGGCTTAGTGGGCTGCATCGAGGAGGTAGCGCATAATGCGATCGCCGTTTATTGGAATCCGCTCGAGTCTTCAGCTAAGGTGAGAGAAAAATACCCCATTGTATTGTCATAAACTATTGTCTCGTCATTCGCGAGCGCACGCCTAGTAGTATGCAACAATTTTTCACACTTTTATTTCGTTTTGTCCGCCTTAGATAAACGTTGCTGTGCAATGCCTCAGCACAGACTTCTCCAGTCAAAAGGGAGTAAAAGGTCTACCTCTTCACATACAAGTCGACACTTACGAAGAGCCGCCACCGCACGCTCACGCCTACACGCCACCATCCCACCGAGGCTACTGCCAAATCAAAGTTTTCTGCGATAAGGTATAAGACGCTTTCTGGTACTTTTTTCTAATTGTGGTTGACAGAGGATAGGTTTTATTAAACATGCGGTTATTCCAGGGTGCTGAAAGAAAGACCCGAGACGAGGAGAGGCGAGCAGCCAAGAGGAAAATGACAGCAACGGGACGCAAGAAGCTGGACGAGCTCTATCACTCCGTGACAGAACGAAGCGAATTCTATTCGATGTCAGATCTTCATAAGCCTCCAGTGCTATTTTCTCCACCAGCTGAACACGCTATAGACAAGGTAAATATCAACCCGACCCACCAGCTTTAGGTAGCCGCAAACAAAGCGAGAATTTTCCAAAACTGTTTTTGCAATTGAACGATCTTTGTGTGAGAAGCTTAAAGGTAGCGTAGACGTCGACTCGCCAGTTTTTGTTTAATAATGACAAAACTATTTGAACAATGCAAGAAACATATGTAGAATTCACGTTATGCCCTGCTCCACGCCAAAGCGCTCCACTAACCGCAACTCCTATTTATAACTTATGTTTAACATGACAAATAACCTTGAGTCGAGCGCACGAGCAATTGATTCTATTAATTTATTCATTTAATGTTTTCAATAATGTGGTAGTGATGCTGACTGACATTAACCTATTTTAGTTTTTCGTATCGTTTTAATTTGTATTGACATGAGAAACTTTCTGTAATAATTTTTCTTTCAGATAAAACATTTTTTTTTTTTAATATAATGAAAATTACTTGCTACATATTGTCATTTGCTGTTGGAAATCATCAATTAGCTCGCTCGACTCTTTTAAAAAAGAAAATCTTTTTATAAAGTGCACCAAGAAAAGAGCTTACTTTTTGCGAACGAATTTATTAGCAGTGAACTCTCTGTTGGTAAATTTCTACGCGGCCACAGGTAGAGCAGTTTTTAAAGAATTAAAATTCAAAGCTAATGTTCATCGAAATTATCTCTTTAAAAATAGCTATGACCAAAGTTCTATTCTTGAAGTGCAAAATCAAAGGTTAAAGAGAAAAGAAGTAACGTTAACTTAATTTTCACGAAACAGTTCTCGACGATGGAGTTGTCGGGCTTCTACGGAGGCGGCGGCGGTGGCGGTGGCGGCGGCGAGACCGATACTTCCTCGCTGAGTAACGGCGAGGCCGGTGGTCTCAAGACCAGCGCCGGTGGCAGCCCGTACGGCCAGTCTGGTGCCGGTCGTGCTAGTCTGCCTGCCCTCAAGTTTCACAATCACTTCCCGCCCGACAATCTGAGCACAATTCACGACAAGAAGGACTCACTACTGATGCAGGTGCAGGAGCTGCAGGGCTCGGTGCTGCAGAGCGTGCAGCCCGGCCTTACAAGTAGTCAGCTCATCGGTGGTGGTACTCTCGGTAACCGGCTTCACATGCAGCCGCACATGCGCGGCACCGATGCAGAGGAGCGAGTTATGTTGTACGTCAGACAGGAGTCCGAAGACGTGTACACGCCGCTTCACGTCACACCGCCCAGTGTTCAAGGACTCCTCAATGCTGTGAGTATTTTCTGTTGATATTTCAGTTCTTAGCTCTTTCTATCCATTTTTCGATCTATTAACTAGGAGGCATACGTCATTTTTTCAATTCAAAGGCAAAAAGCAACTTGGCATTTCTGTTTGACTGAGATATTATTTGTCTATTGAAAAAGTTACTAATTGATCTCGATTAATAAGTAATTTTTCATTATATCTATTAAATCCACTAAAAAATTAAAATTTGAAGCATTTTATAGCAATAAATGTCGCGCATTAATTTGATCTTTATTACAAAAAATTTATTTTACTTTTGTCAGGTTAACGAAATGCAAGGCCTCGACTATTTTGTTGAATAGCAGTTTACTTTTACTTTATTACTTGATACATCATTTGCATAAGATTTTTTTTAAGTATAGTCCTCTCACTTAAAGAGGCGGGTCATCAAAGCTCTATCTATTTTTATGTATTATTGTACTTTTCAAAAATGTATTCAATAGCTTGTAAAAAGTCATAAAGGAAACTGCTTGATATACTCTGCGCAGGGAACTTCAGGGCCTTATATCGGAGTCTGATGTATCCTTCAGATCTCTCTCAACGCAGAAAATTAGGTAATTTCCTTTATGATTTTTTAAAGTTATTGTCATAATACATTAACACAAATTTTTTATAATTATTATATCATTATTAACATCATGCAATTCTAATAGTTGATGACACTTATAAATCTCCTTAATTAAAATTAGGAGTTAGAAATACCATCCCAAAGCACTTTTTGCACACTATAATATTGTGCATAAAAAGGCAAGAAGAACCAAACATAACACGCAGAGCGATACGTATCCATGCATGTCTCCTCGGTAATTTCTCTTGCACAAAAAGCGTTGGGCCTCAATAATTTATTAATAAACTTAATCATCGTCTCATCCGCTAATTAATTATTAATGCGCATGAACTTATTTCCCACTGGGCCCTTCATCATTAATTAGTCACGTGCCGCAGCGATTTGATCGAGTTATTGGCTCGATTTGCACTTCACACACGGTTTACATACGGAGACCTGAGAAAAAAGTGGAATACGACTTTCTCAGATGGCGTTACCATTTTTAGCGCGATTCTCTTAATCAGTTTCTTCATAAATTGTTTATGGATGAGTACAAATAATGAAAAAATCTTTCTTCAAAACTCTTTCACTTGGAACTTGATGTATCTTTTATCTATGGATGCCTTTTAGCGTCTGTTCGCCTGTCAGAAAAAAATCTGCTCGCATCATTTTGATAAAAGTATGAAAAAACAAACACAACTAAAAGAGTGGCATGGCAGAAAGAAGAGCCAAAAACCACTGTCAAAATTCTAATGTTCTACTTTTTTCTATTTTACAGATTGAGTCAAAGTACAAAATTGCATCCTCGAGTATTAATAACCTCTATCGCAAAAACACAAAGGGGTAAGTTTAGTAGAGAGAGCCATCTTTACTATGCATGTGTCCGCTTGTCCGCTTTAGGTCTCGCCGCATGTCCATTATCCACTCGATCAATTTTTTTATTCTCTTTTCTCTGCTGTCTGTTTCTTTATCCGCTTGCACGATGGTAGCACGCATATGTATGCTCTTTAACTCTTTTTCGTTTTCTCGTATCTTTCGTGAATTCACGCTTGCATGCCTATGTGTTGTGTCACTTCTCCATGTCATTCTGTCCTTTATTTTTATTTCCTTTTTTTTACTTGCTGTACAATTTAACACACTACTAACTTTCCTTGTGTACGTTAAGGCGGGTACGTCACGAAAGCTTTAATTTGCCTTCTGCTCACTTTTGTTACATGTATACATACGGATGTTACACACATTTATACTGTCATTTCTATAAACAATCACTATGCAGTTTGATTTTTTTAATATTTACTGCTTAGTTAAGTCTTTTTTATTGGATTTGAAAACACTTAAAAATATTTCAACATTTTCTAAATTATCCATTTGATGACGATTAATAATCTGTACGGTTACTTTCAAAAATTAACTAAATCTAAAGTTACCATATTTTTATCTATATATTATTTTATCACGTTGTTTAAAATCCTGTTTGCGCTCCATAACTTAAAATTCAAAAGCATCCTTTCCAATAACAGCATGAATAAAATCTCAGCTTGAAAGCGAACTTTGACTCGCCTTTGCTGTACGTGCAACGTTAATAATGACATTGGCAAATATGAGCTTCGAAACCGCAGTGTGACATTCCTGCACGTACTTTTGACTCGTCTGTCTATACATTCATGCTCCGTTCAATACGTGCATACACGTACACAAAAATAAAAAATTTAGTATTCAAAGTAGTCTACACTTTCGACCAAATGAACTTCACTTATCGCCCTGATGGAAGCTCTTCAGTGATACCGTTTATAGCGTCCTTGAGCGTTTCCATTAGAAATTGATTGCATCCATACTTTCTTTCACTAGAATGCCTGAAAAATTAGTAGAAAATATTTTTTATTTGTTTATTTAGCGCACCTATGATTGAAAATTAGTGCTTGAGTTTACAAGCATACCTTAATAATTTTCAACCGTATAAACTTATAAAAGATAAAATCGAATCAGCCGACGAATCTAACGTAAAAACAATCTTTCTGTTTGTCTCTAACAACAGAATTACAGCGAAAATTGACGACGACATGATCCGCTACTATGTGGACGAGGACATGTTCCTGCTGGAGGTATCACATTCACGACTAACGCCTGAACAGCAGCAGGAGCGCTCGAATCGCAATGGTGGAAACTCACCTTCGGATCCAAATGATGGTCTCGAACCCGGTTACGACGTCACTCTCATAGAGCTGCCCATCACTCCACAACAGACGATGGCGTCTGCCTCGCCTCACCAGGCGGCCGTTGTGCAACACCACGTCACCGCTACGTGAGCTGCTACTGAATCTGATCCATTGAATCGCTGTACACTTCATAATATTGTGATGCGTTGAGAGAACAAGAGGAATGTGAGATTTTTTTGAAAAAAATGAACTATATACTGATTCTGTCACTCTGATGAAATGTGCGGAATCTGACACGCTGGGACACGGTATAGAGGAAATTGTGGTATAAGTGCCTTAGAGTTGATTAAGTGAGATTCAAAGGAATATGTGAGGCAGTATATTAAAATTGTAAAGATTTGGAATAATCATAATAGAGCGTGTACTTATTTGTGATGCGGTGATTGTAATGAATTTCAATTTTACGGTGATGATAATTAATTAGAGTATACGTGTAAATTAGATTGAAGCGGTTGAAAAATTGTAAATAATATAAAAATTTAATTTCAATTGTAAAATTATTCACTATACTTTTCAGTATCTCACTTTTCGAATACTGTGTAGTGCAAGGTATTATATTTTATCTCAGTGTAATGTCACAGTAACAAAAACTTATGTTAAGCGAAACAAGACTTTGTGACTGTCATGACATTTTGTTAGGACTACAAAGAAATATTTCTCGGTGAATGTCGAATATACGACGGTACTGTGTTTGTTTTTTTCTTTTTATATTATGATTATTACATTATTATTTTTATTATTAATATTATTATCATCATTATTATTATCAATATGAGAGAGCAAAAGGCGTTTTAACGACCTTTGATCAATCAAAATATATGATGACTGCGAAACTATCGCTTCGAGTGTTTCAGTTTCATGTTTATTTTTGTTAAGATGCACGTATGACGTATGTATGGTGGTGATAATATATCAGGAATGAGTAGCACCGTATTCATTTTATTATTATATATGTACTTATAGAACTTGTTTACTCATATGTCAAAAAACAGATCTATCGTTAGTTTTATATATATATATGCGTATGTTGTGCGTATTCCTTAAGAGAAGAACGTTTACTGCGGCGTTGTGACTTACAAAATGTTGACGAGATGAGCTCGCTAAAAAAATGAAAACAAATATAAAGATAAGAGAAAAATATTGTTTCCATAGTTAAGCGCGCGTGTTACTTTCGAGTTTGACTCGAATTAATTATTATGGATTATATTGAGAAATATATGTGCTTGTACGAAGGCGCGGAAAATGTGTACAATTAAGGAAAGAAATTACGATCTAATAAAGCAAGGATGTTTATCATCCCATGGCGTGCAATTTTTGAAGCGCTGCTTTGAGAATGACTTGATATTATTAAAAGAATATAAATGATCTATAACGTATTTAAAATTTCAAAAGAATAGAAAAATTGTACATTCCGTGATTATTCATTGTGGACCTTGCCATAATATTAGAAAATATAAAAAGGTTGGAGCAAATAAGACAATATAAACAATGCTTCCATATATCTTTTTATTATTTAGCGACTATCACCTCACGAAGGACACGACTTTTCACATGTAATTGATTTAATCTTTTACAAACGTAAAATTCGTTATTACGCATGTCAAAGCAACGATCAAAATACGCTTGTAAAATGCATATTATACTATTGAGTACTATATTTTGTTACATTTATTATAGTTATTAATATTATGATATTAATTCTATCGATACAAGAAAGAAGAAACCTACATTGTATGCGTACGTTGTTATTTTTATACATAAAAAGGCAAAGAGAGGAAAAGATAATAATGAATTAAGAGCATGAGTGCGCGAGAGAAAGAGCGAACATGGAAAAGAAAAAATTAGTAAATGAAAGCGCTCAAATATTTCGCGTTAGTCCATGACATTATAACGATTACGTATACGCGAAAGGTATTTGACCGCCTCATAGAGTATATCTTACCCTCTCGCGATCAGCCATTTTCTTTTTTATTGCTACATCTATGCTACTATCAGTTAATTTTAAATAAAAACGGCAAGATATTCTCGCGCCACGAGGAAACGTTTGTGCGTTTGTCTTATATCTGTTTTATACATAATCTTGGATGTATTTGCGTGGAAAGGCGAAAACGGAAAAAATTGTGTAAATTAGTTCATTGTTATGTTGTATTTTCATCGATCTCGTGCAGAACATTAACGGATATTATTTGTTTCGGCTTTTAATGTACATTTTTAAGACAAAAGAGAATATTCCATAAAGATTTATTTTATATTTTAGTGACGTGTAAAATATCGTTTGCGATCGAATGCAAGAGTCGCATTGACAATAAAGGCCGGAAATAAAAATTTTACTCCGATTCTGCATCCCGAATCGTTCTGATTATTTTTCGCGCAGATCCTCGTGGTTCAGATGCGAGGCCTGTTTGCATATCGTTGACCACTATAAGTGCATGTTACGCACGATCGGTTCCCATTTACTTCCTCCATAAGCCCTTACTTCCCAAAAAAAGCATGAAGCAGTAATACGATCCATTATCCTACTTCCACTTCCCTTTAGATATAGATATTTTGTTAGATTGTACATCCTTACGTAGTATGCGGTTAGAGTTGCATATATAGTCGACCGATCGGTCTGCGGAAGCGTGCGGAAAATGAAGATTTATAAGAAAATTTGTCAAATGTTACGTCGCGACGTCTTGCCATCGTGAGATTGTGCCAGAGGTGATATTATATTATTACGATGTTTATTGAAACAATAAATATTATATTAGTACGTTTTATAAATTACCAACACTTGTTAATTGTAATTGAAAATCTTTGATCCTCCCATTACCGCATGCAGAGAGCGTATAGTAACTTGCTTGTGTTTACAAAATAAGCGCTAAAAGAAGGCTGCGGGAAGTGCAGTTATACAGTTAAAAGATGACGCATATTTAAAACGTCAAATATATGCTCAACTCATTCATTATCACGGCGATTCATTATGAGTTTCATCAACCTGTTAAAAGACTCCGCGCTAACGTTCTTGTGAGTAAGCAATACATTACTTATATCTTCTGAACGAGCGCAATATTTCAAGAACGAGATAAGCTCCAAAAGACACAATTATCATACTCGTTAAGGTGTCATTCAACCGTCTTTTTCTTTGTAGTAAAAAAAAAGAAGCAGAAACTGTGCACTGCTCTTAAATCACAGCTGATTTTCCATTAGCAACCTCATTGATAGAATCATAAATCGTAAAACTAGTATTTTCGATCGGGCTCAGAAAATCCAGTCCACGCTCGTTCATTCTTGCAAAAAACTGGACACACGTTAGTCCTTTCGTTTTTTCGCTGCTACCGATAGTTGTGCGCACTCTCGATGGCAGTCTTCGCTCGCTCGGGCGATCGACGGCCGCGCAGGAGCCAGGGCACAAAACCAGTTCCGCTGCCTGTGATGATGATGCTCCCCCTGTGGGCTTGGATTTCTTCTTCTCGTTTACCCGCGGGGAGGATGCATCCGGCGCTGCAAATGAACGGCTTGCAGCCGCTGCAGTAGCCGAGAAAATCGACGTCGATTAAAGGGAACGAAGGATATCTTTAATTACGCGAATGAATTTTGCCAATGTGAATTCCGTATTTTTATGGCCGCTTCGAAATATTTTTCGTCTCCTTTCGAGGAACAGAGATTAAACGTCGAATGCGTTGCAGTTTATTATTTTCTTTATCGACCCCTCTCTCTTATGTCGAGTTCACGGAAAATCCATTTACATTTTAGATTCAGGGTTGTTTACAAATACTTCGAAATCGAGTTGGGAGATAGAAAGTTTTTTTCTGGCAAATAGATCACAAGTGATTCACGGGTTTTCGTTTTCCTTGTTTTTGGTATCATAATACACGATAATTAATATTCCTATTGAGTAACATTATACGACGAATCCAGCTTTTCACTTTTTACTCAAAAACACTAGAAACTATATGAGATATCGTCAGACAGGAGTCAATAAATATCATCGTGTTGCCATGACATGATTCATGGGTGGTTCCCCATTAAAATTCATAGTACGTCTTATGGCACGTTGACCTCTTTCGGCTGGAATTTCCCCCTACTCGCCTGCTCCAGATTTGACAGACATACGAACACTTTTGATGCTTCTCTTTAAAAAATATATAACTGATCCGTCAAACGAAGCATTTCTGAAATTTTTGAGAATTCAATAAATATCATTACTATATTAGCTGCGGTAAATGATATCGTTCATTCTGTCAGTCAATTAGTAGGTCAAGCGCCAGAATCGAGGACGAGACGGTAGCTTTGTTTTGAGGTGTGAATTTTAATAGCCAAACAATCGAGGAAACTCGTATCTTTTAAAAAACTTGATTAGCTGTTTGCGAAATTCAGTCTTGAATCAGATAAAATTCCCGAACACGCATTTAAACTGTATCACCTGAAATCTCAAGCTTTTAAAAAATGGGGAATTACATGATTTAAGATAGAGACTCCCAATTTCTGCCATGAATCATGCAAAACGTCCGATCCAGTTACAACATTAAAAATCCCTAACCGCAGAGCCATGCGAAAAAAATACGAGTGTTGTCATCAGTGACATCAGCACTTCAAAATGTTCAAGTAAATCCAATCCCTGTACAAACTGAATATTCAAAAATAGCGCCGATTAAGCAGCAAATTCTATCAGCAGACCCAGCTCAAATTCGCAAATCGCCCATCAGTTGATCCGACCTATCGGCATTCCTCGCTCGTTCATTCCATATCAGCGAATCCTTTCAGCCTCTCGCAAAAAAAAAAGAAGAAGAAGCCGTCGAACCCGGTGGTAGTGGAATCATCTCTCCCGTCCTCTTCTCTGTCCATCGCATAATCCTTACGAGATGCCGATCTGCTTTTCTTTCGCTCTCGCTTCGCGCTGACTCGAAACGGAAACGACAACGCATACACGCGCATTATACACGTGAGCAAGAGAGAGAGAGAGAGAGAGAGAGAGTCAAGCCAATATCCGATGCAGTCCGCGTACCGACGCCGATCTTAATGGCGAGACAAGCGATATATACGTACACGCGTACCTGCTGCTATCCACTTTGGCGGAGCAAGAGAGAGAGAGAGAGAGAGAGAGAGAGAGAGCTGACATTATAAAAAAGACTCGGCAGAGCGACGGAGAAGGAGCGAAAATGAAAACGGAGAGGCAGTAGTGCGGCAGGGAAGAGAAAGAGGAGAGGAGAGCACGACGACCTTGGCGGGGCCACTGGCCCTAACTTCGGTGTATTATTTATGATAGCATTTACCTTTTGGCAGAGATAACCGAAAAGCCGCTCGGGCCGGTTGTCAGCTCCGGGCTGAATTTAGCTTGTTATTGGCGCAGGTGCTCGCGGGTGGCTGTATACGCATACTTGATGTGGCTCCATAAAGATGATTCTCATAATACCGCCTTTTCTGCATCGCTGAAGTAAGTAAAATTCAGTCTTTACGAATCTTTTATGCATACCTATATACAAACTCACTTTTTTTACAGGTGTCAACGAACGCTGCCTCTTTGGAGATGTACACGAGAAACTATTGTAGAAAAAGGGTGTGGTTTGAACGAAGCACATACACACCCGCCGCAAAAAGAGCGCTTTGAATATGAAAATAACTGTTGTCGCAGATAAAGTTGAGACGAAAGCCTTCACGGGAGAGTAGAGAGATCATCTTGATTTCAAGTACAACACAGCTGCTGCTGCTGCTGCTACTCTCGCGCATACACACGCATACATCAAAGTCCAGGATTGACGCGAGGTTCAGTGACACTCGCGATCGCGTGGAGCACGCGAGAGAGCCAGTTTATGACGCGGATATGTCACGCATTGTTTGAGGAAAAGGATCGAGCGAGCCGAATCGCGATCGCTGATGATAGCGATCCGGTTCAAACGGTAAAGCCGAGTTTTTTCACTTTTTTTTTTTTTTTAATTCCCCCCCGCACCCATTGATATTACACACAAACACGAGGCCATCTATCTGCCTCTATTGATCTTTCGAGGGAAAAAATGGTCTTTGACCTGAAATCCTGCGAGCTAACGAAGATTGACGTTTTTGGGAGAAGGAGATTCAAATTTGTTCTATTGCGTCAACCGTTTCTGGATGTGTTTTTTGGACACACAAGCGTGTGGAGGATTTTGAATCTAGGTTGCGGGTAGTTAAATTATACAGATACCTAATCTGAATTATAATAATCAATGCTTGTAATCTTCACGTGGACTAATAGAAAAAGCCATTAGGACGATCGACGTATGATTATCCGACATCGGCGTCACCACAACGAACGTCGACCTCTTGATTTTTCAGTTTTTACACAGTCAGAGAAAAAGGTGAGCTTTTGTCGATCTTCGCAAACCAACAGAATTTAAAAATTATTGCCGCCAGCGAAGCCAGTTCTACAAGCGCAGTTAAGTTCGATATAATTTGAAGAAAGAAAAAGGACACTGGCCCTCGGTGCATTTTTTTAAAACGAGTTTCAAATGCTCTTTTGAAAAAAGTTTCAGCCGCGTAACGCCGTTTTTATCGATCATCAGTTACTGCTCAGTCTGTAGAGTTCCGGTCAAAGAACTTTGGCTAATTAAACGAGCCCTCGGAGTGTGGGATAAGATCCCCGGACACCAAAGCCCGCCATCGGAGAATCGCTTAAATTTGCAAGTATTTTTGGAAACCTTTAATGATGGGGCTTACAAACATGCAATCAACTCGAATACTTCGCCAAAAGATTTTACATACGCAGGGTATTACATTTAGCGAAGAATTTAGTGCTCGAAGGGTGCGTGTAATAAAGGATACCACTTTTTACGACTCGCGTCAGGCAATGAATGCATTGGTCGGATGTTGTCGAAAATATTTAAACAGGATCGAGTTAAAATGAACAAATAGTTCCACTAATGACAATCTAGTTTACAAGGGAAAGCTATTAGATCCTTACTTTTTTTTATGAATTCCAAACCATATATTGTGTTGGCGATGAAGAAAAAATTTAACAAAACATTGTCTCGTGACAAACCGGCGAGAGCATTTTAAGGCCGTTATTTCGTGGAAAGACCATACAACTGCGCAGCTATATTAATAAATTTAATATTTTGCTGCGAAAAGCTTAGAACACGTTTCTTTATCTCTTCAGAGTGTTAAAAACATTTTTGATAATCGACCAAGCGATTCCAAGCGTCCTTCCAAGTAAACACTGCACAAAAGCATGATTAACTGCTAGAATAGAAAAGGCGGGAAATTCGAAAAAAAAGCTCCGCGCGCAACTTGTAATTCCAGACAACCTCGAGCCTCTATGCTTTTCCCTTTTTGCGCACGTAGAA
Source organism: Nasonia vitripennis (assembly GCF_009193385.2). Classification (NCBI taxonomy): domain Eukaryota; kingdom Metazoa; phylum Arthropoda; class Insecta; order Hymenoptera; family Pteromalidae; genus Nasonia; species Nasonia vitripennis. Next base: position 4,559,567 of record NC_045760.1, read on the forward strand.
ATAAAAGCTTTGATCGTCCTGCTTGAGCACAGCGGCAATCGGAAGCTCCTCCCCTCGGCGACCGCGCGCACAAAATACCCGCCAAATTCAAAAATAGAAGCTAGAAGGCCACGGGGAAAGAAAAATCCGCGATCGAGTCGTCTCGTATCTCCATACCCCGATTATAGCCTACTATATCTCGGTGTATGCATGAACGTATGTATGTATATACACACGCGACACTCGGGGCGGTCCAGTGCGGTTTACGTCAGCGTGTACTCGCGGCGCGAAACGTGACAGCTGCAGCGCGAGGGGCCGTATTATAGTCTCACGGACAAGTTCACGGCCAGCCTGTTGCAGCTGCAGCCTCCGCTAGCCTACCCAAGGTCAGTCCTTCCCTCAACCATGTTAATGCCCTGCTTCGCGCGTAACCACAGCCTCGGAGCTTACAACTTCTTTCCGAGCGCCGCCAATTTCGATCGGCCGTGTATGTGTGAAGTGAAATAAAAGAAATCCATATGCACAACTTTTATTTTAGTAAATAAATAAAATGTTCTGAAATAGTATATCTGTCCCTTGATAGTAATCTTCGCGTCAAAAGCAAACGATACCGAAGCTTTCGGAAAATATAACCACAAGTAAAAAAGCGAACGCCACCTAAAAAAAAAATATCAAAGAATTCTAAATTAAAAACCCGTTAAAATCGTTTGAACGCCGAATACGAAGAATAAGTCAAAAGTAAGAAAAAATGAGATTTCAGTTCAATGACGTCCCGTTAGTTTCGACAAGCCGATTCACGCATTCCCGCAGGGAGCAAGAAAAAAAAACCAGCAAAGACGAGTACGAAGCTTTTAACACCCACAGTCTGTCGTGACACATAGCAGATAGCGATTTGTCGCAATGCCCGTTCATCTCCCCCGAAAATTAGCATAATCCATATTGGAAATCCAGCCAGAAAAAGTATGACTGGAGCAAATCTACATAGCCCAGTTCTTCATAGATTTCGCAATCTCGACCAGTTACCCGTTGAATATTTTACGCGCGGTTTTTCGCGAATTTCAAGCTCTGCTTCACATACAAGGAGAATCCGATTTGAAATGCTCTCGAGAAAGCCAGACACCCTCGACCAGGACAGCAAGAGAGTACTGAGTGACATCAAGGGTGCATCCCTCGGTGGCGAGAAAAAGCAGAGGAAGTCGAAAGAAGAGCCGCGGGGAATAAGAAGTATCGAAGTCGGAACGAAGAGAGGAGCACCGAGGCAGACACACATAGAGGAGCAGAGAGGAGAAAGAAGAAGAAGAAGAAGAGGAGGCAGCGAGTCGCGGGCGGGGGAAGGGCGAGCCCGTTATAAAGCTGGCGAGTCGCGTATTCGGCGGCTTAGCTTGGCGCGCGCGCGCGGCAGTGTGACGACTCTCTTGGCCTCGAGGTCCCGTTCGAGACAGGCTTTTTCGCCAAACTTCATCGAACACAGTGAATATCTACATCTACTTAGCTATATACACCTTAGTGATTGCCGATATATATAGCTTATCTTCCTCTGTGCGACTATTAAGGGCTGAAGAAACTAACGTAAGCTTGTTCTCTCCGCAGAGTAACGGCGAGGGAGAGGATACATCGGATTCAACATGGGGAGGTTCGCGATACTTGGAATCGCGAGTTGTCTTCTGCTTGTGCTGCTGGGCTCCAGCTACGCCGAGAGCGAGCAGCTTGCGGAGGATGACTCCGTTCTCGTCGAAGGTAAGCAAGCTCTTGTTACGATTTCTTTTTGGACTATAATCAGCGCAGCGCGCTAACGACGATTTCTAGTTTCGAAAACGATGACGCGCTGCCGACCGCTATCCTCCTTAGCATTATAATAGAAGCAAACAAAAGCTGAGTGTAACGAGGTCGCGAAATTCAGTTCATCGGATCGACCGCTTAACCGGCTGACGAGTGAAATATTAATAGAATTTTGAACAATTCTCCGGGAAGTACGCATATAAGCGCGCGCGAGCACGAGAAGGAGAAGGTATGCAGCGCGTGAGAGACGGTCAGCGAACTCGTGTACCTACAATCTATATGTATGTACGTACATGCGCTATTACGTTAACCACATACACGATTGTCAGTCGCGCGCGCGCCAAGTTATTCGCGCTTCGCGGAAAACTCCTCGTGTGGAGTGTTTTCTTTTGAAAATTTCCTTCAGCCGAACCAATTCATTTTTTCTTTCTTTCACGATTAAAGAATATTTAAAAAAAATAATAATATTGCTTGCGCAGCTCTGCCGGACTCCGAGTTGACCGGGCTAACAGCGTCCCGCCGTGCTTCCCGTCAGCTGTTCAGCCAACGAGGGCCCTGCCTCACGTCCAAAGGCGCAGTGGGCAAGTGCACGACCTTCAAGGAGTGCTACCCCTACTTCAAGATCCCCGATCTAGGCGCACTCGACGGCTGGGTCCTGGGCATCTACGACACCTGCAGCTACACCCAGAGCGACGGTCGTCTCGGCTTCGGCATCTGCTGCGCCGATCTACCCGTTCTGCCACCGGTCAACGAGGCACCGCCCGTGGATGACCCCGCTGGTGGACCCATCATCGAGGAACCCGATAACGAGGTACGTTGCTCGATCGAAAATCCGATCTCGCAGAGCTGAAAATTGAAATTGCAACCACAGGACGACACGAAGGCAGGTCGTCTGCCAGGTGAGGGTTCCTGGCCACCACCTCTCCCGACTCACCCACCGTATCACACGATCCCACCGCTACCGACCCATCCACCGGGTCACCCAGGCGCCGCGGCCGGAGCATCGACCCCCAAGCCACCAAAGGTAACGGGCTTCCCCACGACTCAGCGACCTCTGCAGACCACTTGGCCGACCAAGCGACCGGGTGTTCCGACCCCGGCACCCGTCGCTCCCGCGGCGACCAGCGCTCCGCCATCGTTCAACGCTGCCTGCGGCGCCAAGAACGGACCTCAGGACGACAAGAGAATCGTCGGAGGCCACCCGACCGTCCAGGGCGAATGGCCCTGGATCGCCGGACTCTTTAACGCCGGCAGACACATCTGCGGCGGTTCGCTCATCGACGAGATACACGTTCTCACGGCCGCTCACTGCGTCGCTCAGTAAGTCACTCCTTTTATCATCGGCCTTTATTCGCACCGTTCGTTTGATTGATTCTCCTTCCTTCGCGTGTACAGAATGAACTCTTGGGACGTGGCTCGTCTCACGGTCCGACTGGGCGACTACGACATCAAGACACCCCACGAAGTACGACACGTCGAGAAGCGCGTGAAGCGAGTGGTGCGTCACCGCGGCTTCGACATGCGTACCCTCTACAACGACGTCGCCATCCTCACCCTCAACGAACCGGTCGAATTCAGCGAGACCATCAGGCCGGTATGCCTGCCGTCAGGTGCCAACCTCTACACCGGCAAACAGGCCGTCGTTATCGGCTGGGGATCGCTCAGGGAGGGTAAGTTATTTTTCGACAAAAACGCTCCTTGTACCCTTTTTCGCTGCGTATACTATTTAACGTAAAAAACAAACAAACAAACAAACAAACAAAAACTTACAGGCGGTCCAGCTCCAGGTAAACTGCAACAGGTGAGTATCAAGATCTGGTCGAACGCCATTTGCAAGCAGAAGTACGGAGGAGCCGCTCCCGGTGGAATCGTCGACAGCTTCCTCTGCGCCGGAGAAGCAGCCAGGGATTCTTGTTCCGTACGTATACGTATTGCTATGTATTTAAAAAATTACTCTAAATGCAAATAAAATAAAACAATAACGCTTACGGTTATGAAACCGCAGGGCGACAGCGGCGGCCCTCTGATGGTGAACGACGGCCGCTGGACCCAAGTGGGTATCGTCAGCTGGGGAATCGGCTGCGGCAAAGGACAGTATCCGGGCGTGTACACGCGTGTCACGCACTTTTTGCCCTGGATCTACAAGAATCTCAAGTAAAATCGCTCCTTTCCCCTATCCACTTATTCCTCTCTTTATCCTTACTCGATCCAAACGCAATGAATACTAGTAGAGGCGCCTCCTTTTCCTTCGGATCGACGACATATACGCATGTGCCGAAAGGGAAACGAACTCTACGCTCTCGGATCGTAAGGATGACCAGATCTCTGAACGCTTTGTATTTTTTAAGTAGTTTGTAGACGCGACGTTTTTTTTTTTTTTTTGCTGCTACTGACGCGGATGAAAAAAAAACGAGGAACTCGCCAAATTATTTGATAAAATTTACAACCCTTCGTGTTTAAATTATAAGTACGCTCTCGCATATAAAAATAAGGTTAGCAAGTGTTTGAAATTTCTTTCGACTAGATAAATCGATTAGCAGCTATCGACGTTTAGATATGTTGTAAGATAATGCGCGCTGACAGAAGAAAAATCAAGTTTCATTCTCACGTCTATACTCGTATATTATAGTAATGATTCCATCGTCATTATTTTATGTAACTCTTTTAATAATAAAACGTTTTCAAAAATCACGTGACTAGCGTTGATTCTTGTCAAATTTTACCTTGAAAATGCCACGTAACAATTCAAACCCTGTGGAAAATCCCTTTTCTCAAGAAATTTACTACTTTTTTCAAACATAAAAAAATTGTATTTCATAAAATAATTACATCATATGTACATGTTTTATTCGCCTATATTATATTATATACATTATTAAAACGTCGTTAAACCACTTTTGAACTCTTATGTGGTGTTGACGTATATATACAGCTTTTTTATTTGCTTGAATTAGAAAATTGATTCAGTTGACATGACGAATAAAAAATTACTTTTCTATTTATAACATTTTACCTTGCAACAATATACGTTGACAATACACGCTATACATTTGTTCGATAAAAATATCTATAAAGTTATTATCGGTAAAAGTGCTGCATGTATCATTGTAAAAATCGTGTAAGCTGCACAGCTATAGATTTGATAAAGATGCTTACAGACAGAAGTATGAAAGTGCGGCACATGCGATGAAATCGTCGATCGCTTTCTTTGCAATAGAGAAGAAGCCAAGAAGTCTTGTTTCGTAGTATATATAAAATGTACATTTATTGCAAAAATTATTTACTTTCCTAATCAATCATTTTCTATTTCTACAAAAAAAAAACGCAAGTAAATATTTTTCTCGACAAAAAGACGCATCTCCGATCAACGAAAATAAAATATACTTCTGAATCGTTTGTAGTGAACGACGGCCGCTTAAAGCAGGTTAATTAAAATATGCTTGAAGAGCTATGACAAGGGTTACTTTCTACGTTGGTTTTATTTTAACAGCATCTACGACTCGCATAAAAAAATGTATCGCTGAAGTTTAAAATCTCAAGATAAATATTCTAAAGAACTATAAATCCGTGAAATTAATGAAGATCTTACTGAATTGCGTAAAAAAAATTGCTAATGAAATATAAGCTTTAAACGATACATCTTTCAGGTGCACGTCTCATGCTTAAACGCATACCTCTCGGTACAATCCGACGTGCTCGAGATCCCACAGTAAAAAAAGCACAACGTGTACTTAAATAGTCCCCTTAGATCGAATTACAATGATTTTTCTTTTTTTTTTTTGCTACTATTTTTTTATCGAAATCCTTGACTATAAGTCTTAAATAAAAACAGTCCTTTGCATTTACGTTATACGTACGCTCGTATGTAAAAATAAAATTAATCGTTAAAAATATGAAATGAAATCGCATTATGCTACGCACATTTCTCTAAAATTCCTTTGGATGGACTAAACAAGGCACCCGACGACGGTCATGTATCGCAGCTGCTGACGTTAAGATGTTGTAAGATATTTCGCGCTGAAAAAGAAGTTTCATGATTTATTATCATCATTTTATGTATTGAAAAACTATGTAGGACTGGTAGATTTATCGAATCCATTTTACCTTGAAAATAGCATGTATCATAGTTATCGTCAGGTTGCGGAACAAAGGGCGGTTCCGCTTTCTGTGGATCGTCCCAGGGAAAGTTCTCGAAAAGCTTCATCGTACGCACTTCCTTGGCTGAAGGACGTACGTTCTGATCTAGGGTGAGCAGGCTGTCGATGGCCGCCATCGCATTTGCAGACAGACTTTCTTCACCTTCAGGCCAAGGCACGTCACGCGCTAGGATGTTAGCAAACACGGCTTCAGGCGTTTCATCGTTGAAAGGCGGTATGCCCGTACAAAACTCAAATAAACAGACTCCCAGCGCCCACCAGTCCACCGCTGCTCCATGACCTGTTGACAATTTATGCATACTTCTAATAAACCATAATAAAAAATGATTATCACAGATGCCACAAGTAACTGACCGTGTCTAAGAAGTAATTCTGGAGCCAAATAATCTGGAGTTCCAAGAATCCTGTCGTCTGATCGATTGGTGGCTTGTGCTCCTCGCCTCACAGACTTTGGTGTCCGAAAAGGCGTGTAACTATTCCCCGATGGTGCTGGAGTCTTTATAGGCGATATTCCCTGAGGCGACCTGTGCTGCGGATGAAGCTCGCTACCGTTCAAGTCTTCTCCCGCAATATCTGGTGTCGCGGTGGTCGGGGGCAGATCGAACCTCGTGGTCTTGACAATTAGCTTCTCTTCATCCTTCTTGAAAATTCGCTCCTCTTTGCGAATCCGATTTTTTGTCGATGAAACCGGCGTGCTAAAAGCTACCCTTACGGATCCGCTTCCAGTCTCCGTCTTTACAGTGCCATCTTCATCTTTGACCTGACGTCTAAAGGTTGTCACAACTGCTGGCGGACTCCTGCAGGAGTACATGTGTCCGCGGTTTTTCCTCTTTGGGGTAAGATCGCCATCTAAGCCCATCAAGCAGATCTCCCTCGTCAGACCCGTACTCTGCATCCCCTGAGCATGTCTTTTTCTTTTGGTCCCGCGAGACAGTGTTTTCTTGCAGGTACTCAGTGGACTCGTATGGTGAGGTAACGGATGTTGCGACTGTTCGGCCTCGAGAGTTGATTCATCTTCCTCCTCTGTGTTGTGGTTGATGATGTTGTTGTTAGACTCGCATGCAGAAGCCTCCGACGAGGCAACTGAAGAGGAGGCCGATGCCTCTGCTGTATGGTAACTGCTCGAGTTTGAACTCTCGCTCGAAAATACCGAGATCTTGATATCTTCGGCAGACTGAAATGGAGTCACACCAGAGACGCGAGAGTAGTCGCCAGATGGAACACCTGAGGAAGCAAGCGAATTTATAGAACTGTTAGAATGGTGGTGACCGCGCATCTGTAGTTCTGGTAATAAATCCATGGCAGGGTTACTTCTTTCACTGGAGTTGAGGTTCGAATCGTTACTTATTGTTGATTTCAGTCCAGAGTCAAAGGTCAGATGAGATGTCAGAGAGAGCAGTTGACCAGGAGTTCTGGTGCATAAGCTGGGAGTGCAATTCACCAAGTCAGATATCTCCAAGTCTCGGTGCAAAGTAGAAGTAGAAATTTTGCTGAGACCAAAGTCTGTGAGCTTGACATGGCCCTCTTTGGACAGTAGCATATTATCTGGCTTGAGATCTCGATGTACGATGCCATGGGAGTGCAGATATTCGAGAGCCAGACAAACCTCGGCTGTGTAAAAAGCAGCCATAGATTCCTCCATGTAACCGTACATTCCTACCAAACTCTTCAAGTCTCCGCCAACCATGTACTCCATCACTAAGTAGACACTGGTAGCGGATTGGAGCGAATAGAAGAGCTGAACGCAGTAAGGGCTCCTAACAATTGCCAATGCATTCCTCTCTATGACTACCTGGGATGCCATGTTTTTGTGAATCATTTCATTCTTTTTCATAACTTTTATGGCATAAACTTGATCTGGATTAGTCCTCTTGTAACCTAAGAATACTTTGCCGAATGCACCCCTGCTTATGGGCTTGACAATTTTGAAATCCTGTATCTCTGGCACCTAAAAATGAAAAAACTTGTTAAGAACTGCTCGCTCAACAATTGCAGATTCTCATAAAGGAGCAATGGATCTCACCTTTGCCGTACGATTGACAATTTTGGAAATAGTATTGAAGATGGAGTTGTCATAGTGCTTGTGTTCTGAATTGGACTGCTGGGGAGTGGTGACTCCATTGCACATGTTCTGCTCGGGGTCGCTCCCGGATGCATCGTTGAGGTGGATCGTCGAGTCTATAGAATCCTTGATGTTGCTCGTTTCCCCGATGGTTGAACCACTCGAACCCGGCATGTTGGGCACCGTGGTATTTGTCAACAATCACAAACACTCTAACAGTAGCACAACAACAGCTACGACAAATACGCGGTATATTTTCCAACTAACCTATGCAGCGCAGCCTATGCTACTTCAGGCGATACTTCTCGCGCTTCATAGAAAATATTCAGGTCTGTACTGCTGAACGAGAATCATGACTCGCCCAGTGTTTTGAAAAGCTTCTCTTTAAATGCCTCGACGGTTACACACTCCTCTTTTTTAACTTTTTAAATGCGGTCAACAAGCGCTGCGATCGCGAATAATATACACTATGCTCACTCGTGCAGCTGTCGAATCGCGTATGTTTGCGTGTGTCCGTTCTCCATTGTGTATATAGGTACATATATACGAATATATGTGTATGAATGCGTATAATATGTGCTAGCACGCGCGCCGCGCGGGAAACCGAATCGCTGCCTCGCGCGCTCGACCGGATTTTTTGTTTAGCTGTTGTTTTGCCAAAAAAGAAGTTTTAAAATTTTATAAAAATCGCTTCCATGCCCGTGATGGCTTAGCCCTAGTTAATTAATTTTGTATCTAAAAACTTGCTGTTGGTATGTTTCTGATTGAAAACAAGCGCCGCCTAGAGAGATTTTGAAGCGATCTAGCGAAAAATACGTTATATAGTTCACAGCTGTGCTCGAAACGTGCACCAACTTGCGCGTGCGTCCATTCCACGCGGACTGTACTAGACTATACATAAAATAAAAACAGCTGCTGCTCCGAAGTGTGCGTGCGCGCGACAGACACATTCAACCGCCAAAAATCCAAGAGGTCCGCTGCAGGGACCTCTGCAGGAGTCATCGCCGCTCTTGGGCGGTTTAAAAGTCAAGTCGGCCTTTGCATTTCGCCTATGCAGAGGTATACAGATCTATTTTACGTTTTTGATTATTTTCTGCGCAGCATTAGTTTGTATCTATAGGTTGTTTCGTTTTTAAATATTGCGACGCGTAAAGTGTACGTTTTTGTTAGTCGTTGATATGCTCCTTATCTTTGAGATTAAGTTTTGAAATATTAATACGAACACGAGTGATCTGCGATATCGTTGGCGGACGATTATAACACGCATTAGTGCCTTACTGTTATCTACTGCAACTTGTTTACGAATCGAACTGTAGTGTCTATAACCTCAAAGATGTCGAAAGCCGTGGCGAAAAAAGCACCGAGAAAGAAAGGAGCTAATGGATATAAAATGCCTGATCCTATTCCAAAGGGTGAGATTGTCACTGATTTGAAGAAGCAGAAATGGATTTTTGGCTCGTCCATCGGCGTCGGTGGCTTCGGAGAAATTTACGCCGGTAAGATTGCTGTCGGCTTTTTATAGCTTTATCGCGGATCTTAACTATCAGGATTTTCATATCGGATTTTTCTTCCATCTCTCACTTGTAGCTGCACTTTACAAAGACAAAACTCCAACGGACTATCCAGCAGTCATCAAAATTGTATGTCTATTCATTTCCATTTGTTTTTGTAATTGCTTTGATGCTAAAGAATTAACATTGATTCATGATATCATTTTCCATAGGAGCCACATGGAAATGGACCGTTGTTTGTTGAAATGCACTTTTACATGAGAAATGCTAGTCCAAATGACAGTGAGTATTGACTATGCCAATAGCTACATGTATCCATTCTGTTTTAAATCTACTGAGATTATTTGTATTTTCAGTAAATAACTGGAAGAAAGAAAAGAAACTTCCACATCTTGGAATGCCACCATTTCTAGCTTCTGGAAGTCATGAATGCAATGGGGAAAAGTATCGATTTATTGTGATGGAACGCTATGGCACAGATTTGTGGAAACTATTTTTGGAAAATGACAGAATATTCCCAGAACACACTGTATACAAAGTGTCTTGGCAAATTGTAATATAAACAACTACACAGATAAAATTTTAAACATTATTAAATGACATTTAATTCCATACTTAATGCTTTTTTCAGATAAATGTTCTAGAATACATTCACAATAAGACATATGTGCATGCTGATATAAAAGGAGCAAATTTATTACTTGATTTAAAGTCACAAAACAACGTTTACTTAGTTGATTTTGGTTTAGCATCACATTATACTACAAAAGATGAATATAAGTTGGATCCAAAGAAAGCTCACAATGGTACCATAGAGTACACGAGTAGAGATGCTCACATGGGAGGTAACAAACTAAATATAACTAATATTGAATTCTAATAAAGTTCATTTTTGCTAAGGCTATATTTTTTTTTTTTTAGTACCAACCATGAGAGGTGACTTTGAAATTTTGCTTTATAACATGATCCAGTGGATATGTGGTGCATTACCATGGGAGAAAAATTTGAAAGATCCAGGACCAGTACACCAACAAAAAGAGAAAGCATTTAACAATGTACAAACGTTTTTAAAAGAATGCTTTAAAACATCTGAAATTCCTACACCTATTAGTCAATTTATGACCTTACTGGCTTCAATCAAATTTAACGAGACCCCTAATTATAATACATTTAGAGACATTCTCGTTAAAGGTTTGCAAAAACTTAATCATACTCCTACTGGGAAGTTAGAATTCTCAAGAAAGAAAGTCGATAAATTACCATCAACTCCAAAGAGAACAAAAGCAAGTGCTGCTGAAACTAAAGGATCTGCTAAAAAATCAAAACCAGAACCAAAAGCCAAACCAGTACCAGCTGCTAAAAGCCCAAGAGGCAAACGAAATATTCTACCACTTAATGAATCTCTTAATAGTAGTATTGATTCAGTAGTCTTGAATGAAAAATGTATTAATGGAAGAGATATGAGAAGGCAGTTAGCGAATATTGATTGTGATGCTGAGTATGAAGTGCAAATAAAAAAAAGAAAAAATAAAACCAGTCCAAAAGACAGTGCAACACCAACAAAACCACCTGCTAAGAGAGGTCGAAAAAAAATAATACAGCCAGAAGACTTATCTGGCTCTGATTCTGAACCCGAGGTAAAATTATTATTTCATTATTTGATTCATGTAATATAATTTCAAACAATGTATAAATTGTCCTTTCATTCTAGGTAGTAACAAGAGGAACGAAAACTCGTCCAGGCTCCAAACCGACACCAAAAACCCGTCAAAAGACCGTAGCTAAAAAACGACTATCCGAATATGACAGTGAAAAGGACATGTTTGAGGAAAGTCTTGATGACTGAATAATAATACGAATCTCGAAGTCAATTTATTTTAAAGTAAAAACAACTTGACTTGTATCAAATGTTTTGCGAACGTTTAGTCGCAGGACAAAGAAAATTAAAGCTGGGAAATTCTATTAAAAGCTATTAATGATGATTTGTTAGGTTTACCAGTGACTGTTGAACAGTATTGAATCAACTTAAGCGATGCTATTTTGTAATTAGAGTTTTTATAATATTAAATAAGATTAGACTTTTAGAAGAAAATAAGCCTTATTTTTAATACAATTTTTTTTAAATAAATATTTTACATTCTTTGTGTTACATTCTTATATCGTACAGATATAGTTATACTTAACTGAACGCATTATTTATAATCATTTTTTACAGTCATTCCTTAATATAATGATTGGCATTAAATACAACAACTTTAAAAACTCAACTATTTTTTTAATTTTGTTATTTGTGGTGCACTGATTTTCACCTTTCCAGGTATATTTCTTGCAATAGTTTCTTCCTTAACAGACTTCAAGAGATCTTTTTCTCTTGCAGTTATAGTCTTATCTTTGAGAAAAACGGCTACTGCAGTCTTGGCAGCTTTTCCTCGTTTACCAGTTCCAGGCGTTAATTTTACTTTGAATCTGAAACGTTACGAAAATGGTTAAATTATTACGTGTTTTAACCAAATCTTTAAAAAAAAATGTAAACTGTACTAACTTATAACTTTGCAATGTGCTATATGGAGCGACAACTGGTACTGAAAACAGCAATTCATCTTCTGGAAGTGGTTTACCCGTCAACTGATCTAACATATCAACTTCAGGTCCTGGACCAGCATCTTCCTCATCTAAGTTTTCTGCAACTTGATTTTGCTGTTGCGCTGGATTTATTCTCGGCGGGACTCCTTTCTTCTTTCCTTGTTGTTTTGGGCCAGATGGATCTTTGTTTTTACTCTTTCTTTTATCTTCTTTGGCAGCTCCAGCAGACTAAAATAAAAAAAAAAGTGTTGTAATAATATAATAAGATATCTCGGCATAACAATATAATATATTAACTTACCTGTAAGACTGTCATTAATAATTTCCTATCTTCTTCATCCTGATCTTTATATTTTTCTTTAATTTTTTTTAGTTTTCCGCGTTGACCTCTTTTTAGGCCTGTCTGATTTTGTTTCGGCTGTGCGTCGGAATAATTGGGTTGTTCTTTTTTAGAAGGCATTTTATTTCCAATATTTTTTGAAGTATCTTTATTTTGTGCGCTTTTTAATGGAACGGGTTTATCGTCGCCCAAATATACTACTTCGTCCATATCTTTTTGTAGTTTCCCAATAGATTTCGACTCATCAACACTCAACTTTACTCTTGGACCCGAAAGATCTAATTTGATCTGAGTATCTGGAAATAGTGATTTTTCGTCTTCATCACTACTGTTCTCATCTTTTTTCGTGGACTCCTGTTTAATATTTTCTGAAGATTCTTCATTTATAGTTTCTAAATTTTCATTATCTTCCTTGCTTTTACCTGTAAAGCGTAAACTCGTTTCTGTTAGTAATTAATATTTATTTGATAGATGGTTTAAAAATATGAATATTAACGGGCTCACCTTCTTCATCCTCTTCCTCTATTTCAATTTCGTTGTATGTTTCAGTTACGCGATCAGCGTCATCCTCTTCTAATGTGCGAACCCTCCTTTCATCTTTGTGTCGCTCAATCGAACTATCTTCTAAACGAAATAGAAACCCTAATCCCATTATTAACTGACATGGAGGTAAATAATTTTTTTTGCCTCGAATCATGAAAGATCCTGTAGTGAGGTACTCTCCAGTTGGAGCAGTTTTGGAAACTTGATCACTATTTACCCAGTATGAACCAGCTATTACCTTAGCTTCCCATGCAATACTGTTTTAATCAAATAATTAAAATTCACGAAATTTTTTGTTTTTTACTTGCAATCAGCATATAATTATATGGTAACGTTTTAAGGCATACCTGTAAGCAACTGCCATGGTTCCAGCCTCAGCTAACGATTTTGGAGGAACAGGTCCTCCATTAGGATTTTTTACTACTACTGAACTGGCACCAGTTAAATCAGCATGCACATAAACATCTCCGCTTCTCAGGTATCTTTTTACAATTAACTCGTTTTGTTGTTGATCCCGTCCACCAATAACTAAAAAATAAACTCATTTTAGATATTTATTTTAAATTAATTGTTTTTATTCTACAATACGTACCTAAATAATTTTCTGATGTAATAAACCAATAAAACTTTTCAAACCAGTAAACTTTTCTTGCTTTGTTTATGCTGTGGATTGCTTGCACTTCTTTCAAAGTTTGCTTGGTTTTTCTCTCTGCTGATTTCAAGGCCTTTCCTTGAGATTCAATAGTCTTTTGTTGTTTCTTTGCAGCTGAACGCTTCTGGTCATAATAACGCGTTGCATTACTAAATGCTGAATGTGCTAAATCAATATCTACAGTCATGGGTTTTAACTCTGGTTCATCATCGTCGCTATCTTCATATGGATCACTTAATAACATTGTAATATGATTGCTTTCTAATTTTAAGTGTTTAATGGCAGAGGCCACAGGGTCTCCCTTGGCTTGGGCTTCTTTCAATAGTGTTTGTATATCTTGCCAAGACATTTGATTTGCCAATGCACTTTGCATTGCAAGTATCGCGTTATCGACTAACTCTTGATTTCGAGTAATCAGCTCAGCTTTTTGTTTGTCTGCCTCTTGAGTTTTACCTAAAGTTACCAATCTCTGATCATGATCTTTCTTAACATTGTCCAATTTTTTCAGAGCATCTCGTTCTTGTTGCAAAACTTTTAAATCTAATTTTTGTCCTTCCATAGTTGAAAAGTACTCATCCACTGCTTTATCAAATGTTTCATACTCTTTATAATGTTGATTTTTACACTGTTCAAATAAAAATGGATGAAACTCAATGTTAGCGTACATAAATTCCTCTTCTCCATCTTTTATAGGCTTTTCTTCCTTCTTTTGTATGATGTATCCTTTTGATACATCTTTTTTCGCATTATTGAGCATTTTTTCTGCATTTTCTAGAGCAGAGTACAACTTATCCACATCTTTTGCAACATCAAATTCTTTTCCTATTTTACAACCTAATTGAAAACCAACTTCTAACAAAACATGATCTATAACAGCTGCACCAACTTCTAAATGAGGATTTAGTATTTTTTTTAAACTTTCTCCTTGTTTTGCATTCTTTATAATATCTTGAAGCTCTTCTCGAGTAGGTATTACTTTGGTATGTGCTCTAAAAGCTGGATAACGTTCTTTCACAGCTAGTCTAAGAATTTTGAAAATTAATTTTAGTATTATTATATGATATAAAATTATATTGTATCACTGAATATAATGAATAAAAACCTTATTTTGTCTCCTTCTGTGTGTGGCCTTAGTATATTGAGTATTGTCATTTCAGAATCAGTTAGAACAATGTTACCACGGTCATACAATTCTAGAACAATATGATAAGCTGCCTCATTACTACCAAATTGAAGATCAACTACTCGATCAACTCCAATTTGTGTCAGACTTTCAAGTCGCTTATTTTTCAAGTGCTTCCTCATCTAAAAATGAATATTATTCATGTGTTAAATATTATATACATTATTTATAATAAATGGAAATCGTGTTTAATGGTACATACTTTCATTGAAAATCCTGAGGGGGCTACATTCTTGGGCCACTCGAATTCAGTCGTATGAATTCGATTGCCAGACTCTATTAATAATATGGATTTTTCTTCACTTCGTTGAAACCGAATGAGATATGTTCTGTGGTCTATGTCATAGATTTGGTTCACGCGCATACCCACGAGCCTAAATAAATTATGCCAAATGAATTAATAACATCATAACAAATACCACACCATAACCTTAAAAATATTTGCAATAAGCTAGCAAATTAAAATTATCCACTAAAACTTACTTTTGAAGCTCGGTGACGGAGCACACCAAATCATATGTATTAAATCGGTTCTTCATTTTTAATGTGATTTATTGTTACCCTGCTTCCATGGGTATTTTTTAAAATAAAACTGCCACGGGACTTCTCGTGTTTACTGACATTCGTGAATTTTGATCGCGTTTCAACTCCCCACCACTAACCTTTCTTGTGTTCTCTATAACAGTACATATACCTATACATAGTATAAGAAAAAAGTTTGTTCACCTTCACTAAGCTTTATGACACTTTTTAAGTACTTATAGGTACTGACTTTCTCTATACTGTTTTCAACAATAAATGAAAATAAAAACAAGTGAAAGTGTAATAAAATTAAATAAAAATTGAACGACAGTTTACAATGCGATCAGAAATATTCAGCATTAATAAATAAATTTATCATAAAATTTTCATTTAAATGAATTAGTAAAGAATTTAGTGTTTAGTAGGATGTAGTACAAAATATAAAAGATGTGGGGAATGACGTATGTGTAATTTAAATATTAAATAATGGAAATACAAGTACATTGGTTTTAAATTTTTTTTTATTCAATAATAAAATTGAAAAAGATATATGCCGTATATTTAACGGTAGGATTTTTGGTAGCGTGCACGTGCTCCTGGACCACCAAACTTCTTGGGCTCGCACCTTCTGGGATCGGCTACCAAAAGTGTCCTATCGTATTGGATGAGAATGTCTTTGATCTCCTTCTTGCTGGCTTCATCCACATCTAGAAAATGAAAAAATAAAATGAAATATATATTATTTCTGTTATTTCTGTTAATAATAAAAATAAATTAGCAGAGTTCATAATTTCACTAAAGAAAAAACTATAATCAAAAATTGTTATTTGAAAAATACAATATCACATGCAAAAAACAAGCGTTTTTTATGACTGTTCTAACGCATTCAATTATCATAAGTCCAACTTACATTTCTGGTAGTAAGCTACGAGAGCCTTAGAGATTGCCTGTCTGATGGCGTAGATCTGGGCTACATGACCACCACCGTTTACTCTGACCCTGATGTCAACTTCTGAGAACTTTTCCTACAACATTGATAAAAAAATTATATTAAACATTGTGCATGTAACATTGTGTTCAAAATCGATAGATTTAAAAAATCATTCAGTATTAAGACTTTTAATCAATAACAGTCATGTTCGGAATAAGTAAATTCATCAGGAGGAATCATAAAAATAAAAAAGTATAAATATACTTTAATGCTTTAATAATTCAAATGAAAGGGCTTATAGAAGTGTAAACTTTACCTTTCCAAGAAGCAGAATTGGCTCCTGAAGCTTGTACTGGAGAACTCTGGGTTCAACCAGCTCCAAGGGACGGCCATTTACTCGCAGGATTCCACGGCCTCGTTTGCAGTAAGCGACCGCTGTGGCGCTTTTCTGTAAAAATAAATAGGGTAATTAAATGATTTAGGTCTACAAGAACAACGTTGAGATTGTTAATAAAAAATTTCAAGTGTTTTGGCATGCCGATGCATGGGCATTATCACGCGAGTTATAACCTCAAATAACAGTAACTTTTTTTAACTTACTTTGCGGCCGAAGACCTGCACAGAGTGGATCTGCTGTTTCTGTTTCTGTAACAGACATGATGGAATATTTTTATAATCACTTTTGACAATTAAATTTTCATTACTTCGTAGAAAATCGACGAAAATGAAAAACATACCTTCTGCATCTTGGTAGAGCACGTCGTAGAAAGGAAGTCAGCGGAGCGCTAGTACGCGAAAGGCGGAAACGTCGGGCACTGCCGTAGTCATATGAGAGAGGGCGCGAATGATTTGATTTCAGTTTTGCACACACATGCGAGTTCGAAAAATAGATGTGCGAGTGTCATTACAACCACCGGCATATATAGAAGACAGGTTGATTCGATTGTTGTGTATATGTGTAATTGAAGGATTCTTTCGTTTTATAATTGTTAGTGAAGACGTATTTGTTCCATTGAATAAGCAAAATATGCGTTATAGTTAGAAGAGTGTACAACATTCGGCAAATACGATATTTGTTTTTCTAACCTATACTAACAATTTTTTAATTTAAAAAATATCGTAACAAACACAATGACTGACAACAATGAAAATCCTGACGTTTATTTCGAAAGTTATGAAGATTTAAATGTATGCAATTTTTTGCAATTTCATTTTCCGCATTTGTTACATTTTTGTTATATTTATTTATTTTTATTTTGAGGTCCATCAACTAATGTTAAATGACAAACCTAGAACACTTGCTTACAAAAATGCGATTTTCAACATGAAAGATCAATTTACAGATAAAATAGTTATGGATGTAGGAGCTGGAACAGGTGTGAATGCATAAATCTGACTTTAATATGTATTGCAATTAATGCTATAATCAATGTACTCAAATTTTAATTTCTTTAGGAATATTGTCAATTTTCTGTGCACAGGCTGGAGCTAAGAAAGTTTATGCAATTGAAGCTAGTAATTTAGCTTTACTAGTGTCCAAAGTTGCTGAGGAAAATAATGTCAAAGATAAAATTGAAGTGATCCAGAAAAAGGTAGAAGATGTTTGTTTAGAGGAAATAGAAAAAGTTGATATTATTGTATCTGAATGGATGGGTTTTTATTTACTCCATGAAGGCATGTTAGATTCTGTTATCACTGCAAGAGACAGATTTTTAAAGGAGAATGGCTTAATGTTTCCATCTGTGGCTAAAATATATGCTGCACCATGTCAGTTGCCAAGTTTCTTTGAATTTTGGGATGATGTTTTTGGAGTGAGCATGAAGTAAGAATATTTTAGCATTTATGGAAGAAAAATTTTTTTTGAAGGTATCTTTTGCTTATAATATGTATATAATTTATTTTATCTTCTTGATAGATCTGTTGCAGAAAATTATAGGAAGGCAAAATCATTAGTGCCAGAAATTCTTATTCTACCAGCAGAAGATGTCTTAGCAGAAGGAAAATTACTGGTTTGGTTGGATTTAAATACAGTAACTTCAGAAGAGTTAGATTCTTTGGGAGGTGAGCAAACTGTATTAGTTTGTTCTAGAAATGGCAACTATCAAGGCTTTGGTATTTGGTTTGATGTTGAATTTCCGGATGGTTCTGTGTTAAGTACAGCTCCATCAGCTGAATCCACACATTGGAAACAAACTGTGATTGTTTTACCTTCAAGTATTGATATAACTGAAAAGGAACCTGTTGCTTTTGAATTGAAACTTGACCGGAATGATTCAAACCCAAGAAGATATAATGTTGCATTTACAATGCTGGATGCTTCTGAAGTTTTGCATGATATACCTTGTGACTGTTATATGACTAAATGCATTGTGACGAAAGCATACATCGAAAACCAAAATGCAGAACCAGAAGTTGTAGAAAAATAGTATTGTTAATTATTAAATAGTTTATATACTTATATAAAAATATTATACATGTACCTATGCATTATTTACATTCATTTGGTTCTTGTAATTTAAAAAGTATCCCTTCAATGATAGCTTTCTTTCCAACTTCAGGAGGAGATAAAATCGACATACGGCTCTAGAAAAAATTAATGAAAAATTTTAATAATTTTATCAAGTCAATGCGAGATTTATTTTATTACTTATCTTTACCTTGGCAGATTTGTCATTTGAATTCATGTACCCTATTATCATACTGTTAGTTGTATGGCTCCAAAGAAAATCGCCACAGCCATCCTCTGCAGAGTATCTTATTGCAAGGACACCTCCATATTTTTCATTGAGATCTTTTAGAAATCTAGAATCTAAACAGAAACTCATGTTTATGCTGTATACAGCGTATAAGAGATATTTTTAAAAGTTTAGTAATACCAAGAAAATTTGAATGCATGGTATCATGTAAACTTCTAGTAGGACAGTCAGTTTGTTCAATTGATTCTGCAATTGTGCGAGCTAATGTTGTTTTAATAAGATGCTCTCCACATCCTGATGTACTTGTACCAACGGAAATGCTTCCTTTGCTTGCCCATACACCACAACCCCAAACACCTGCCTGTAAAGTATAATGCAAAATTGAATTAAAATATTATAGTACGAATTTTTTCTAAATTATTAATCTTCAAGAATATAGCTTGTAATCTTACTTGACCAACACGTCCTGGGTATTTTAAAATGATTCCTCCACTTGAACATGCAGAGGCTACATTTCCATATTGATCGATGCAAACAGCTCCTACTGTATCCAATCGCCTCTTTAATTGCTAAAATACATTTTCCTACATATACTATTTATTAAACTTTGACATGACTGAAAATCATTTTTTGATTATAGATACCTGACCAATCTCAATGGTATCATTTTCCACTTTCCTCTTGTAGTGTTTATAAACTTTTTGAGCTTTTACTAAATAATATTAAATTGAATTTCTTTCACAATTGATATGATTTCATTATTATTCTTATAATTTAATGAGAAAATATGTATACCTGATATTAAATTTTCAGGAGGTACAGACTTAATACCCATTTCCTTGGCCCATGTAAGAGCTCCAGACCCAACTAAAAAACTATAAAATTAGTTCAGTTAAAAATAAGTATTATGCAGTTTTCCAAGTCAATAATTAATTAATCAAACCTTGGTGGGACCCTACCATGTCCAATATCAAATGTTTGATACTGACACAAGCGTTTGGCTACTTCAATTGGGTTCTTAACACCAGTGATTGCACCAACACCTCCATAATGGAGGGTCGCACCATCCATAATACTGGCATCACATTCTACATTTCCTTCATAAGTTAAATTAGAACCATATCCAGCATTTGTTAATGGAGAATCTTCTAAAACAATCACAGCATCAACAACAGCATCAAGTACATTTTTAGATTGCTTTAAAGACTCTATTCCCTGTAAGTAAATTGACAAGAAGATCATTAGTGTTGAAAAATCTTTGTTTAATTTTACAATTTTATCATTTGAAATTCATACTTTTTCACATGCTTCTTTACTCAATTTTTGGTATTTTTCTTTTAATACAGTCGAATGTTGTCCTGCTCCTATCAAGAAAAAAAAAAGAATTAAGACATTTGTTGATTTTCTTGCAAATCGTATTTATTAATTTTTTTGTGATACCTAGATGAACTGCGATGAAACCTGCACTTGATTTATTCATTTATAGATTAGCATTTGCAAAGTTAGAATTAATTTTTCGTTGCTTTGTTTTGTTTACAAACTCAGCTGTGATTTACACAATTACACCTATTATAATACCTATATTCGCAATATCCAAATCCCGTCAGAGGGCGCTGAAACAACATGCGGTGTTCTCTTGTAGTCCATATAGGTAAATAAGTACTTATTACAATCGTGTAAGTATATGGATCTTGCGCCGTGTGTTTATGTTTGACATTTCAGTGCGGAGAAGATATAACCTAAAAATTTTATAAATATTTCAACGTTTGTTATAATCGATCTTTATATAATCAAATCAAACCATGAATCCTATGACGTGAGTAAAAATATATTTAAAAAAAAATTTTATTATTCAAAAGTTCGTCACTAATGGTTTTAATATTTATTCATTTTTTGTTTAGCAATGTAAAAAATATTGCAAAACTAGGTCTACAGGAGCTAGGTTCAGATAGAAAAGGATCTTGGCACGATGATTACAAGGACAGTGCTTGGATTTTTATTGGTGGACTCCCATATGATCTGACGGAAGGTGACGTTATCGCCGTATTTTCTCAGTATGTATCGGGGATTTTAAATTTCAATAATTTTTTCATTTTACTGTTTAAAACAAAATATATTCGTTTTTTTTTCCACAGATATGGAGAGATAGTTAATATAAATTTAGTTAGAGATAAGGATACAGGCAAACAAAAGGGCTATGGATTTTTATGTTATGAAGATCAACGGAGCACTATTCTAGCTGTCGATAATCTGAATGGAATAAAGGTATGTGAATTATTCAATGTCCAAAGTCATATGACTAGTAAAGTGATTTATATTACAAATTTAATTTATTTTATTTTTTAGATTTTAGGTAGGACAATAAGAGTGGATCATGTTAAAGATTATAAACCTCCTAAAGTTGGATCAAAAAATGTTGACGAAGAAACCAAGAGATTAAGACTAGAAGGATGTGCGCCGAAAAAGTAACACCTAGTCTTATTATAGAAAATGCAAAAGGCAACACTGGTTGCTGGCATAAAAGACTTGTTCTCATTTGGTAAAATAAAAACCTTGAAGTGCCAAAGAGAGCGTAATTGTATATACATGTATATTTATTACTTTATCATATACATTCACAAAATGAATTACACATTCATGTATTTGTAAAACCTAACTATTAAAAAAATTCAAAGTAATCAGGTTTAATAAGAAATATATTTTTTTTTATCAGTATCAACATGTTGGTATTTTATTATTCAAAAATATGTAAATAAACATTTTATATTTATAATTTTTACACTAACAGATAAAAGATTAAAAAATGTAACATAGATACTTAATAAAAATTGTGCGCATTCAACTTCTACGATTTGGACCAAAAAACTTTAGTGAAATCTTTGCAAGGGACATTTTTAAGTACAGAAA
Source organism: Nasonia vitripennis (assembly GCF_009193385.2). Taxonomy (NCBI): domain Eukaryota; kingdom Metazoa; phylum Arthropoda; class Insecta; order Hymenoptera; family Pteromalidae; genus Nasonia; species Nasonia vitripennis. The sequence continues at coordinate 4,581,412 of NC_045760.1, forward strand.
TGCAAGCAAATTAACTTTTAAACGCATGCTTTGGTAATGAAAAAAAGAAAATAAAAATCCCTCGTATGGATTATAATGGAAAAGTTGTTGGTCCCAAAGACAGTCATATTTTACATTTAAAATTATATTTTTAATTAATGACATATATTTGGATTAATTTGGTTGTTTTTTTTTACAATATTCAAGAGGCTGACTTTGCCTTTGGTAAAAAAATACATTCATAAATCCAAAAATTATGCACGCGAACTGCAGTATCAAGATGAACCAAATTCGCTCATCCACTTTTCATACTTTTCAAGATCTTCTTGAGAAACACTTTTGTTGCACCTTTCAAGCGCTTCATCGAAATCTTGTGCCGACACCGGCAAATCCAACTCCTCTTTTGGCAACTGTCTTATTTGATCTGGCCTTAGACCAGCAATTTTCCGTCGCATGGACATCATTGACGCATCCCTAAAATATTTAATCAAGCCTTAATGATGACTATAATCAAATTAAGAACCATTTTTTACAGTAAAATTGTTTATCTATGGCGCACCTGCAGACGTTTGTGATATCTGCTCCAGAATAACCTTCTAGTTTTTCTGCTATGTCACTAAGGTTGACTGAATCGTCTACTTTAACTTCGCGAAGGTTGATTTTTAATAACGCTTCTCTACCTTCGTCTAGAAATTTGATAAGATTTTATTTTAACAGTAGAATATTGAGTAACGAGCGTTAAGCTGTACTTACGAGTCGGTAAAGGTATGTATATTCGTTTTTCTAATCGCCTCCTCAAGGCTTCATCAATATCCCAAGGGAAATTGGTAGCCGCAAGAACCATGACTATTTTAGTAGGATCTTCATTATTAGAACTGATTCCATCCATTTGAACTAGAAGTTCAGATTTGACCCTCCTGGATGCTTCGTGTTCAGACTCGGAACCTCGTCGCGAACACAGAGAATCAATTTCATCTATGAATATTGTACTGGGTGCATAAAACCTGGCCTGTGAAATTGAATTCATGAGCAAATTATTATGATGATAAAGATAGAAAAATCGGATACAAAATTTAAAATACCAACCATTTCAAATAAGAGACGAACGAGTTTTTCCGATTCTCCTCGGTATTTCGACGTCAATGTAGAGGAAGAAACGTTGAAGAAGGTCGTACTACACTCAGTAGCAACTGCTTTGGCCAACATGGTTTTTCCTGTGCCCGGCGGTCCAACCATTAACACACCTTTCCAAGGTCTACGAATACCCTGCAAAAGAATGTTCAAGTTTAGTCCTTTCACGGTAATTCTATAATATAATTCAAAAGTATCATGAAATATAAAAAATTACTTTGAAAAAGTCTGGCATCAGTGTGGGTAGTACAACTACTTCTTCAAGTAGCCTCTTGGCATCGTGCAAATCAGCTATATCATCCCAATGGATATCAATATTTTTCTGTACAATATCTCTCTCTGAAAAGAAAAATTGCATAATCAAGTTAAGGGTCAATTAAAGTATTTTGCAAGCAGAATAACTTGAAAAGCTTGTAACGTACCTAACGTGTCTACAAGGTCCCTGTCAGCACCTGAAGGCTCAAATTTTCTTTCTTCAACTTCAACATCCGTCTTTTCTGTCTCACCCTTTTCCTAAAATACACACAAAAAAGTAATATCCAGAACTCTTGGAGTATAATTCAAAACGTCTGTTTCAAAAATCTTTGTAAAACTCCAGCTAACCTTATTTACATCATCTTTCTTAGCAGTACTATTTGTGTTTGAATTTTTCTTGTCGTCGACACTGCTATTATTTCGCTGACTGTTTCGAGACACGGGCTTGACATCTGTTTTCTTTGCAGATGACACACTGGGCTTACGGATATTGGACCTGTTTGGTGGCCTCTGTTGGTTCCTTGGCTGGATTTTCGAGTTCCTGTTTGAATTACTAGAAACGCAAACCGATTAGCAATGGTGAGAAAACAAGAAAATAACCTCATTCCCAAAGCAGGTGCTCACATTTGTTCGGTAGGCGATAGCGGAGGCCAGACGTCCGGATCCCTCTGAGGCGTGGGTGCCCAGTTGCCAGAGGTTCCGCAGGAGTACAGCGCGGAGTCCCTAGTGGGCTCCTCGTAGGAGAGACAGGAGGATCCGATGAGCCTCTCGCTGTGGGTGTCCACCTTGAACAACTGTATAGTGCTGGAGGTCGCCTTGACTCTCTCAAACTCCTGGACGATCTGGTGCTGGACCTGCTGCCACTTGGCCTTGCGGCTGGTGTCGACGATGCTGGAGAGCAGCCTGTGTATCTGCTGCACGACACCCTGGTAATAGACGCCGGAGGTGTCGTAGTTGCCCGTCAATGCCATCTCCCTGGCGAGCTTGGTGTTCTCGCAGATCTCGTTGATGGACACGGCCATGTCGCGTCGCGTAGGCCGAGCTCCAAGGTGATGACGCTGACGTAAGGCCCGAGCTCCGGAGGCACATAAGACGCGCCGAGGAGGTTGCACTCGGCAGCAGGAACGATCTTCACGCAGTTGCAAGGTTAATTTCCGAAAATAGGCGTACACATACGCGCGCACACACTCGGAGAGCTCTCTTGCCCAATGACCTGCGATACGCAGAGCGCGGCGGCAGCTCCGAAACGCAAACCCGCGATCTCCTCTTTTTCTCTCGCGAGTCGCGAGCTCACTGTATTATTGTGCAGTAGCAGTGTCGTCGGAGAAGCTGCCCGCGTGAACGAGCTTTCGCATCGCTTTTCTTGACACTTTTGACAGGAGCATTCCGCGGGAGTACTGGATGATAACTCGCGCGCGCATGTGTACACTGCGCGCTCTCTATACCGTTTGTTCCTCTTTCATCAGTATATAGCGCTTATTTCCAGGCGTATGTGTGAGAGAGCACGTTTCTCGGCGCAGCTGTGCCTGTGTGTGTGTGTGTGTTTATAGGGACAACGCGAGCGCCGAGAAACTGAGGTTTTACGAAACGGGCCGTTGATGTGTGTCATATATGCGTGTGAAAGGCGAGAGTCGCCGAGGTAGATATACGGTATGGACCGTAGGAGGGGGGGAGATCAGCTGCACTGTGTATTACATACAAAGGATACCTACTCGCGGAGAGCACACCTGAGAGAGCGCGTGTGGAGGATAATAACTGCTTATCGTGGGCGGATTTTTGCGCGTGCACGGCCAATGGGAAGGTCGCGGAGACGGTGATTTATTTATTGTTTTCGCAGCGGCGCACGCCGAATGAGAGCCTTATGAGAAGGATTTTTCAGTTTATATGTAGGTAATCGTGTCAGAGTAATGGATTAGCGGATTAATTATTTTATTACAATAATTTTCACGCTCTATAAAGAAATATCTCCTATGAGCTTACGGCGGACACCTTATACACGCGCTTCCTGTAATCCGATTACAAATTAACTCCGTGCACGCGGCCCACAGGGTTATAAGCCAGCTCGTGTTAAATATCTAAATCGAGAGAGTTGTCGATTTATTAAAATACTCGACGAGTTATAGAGTCGTATATGAATGAAAATATACACAGTGATAAACCAAACTTTCAATTCAACTCACTTTACACGGGAATGACTTTTTTACACTTTCGCGAAACGTACATACATTATAGTATACAGCTACTGGCGTCTGGCGCAATACTTGAGCGCGCGTAATATCTCTCTCTCTCTCTCTCTCTCGGAGCGCGCGATATGCAAAATCCGAACAGGCCACTTCCTTTTTAGCGCACGAAAAATAAGAGAACGGCCGCCACAGCGCTCTCGTATACAACTTTTACCTTGTGAATTCTCAGCTGAACCGAGGCGTATGCGGCTTCGCCTAAACATTATTCGCATTGGAATGAATTTTTTTACTGCCAGTAGCGAAAATTTTCGCAGAATAACGAGCGCGTTCTTCGTGGTGTATTGTAATCTCGAGAGTTTTTTCCTATACAATTCTCTCAGCGCAATTGAAAAGCCAGAGGCTAAGGAAATGCAAAGAGCGAAAAATGTCTGTAAAGACCGCGACTGGAAATTCTTACGCAAAGGATATACAACTTAGCATAAATTATGGCACACACACACACACATACAGACACACAAGCGATGCGGCCTTAAAGCGCTGTAGTGTGTTTTCATCGGCGCGATATCCCATTTGCATTTTCGACAAAGGACGCGCCGATGCGTGTATATAGCTTTCCTTATTCATCGCGTTGGTGCGACGATGATGACGATGATCTATAGCTATATTTATACAGATTTTTTGGCGCGAAGGAGAGAGTCAAATCTAAAACTTCTCGTCAGGAGTATTTCTTTTCATTGCCGAGTATAGTATCGACCGCGAGCTCACCGTGATACGCTACATTTTAATGATCGCGTTCACCCAGATATTATCCCCTCATATTGTTCCCTGTTTTTTTTTCCGAAAGTCATCGCTCGCATTATTATGCACAATTAGCAAACCGGAAACGAACTTTCTTTTTCATCCCATACTCATCAAATCCCGCCTATACATGCTCGTACGAGAATAACAATAAGAAATAGCGCACCCACACACCAACAGACGTACAATAAAATCGATTAATCTGTCGACTGCAGTGTAAAACGGGCCAAAAGTCGACAACAACAGCGCACCGCCTGCGCGTGAAACACCCATCAGAAGCAAGTACACACGCATATCCGTTCCTGCATCCGAAATCCAATTATAAAAGCCATATCGCCCGGCACGAAAGGGGCCCCAAGCGCAATTACGCAACATTTATCATTCTTCAGATCTCGATTTCCCGAAATTAGGCGCCGAGAGAGCTACTGCAGCCTCGCGACATGTGTATCCGCGCGCACACACACACACACACAGCATTTTATCATCGAGCATGTGTATACGCAGCTATAGCTTCTAAGCCCATTAATCCATACGCACACGCATCTCCCGTTCGTCTGCAGCAGCAGCAGCAGCAGCAGTAGAGCTGTGTGCAGGCATCGCGCGGAGACACAAAAGCCATCCGCAGCTGCGCTCCGGAGAGGGGACATGGCAGCAGCCGAAGGGGGGCCCAATTAATGGGATTTCGGGCGCGTGCTGCTGCTGCAGACTGCATCGACTTGTGTGTACACTCGTGTTCGTGCATATACACGCCCACGTAGAAAGTGAGTGAGAGAGAGAGAGAGTATAGTAGTGGGCACGCGACGGGCGCACGCGCGCACGCAGACAGAGAGCGGTTCAATACTCGCGGCGCCTGCGCCGCAGATGTGCTCTAGAAACAGGAGAGAGAGAGAGAGAGAGAGAGGGAAGGCGCACGAGCCTCCCCCAGAGCCTGCCGCCGGCTCGATGCGAGCCGCCGCGGCATAACTCTTCCGAAGGGGCTGCGTCGCGCAATGGTAGGTGGATGCTGCTCCTGCTCTACTACTCTTCTGTGTATACTCGCTATCGAGTTTTCTTCCGTGTCTCCGTAGTGGCCATCTTTTCTCGCTCATCGATCGGCGAGCTTTGTTAGCGCCGTGTTTTGCAAGTGTCTTTTACTTTACATATCCAGTGTGTTGATTTCGTGATCGCCAGTGCGTATCAGTGTCGAGATTTTCCGACCGCGACAAGTGTCTCGTATTTTTATATCGCGATAACGCAAGCGCGCGAGTGGATTGTCCGAGTTTTGTCAACGCGATTACGCGCAGTTTTACGATCTTGTTCTCCCACGAGTGCGGTCGATTCTTGTCTCGAGTCGCGGGCGATTGATATAAACAAAGTGCGCGAGGGAATTGTTAGAAAGACTTGACGCACGGATTTTCGCGAGTCTCCGCTTTTTGCCGGAAGCCGCCGCTTTATTCGTAAATAGTACAGGGGGGGGGGGGAGACAGTGACATCTTGCAGTTTAAAAATAACCGAGACGCTCGCCTTGTGTCTCTAACGCGAGTATACAGAGTCCCCACGGCAGCGGTGAAGTATGTCACTGTACTCTTGTCTGTTGATTTAACAACTTCCCGGAGATTTATGTGCTTTGGGAGACGGAGAAAACACACACACACACTTGCTCGGAACGTTTTTCAAAATAATTACAAACACGTGTGCGCGTGCAGGCTTCCTCGAATAAGGGGGTCCTTAAGCCTCGCGGAGACAAAGACGCGCCATTAAAATCGTATCACTATTAAAAACGACCGCTCGCGAACGTGCACGTAAGTACTCGTTGACAGACAGTGTAAAGAAAAAAAAAATTGACAAATCCCGGGCCGATGCTTCCGCGCGCACAAATGACGGAAGGCATTAACATTTTTATCCCCGAAAGCCAGGGCTTATAAATACACACACGTATATACGCGTACTTTTTTCGAACGACCCCCTCTGTACAAACACGCGACGATGCCGCGCAAACAACCTATAATAAGCTTCTATACTCTCTCGCTGTCTCTCGTTCGGTCTCATCAAAAATCCATTAGCGGCCGCGTGATCGCGCACGAAAAAAAAACGGGAATCGACACGCGGGCCGTATTCCAAATAAAGTCAAGTTCCTACTCTGTCGAACTTGTTGATCACGCTTATGGCCCAAGTTTTTTCCTCAAAGTTGACATCGACGTATAGACATAGTAAGTATATATCTAACGATGCTTTAATCGCTTCGACAGACGGCCGACGCGGAAGTGGCATCGACGATGATCGTCAACGACTCGGCCGAGTGTTCCCTGTGCACTCTGGGGCCGCCGCCGGACATGATCCTGCGACTGCCGCCGCCACCCATCCCGACCTTCCTCGTGCACTCGTCGGACTACTACCCGGGCGTCGGCGCCAGCGACGGACTGCCCTTCTTCGAACACTTCAACAACAGCCCGTGCAAGCACTCGTGCGAGTGGCGCGCCGAGGGGGTCCAGTACGTCGAGATGCCGCAGCAAGGTGCGCGCACGTATATATATATATATATGTTTATGGATTATTTCGCGCTGCCTGCGGCTATTGTCGCTGCGCGCACGGGGTCTTTGCGCCCTCTGTCGAGAGCGGGGATGCTCGCTTTGTGTGTATAATGTACACAATGGGGGGGGGGGGAGGGGAGCGACGTGTGTTTTTCTGCCCGCGGCGGCGCGTGAAGCTGCATTTACGAAGAGGTTTAAGCCGTGTTTCAACCATTTTTTTCTCCTTTATCGCGCACGTGCGCCAGCTCTCGCGCGTCATGTGTGTCAAGGGGGAGATTGTAATTTTTTGTTTGCCTACGCTCTCTTTTTCAGGAACGGTCTTCGACGATACGTGGCTGCTCGTCCTCATATCCTCCTGCATCGGCGTCATCTTCATCGGGATCGTCCTCGCCGCGCTGCTCATCAAGTGTAAATTGTAAGCATCTCGATTCTAATGTAAATCTCTGTATTGTCACCACACTCGCGATGTTTTTTTTTCTTCTATTGAGCCCTGGTGGAAATCTCTTTGATAAATTAAGTACTTATTGAGAGAAGCTATTCGACGCAAACAATATTTTTACCAGGGATCAATGCGGATCCATTTATTCCATTCTCTCTCTTCTCTCTCTCTCTCTCTCTCTCTCTCCGCATTGATCGTAATCTGGGTGTTTATTCTCTGTGTTCTGTGTGTGCCAATAACCGCAATAAAATCACGGACACCGATAAAACTGCACCGCGAGAAGGCAGGCCGATGTAAACCAATCTAACGACGATGCGTCTCAATGCAGCAACCGAAGCAACAAGAACAGCACACTCTCGACCTCGACCGCGTCCTCGGGCATGCAGACGACCACGACGAGCGGCGTCGGACCCTGCGTCAACACCAAGTCCCTCGTGCGCCTCCAGAACGAGGCCGTGCTCTATCCCTGCGGCCAGCAGGACTCGCTTCAGGACTCGAGGGTCATGTGGGCCAAGCTCACGCCCCGAGGCACCACCAGGCACTACCTCGAGGAGCACACCTACGAGACCATCGGCAACGTCTGCAACGGGCAGCTGCCCCTTCCGCCGCCGCCGCCGCAACCACCGGCCTACGTGTCCACGGCGGGAATGACTCTCGCGGCGGCTCATCACAAGCGTTCCTACTCCGAGAGCCCGACCGAACATGTAAACCTCAAGGCAATTCCAACAATTTATTTGTCATACTTCTCGGATGTAAGAGCCCACCGCCAGCGCCTTTAGGACTGATCGCACGGATTTTTCTCTTTCTCTCTCTCTCTCTCTCTCTATATATATATATATATATATATGCGTGTTTTTTATATTTATGCTCGTGATTTTTTACTCTCTTTCAGACTAATCTGTTTTGAGTACTATTGTCTCTGGGTTTTTGGATTGCTAAACTTTTTTTACTCTTCAGACTGATCTGTTTTGAGTACTGTTATCTGTCGTTTTGGATTTTTTGTCTATTTCTATAATGGTCTCAATTATTGCTCGGTATATTTTTACGTTGAAGCTCGTTCGGTGCTACGGATTATATCTCTTTGCGATCGATTCAGCTGTCAGTTGACGCGAGCATTGATGAGTGTCGTAAAGCTGTGACTCACGCGGATTGACGCGTTCGATGGTGAATCATTAAATACGTGCGTATCATATACGCAAATTCATCGAGACACCGATACGCGAAACTTCAATCGAATGCTTTACTTTGTTATGCATCATCAGAATTTTAATACATTTCGAGGCATGAAAACGTTCGAAACACACACCTGTTATAGTCAACCAAAAGTCAGTGTGATGCTTTCGCTTATACGCATGTCATTATCACTCGATAATAATTCATTATTCTCTGTGATATTTTATGTCAAAATTGATAAAACACAAATATGCATAGCATGCTGAAAATATACAGCTAATGAAGAACGTCTATTGCAGACTTACACCGAACCTCCAGCACCTTCGCCCATAATGTCGCGTCCGAAGGATGAAAAAGCTTTCGACAACACTGCCTTCGTCGACTACGAGGAGCCGCTGTCAATGAGAAACGAATACTACCAACTCGAGGACGTACTGGAGCCTTGCGATCCGAGTAAGTGCGATCAACTTTTTCATAATTCTTTCATCGCGGTAAAATACTGACCTTCGCAATACTTTTCCACAGTCTTCTCCGTTCAAGGACTCTACGGCATGCCGATCCGCGGTGGCGGCGTCGGTAACGGAGGCAACTGCGTCAGCGTGGGTGGCACACTTCGGCCTCGGGTAAGCTCTCCGACCCGAATCGAGCATCCTAATTTGCCGCCGCTGAATCTCCAGCCGCTGCGCAAACACCCGTCGCGCAAGAACTCGCTGAACCAGCACGCAGCTGACTGCACACTGCTGCGCGGCAGCATGACCTCGAGTGCGTACATACCGACCATTTAGGCGCCGCCCAGGTCCGCCTGGGCTGCAAGGCCTGGGCAGGACGAGCGCAGAACGCGCACCGGACCTCGCAAACGCGAGCGTACTCAGCTACTCTATTGACAGACGATCGAACCCCTTTAAGATCAGTAGTGCGAAAGTAACGCACGTGAGAAGAAATAGCTGTAGTCGGTTGTCTAAGAGGTTCTTGGGTGATCTTCGATTTTCGCTGTGGAGGCTCGTTATGGTTTTTTTTTTTTATTTGCGACGAGCGAATGTGGAGCTAGTCATGATCGCAAAGGTAGAATTTTTACGAGGATATAGTTTTGGTTTTTGATATTGAAATGATGCGCTGCTTATCAGGGCGATATCTCTTCTCAAAATTGTCGTTCGCTTCTATATGCATAGTTTTTCGTTTGGTTGAGTATTTTTTTCACCAAAAGAAGAGATAAACTGAATATTTTCTTTGTTGCGGTGAATAGTTACCTGTAGGTATATTGACTACGACTGAAATTCGGAGTATTCGAATGGATCACTTGGTCGTGATATATTTTTATGCGAATATGTTGCTGGCTAATGTTACATCCAAGACTATACGTGAAGAGGCTAATGTCACAACTGATTATCGCAACAAAGTTAATCGTATATACTTTTGAACAGATTACAGTGTATAAGAAAAAATCAACGACGTTCCTCACACAATAATACTACTATTTCGCAAATTGTTTATATGTCTTAAAATACAAGTGTACGATATACAATGTATTCATTTTTATAGTTTTTTATATTGTTGTAGTTGATAGTATTTGGTATATTTCGTTGATGCGAAATGGATTTCGATGTGTATATTATAATATTGGTATAAGTATTCAACGCGGAAGGGTTCCCTTTGAAAAACGGTGACAACCCTTCAATAGTCGATTTTGTGAAGTTTTCTCAAATGTGTAAAAATTTCACGATGAACGAATCTTCGCGGAGCGTATAATAATGCTAACGATATAAGACGGCCGTAAACTTTTATCTGATTATTAAAATTTCGTTCAATTTCAAGCCTGCCAAGGTTACGAGTGTACGATTTCTTTACAATTCTTCGATTGAGTAACCTTTGACTGATTTCACATTAGAATTTCGAAAGTAGTACTCGTCTATAGAGAAAAATCGCATTTCCTACTTTTTACAGTCAAACTTTTCAGACTCTAAACATTATTACTAATTCTATTGCAATAAGTTAGTCGCCATACGCCGCCATTTGATCATCCGACACCAAATGTAATACATTTTATTTATTCGCGTGAATATATTGGTAAAAAAAAAAAAATACTAGTCACTTAATTTATGCCAAAGTTTAATTGATTATTTAGTTTAATGAAATGATGTTATACGAATTATTGGAAGGTTTTTATTGCTAAGCACATGTTAATTTATTGAACCGAGAATGAATCTTTTTACTGGTACGATATCTTGTTTGCGATGCTTTCACCGACTGTCTTCTGATGAAAATTACAGAGACTGCTAAATACGAGCTTTAAGTATTAAATACATGTAACAAAAATCGTCACATTATCAAATAAAGTGAAGTAGATGAATCTAACGCTAGGCATTATCTGCTCGTTATTCGCAAACACTGGTAGACTTAACAATCACGATGTACTCGATAATTAATGTACGTAAATAAAAAAGTACATTTTATCTTTGACTTTGTTTTATTTTTAGACAATCGAATCTTCATACTTATGTAAAATGAACTTCCGCAATATAATGACGTAAGTAAATATTCGTGGCATTAAAAAAAAAACTCATTAACAAAATTATCAAAGGATGTTATACCATTGCAGTTACAGCACGAACGGCCCAACAAGACAGTTTTGGCAACGGTGGCACACCTCTATATATACATTCTGCTCGTAGACTCCAGAGACTACATATAGCAATGAAAGGAAAGTAGAGGCCAGTCCAAAACTGTTCGGTTGCTTATACAGTTATCTCGGGCCGTATATACAACTGAAAAGGGGAGATATATAGGAGAGGCAAAATGAAGCATGAAAAACGCAGCGCTGATATCGTTTTATTTTTGTATGCAAAGTTTATTTATTCCGTCAAGTCATTTATCGTGACATTAATAATACGACCTCGATACTTTCTACGCCCGCGTTTATAAGATCTACGATCGAAATTCACCTCCAAGGAGGGATCGCTCGCTCGCTCGATCGCTTCTCTCCCATAACGATTTTTTATTCTTTCTCTCTCAACTTGATACATTACATACGCCTATTACAATACATACTCTCGCAGACACGCTGTATGTATATGCACAGAAACAGAGTAATGTCTAATAGGGCTGATGGTGTACAATGACGCAGTGTGTTGTCATGCTGGAGGGTCTTTTGCGTAATTTGTTTTCCGAGATATAGAGAGACGCGCTATACGTATATCGCGATGATGCGTGATGACGAAAAGCTTATGCGATAATTATAAACTTTCTGCGGGCGATCCCCCTTTCAGCGCGGTATTATAATGTTTATTTCTTATGTATAGTATATCCAACATTCAATATTTATACGTGTTTTAGTACGACTTGACTTTTCCGTGCATCGTGTGTGTGTGTGTCTGTTTTTTATCTTTCGCGCGTATACTATTATTAAGAGGATTTTATTTTTGGTTTCGTTCGTCTGCGACTATAATACTATATTGGCGAGGGCGTGAAAATCAAACGTCGTGATACACTTACACATATCCTGTAATATTACTCGTATATGTATAATATTTATATATAAAACGTTCGTCGTCAAATCCTTTTACATCATATTTTGCTCGCGCGCGCGTGAAATGTAATAATCCGAGGACTCTGTCCTTCGCAGCTCTTATTCACTCCATCGTTTTATTTTTATATGATCTCCTCGTTTCTATTCGCGCGCTGGCTTGTTGTATATACGGTATTACATATCGAAAGTCGTAAAATCATACAACGTACGAGTATAACTGGAGTATTTTTTGTTGCTTCTTCTTTCATAGTATATGTATCCGCGAGGTGCATTTAAATACGAGTCTAGCGTTACGGCTCGTACGCTTTTTTGCTCCGAATCGTATTCATACTCGTTAATTCTTGGTACAGCTAGGTTTGTTTGTTCGTTTGTTCTACCCCCTTTTAATCTGTGTTATACAACGAGTTATACGTCTAGCGAACGAATAGATGTACCCCCTCGTTATAAAAGGATATAATTTTTAGCAAAACCGTCCGAACGACTTTACGCATGTATGTACCTGCTTTTATACCCTGGAAAGGAGGTTTATTTTATTTTATTATTATTTTTTTTTTTCATCGTTATGTATCATTTACTTATGAAACGTTGATTTTTAAGTAAAATGTACAATCCGCGCGCGACACGAGACCGCTGACAACGCGGAATATCTATATGTGTGTGTGTATGTGTGTGGATATATAATACTTTTTTTTTTCACAACCGGCAAATCAACTCTACATACCTTATACATAACATCGAACCGAAACAATCGTACTCGGTGTTATCCAATAACAACAACACATAACGGACACCGTTATAGTAAATTTTTAAATCCTCGTACTCTCGCTAACACGATCTTCTTATCCTATAACTTTTATACCATCGACTATGCCTATAACGAACAGCTATAATACTGATTAGCCACGAAAAAATCTCTGATTTATAAATTTAAGGTGCACTACACAATAATTTTAATACATACGTATAATATAAACACCGAATATATGCGCGTCGTCAAAGGTCTCGATCTAGCGTAAGCGCGCGCTTTTTCAATAAGATTATAACGTGCGCGTACGTCTCGTACATAATAGTCGTATTATCGTCCGGTATTTCGTCGGCCGCATGTACGCATTTACGGTGTATTATTATGTATAATAATATTCTCTATAACATAGGTATGCATATGTATATATTTATATATACGCCGGGGCGCAACGGCGGCGAAGGTAGTCCTGCACCGTTTGAACTCTCTCGGAGCTTTAAAGCTCACGCGGAGAGAGCGTGCAAGTGTACGAGTGTGTATACGTAGTTGGTCTAATACACGTATCTAAACCCTGTGTGACAGATTTCTTTTTTTTTTTTGCTTTATACTTATACTTATGTGTGTGTGTGTGTGTGTGTATAATACGTGTCCCCTATGTGACTCTCGAGAGAGCTTATTTCGAAATTCACTGACACGAATAGAGCGCGCGAGCGAATATTCCTGCACCCTATAGCTCAGCGCGTCCCCCTTTTTCATATCTTTCTCTCTTTCTCTCGCAGCTCTGTAACGACGTTTCCTTTTCGTGATTTTTCCCTTTCTTTTTTCCCGCACACGTACACCATATAGGCACCCACGACACCCATCGACCCTCGTCGTCCGTGTCCCTCTCTCTCTCTCTCACTTTCTCGATATTTGCGGAATTCGTCGCGCTGATGGATTTCTTCTCCCCCTTCGCGTATACAGGGACGTTGTTATCTTTATTATTACAGTAGCCCCGGCAGCGGACACAGGACGTGTATATATTGCGAGAGTCGTCGAGATAATCGGCCAATTTAAGCGCGATCGCGCGCTTTTGTGACGGAGGGAGCGGTCTGACGGCAGACTGACTCTTTCCACTTATCGAGAGGGAGAGAGCCCGTTATTCACACATGCTCGCACACACGCCGTCGTCGTTCTTTCTCTCTACACCCGATTGTGCAGCGCGCAATATGATTGGCAATTATATAAAGAGAAACGAGAACGCACAATGCGGAGAGCGCGATAGACAAGAATTTTCATTTCTTTCAGCGAAAATAGTTCGTTGGCTCGATCGCCGGGTCATAAAGCTCGCCCGTATATATGTATATCGTATATAAATGACGTCACTCGTTCTCTATCTTGCTCGACTTTTTCGTTTTTCTCATCTGCTGCGCCAGCCTTTCCGCCGCGACGTGTGCGCGGGTCACATGCGCTGCATGTATATAGACGAGCGAGTGAAGTCCGTTGGGAGGAAAGAAATCGCGGATTTGCTCGGTTGGTTGTACGAAAATATCGTGGAGGAAACTGGATGTAGAGATAGGAAGAGGAATATTTTGTTGACTATTTTTTTTTGTAAAATTACGATAGTCCGACCATAGGCTTGTATTATTTCTACAGCTTTTGAAAGAAAAGAACGAGTGACGTGGAAACGTCGGTTCGCGAGACGATGATCAACCCGGTGAAAATGTTTACAGAGTCGGAGGACAATATATTCATGTTTTTCTACAGGGATTCTCATTCTCGGGAAAACAGCGAATAGCTGTGAAAGTTATTATACTAATTAATATTCACAGCTAGTCGACGCTTTCGCGAGGGCGCGACGGGTGATATTGAAAGAACTCGAGACCACACAATTTTTTACGATAGATTTAACGTTCTTTATTTCTAAGTGAATTTCACACAGAGCCATTTTCACCGGGTACAAAGGATGACTCACGTTTTTGTTTTGTTAATTTTTTTTTTTTTTCATTTTTTTATCTTTTTGTTTTTTTGTTTCACTCTTGTAACGTCAATGACTTTCGCATGCGTGCATACACATATTATATTTAATCTTTCTCGTTTCACGAATACAATCACTTGTGTGTACGTGTGTTTGTGTGTTTCATTGGTTTTCACATGTTTGTTGATTATTTTTATTTTATTTATTCTTTCTTTATTTCCTGTTATTCTTTAGTTCACGGGACGACGGAGAGGGAAATCATGTTGTTGGCGAAACGGAACATTGTCGATACAGGCGTCGCAGTGTAGCAGAGCAAAAAACTTATATGTATATAACACGACGATGGACACACGTAACAACGTATACATAAATTGTGAAAATCAAAGCGAAACTCCCGAGAGTATGGAGAATAATGATTAGTCGCGGAAACTACGTGTGCACGACGATGATGCACCCGACACACATGCTATCAAAGTTTTCGGCGTTAAGGCGCTCATCGCACGCGCTCGCGCGCGCGCGCTCACGGCAAAAGCATATAACAATAATAACGACGTACACATGAGGGTATGTACTGCAATAATATATAATCTGTCGACGGTATGATTACGATGTATGTGTACAGAGAGGCGTGTCAAAGTGTGTATATACCTCGTCGTCATTGTCTCGATGCAGCTCTCTCTCTCTCTCTCTCTCTCTCTCTCTTCTCGCGCGCACACAGACACACATTTATAAATAGAGAGAGGATAGTTCGCCGTCGCGTTTCTATACGGATGATGACGTGTGCGCGCGCGAGCGCGTTCTCGTCTCTGCGTATAACAGTCGTGCGTTATTATTCTGCATAGCTCGTCTACATCATTCTTCGACGCGATAAAATTTCGTAAATTCAACGGTGTGACTCGATTAAACATTTATACACAACGCCATTATTTTCTAACTCCCCGCCATCGCTCCCATTATTACTTGCGCTTATATTCGTGTGTCGAAATTCTTTCTCTCTTTTTTTTTCATTTTCAATTTTTCCTCCTCGTTCGATCTTCCACGTCGCGTAAGAATTACACATCTCTCGTGTCGTCGTTCTGCACATTAAAACAATAATACAAAAAACGTCTCGCTATTACAGCATATCAATATAACTATAATACTCTTATACTTCCATAACGCGATAAAAAGACATAATACTTTGTTTATATACTGTCTCGTATGTATATATAGATTACGGTTTGCATAATATTATAGACACTTTCCCCGTAGATTCTCGAACGTCACCGTGGCGCGTGTTGTGTTTTAGATTCACTCTCTCTCTCTCTCTCTCTCGCTTTCATATTCACCCGCATCATCTATCTCGCCTGCGCGACTCGCATCAGCATAACACACGATGGTACATTTCGGCATGCAAAAACAAGACGAGAAAAAAGAAAAATAAGTATGTAACACAGACTCGTGTATGCACGTATCGTGGTGCGATCGCGAGCTCAAAAGCTGATGCTTCTACACAGATAGATACATCGCTGCTGCACACACTTGTCCTTTGATTTTCTTTTGATTCGCACACTACCTTCGATTCGCTCCGAAAAGTTTTCGATCGACTTTGATTAACGATATGTAGAAGCGTCTCTGGCTCTGAACTCGCGATCCGTATATATAGCATATAAATACCTATATATATATACGTAGGAGCTTGCGAGATATATATCTTAATCACCTTCACACCCTCTTTCCACCGTTCTCTTTTCCTTTTGGTTAACACGTTCTTAAATACTACGAGACCCGGTATACAGTGTGTGTGTGTGTGTGTGCGTGCGCATGTGTCATGGTAAATAGCTCTTCGCATAGCCGTTGTATGTATATATTTATATATGTATATGTAATAACCTATATGAGACTTTTCGAGCGTCGCAGCGGCCCATTCGTTATCGGGAAGAGTTTAGAAGGGTTTTTCGTTTCCTTGTATATTATTCTTTCATTAACTTTTCTTCGTTCGCCTTTATCCTCGTAATACTATTATACGAGAGCGCGCGCGCTTCTTTCGATATATACACATATATATATATATATATATGTTATTCCTAATACGCGTGCGTTGCTTTGGTTGGTATATTGTTGTTATATTTCAAAGCCGAGAGGTACGACTCCTCTCGAGTAGCGCGAAGACCGTGCGGCGACCTAATTCCGTTGACTGCGTATTATAGAGAGGCGGTGCGTTTGATCGTGTGTCGGATGGCTGATCGTTATAACGTTAATAATTGACCGTTCGAAATTGGAAAACGCGCGTGCGATGCTTTGTTTTTTATTATTCACCTCTTTTCTCTTTGATCGACGTGTACACGGTGGATGAACGCAAATGAAAATAAAAAAAAAAAAAAAAAAAAAAAAAAAAAAGACTCCCGAGAGGACAACGAGCTGATAATTTGATTATACAAGTGTGTGTTGTATTCACTGTAAAAAACGAGCGAGCACATATTATATATATAGGGTGAAGTTTTTATCGAAGCGCTCACTTCGCGACCGTTTCGTCGTCCAACAACATCGGATATCATCAGCCTGCGCGTGTGCGCGGGGGTGTAAAATGTGTGTGTCTGTGCGCGAAATCTTCTCCTCTTCCCGCGTTCGTATATATAGCGCGCGCATATGACAGTCGTTCTTCGAAACGAGCGAGAGAACTGCATTTCATTACAGCGTCCATTTGTTGCGCAACGACTCCCGGAACTCGAATATCTCAGCTCTCGTAGGATAAAGTCGTCTCGTCAGCTCCGAAGAACAATTTTAATATACGCGAACTCGCGAATTATTTCCACGCGGCGTCAGCTATAGAGTCGATTTCGCACACGCGCGCACGTGTGTATATATATATATATATATATATATATATATACATATATATGTATATATATCCTACCGCTTTATGTGTATGCATATATACGTATATAATGCTAAATCGAGCCGCCGCGCGCCCTTGCGCGTTAAATCGTACATGGAATGTGGTAATATCTCATATACACGTCGAGTCCCCTATATATCTATATGTACCTTATATAATAAATTCAACCTTTCATTCGCTCGCTCGCGTTATCTCTCCCTCGCATTCGTACCTGATGGTTTATACGTGTATGTGCGCGTGTGTGTGTGTGTGTAGATGTGCATGGGTGTGCATGATTCCAATTAACGTCCTAACGAGAATCGGCTCGAAGCCGCGCGAATCCGTCCAAATAAGTTTGCACGTCTTCGGTGCAGGCAGATCGGCTCTCTGCTCTCCGGCTATTCTCTTCATTAGAAACCGAAGTTTCGCTCGCGAGAATGGGCTACTCGTACATTGTAAAAGTTCTCGGCGGCTCGCGCGCGGGAAAGGGGCGAGAAATAATCGTTATCGCGCGACTTTCTTTCTGCGGCCCCGTTTCTCTCTCTCTCTCACTCTCTCACTCCTTCTTTTTTCCGCTACCATGCACTCTCAGCACTCGTTTTTCGCCTTTTCGCGCCGAGCTGTAATTTCCGCGCGCGTGCATATATATATATAGCGGCAACGGCGGCGCGTCGTCTCTCTCCCGTATGACCCGCGCAACGATTTTTTCTCGCTTAATATGCGCGCGCTTTTAATACATCGTCGTCGCGCTTCCTCCTCCTCCTTCAACTCTTCGCCGAGTGTATCAAAATTTTATTTTCGACTTAATTATACCTAGAGAACAGCTTTGCTTAATTCGATGAGTATGTAAGATGAGTGATAGAGAGCAGCTATTTATTTATTTTTTTCTCATTTTTTTAACCCGCACTTCGGAGCTTTTCTCATCCCGCGCGGCGAGCTGCGAAGTTCCTGTCGGTATAGCCGCGCGCGCGCTCGCGTACAGTACTTATAGTCGTCGAGTCGGTTGGCGTTTAATACAAACGTGCAAAATTGCATGCAGCGGAGGTACGAGCGAGAGAAAGAGTGATTAAAAATCCGCCCTGAGTATAAAGAGAGACGCGTGTGTGTCGTCGGGGAGCTCGCCGTCGCCGCTATACTCTGTCCTGGTCCGCCAGTGCGATTCCCGCTTGGCGATGATTGTGTCTGTGTCTGTACTTGTGTGGTGTGCCGGTGCACGTGTGTCGCGGGGATCTCGGTTTTTATTTTTCGTCTTGGCTTTCATTTCCTTCGCTTCCGCTGTTTTCCGTCCTATGCTCTCTTTCTTTCTCTGTTGTCTCTGTTTTTTTTTTTTGCTACCTCTTTCTTGCTTTTTTTCCCCCTTCCTATACGTTTAATGAACCTTAATTACAAAGATAAGATTTTTTTCATTCAAACGTCGTTACAACGAGTTTAATACTTATTTATTTTTTTTTTCATTTAATACGTTTTATTTTTTTTTTCTTCGATACGTGTAGGCATATTTTTTCATATATATAATATGTATATATTTATATATATAATCATACTCTTATACGCTCTATAGTCGCATCCACATCTCGCACAATATTTTATTTTTTTTTCCATTACGATCATCATTTCCTCGATTATCATATATAAATTTATAGACGACTTTCCACTCACGCGCACTCTCTCTCTCTCTCTCTCTCTCTCTCTCACACACACACTACGCTCCGTTCTTGCTCTTGCTCGATATATAACTCGCATACACACGCACACATTATAATTCTCGTCGTCGTCGTCGTCGTCGTCACAGAATGGCGTATAAGCTCATCTCAACGCTCGTTTATAATCTCCTTCGCTCGCTCGCACACAGACTCGCTACTCGCTCAGCTTAAAGCTAAGATTATCCTTAAACCACTAGAGATCCTTAAGATTAAGATTTTTTTGTCGTTTGCGGAGATAGGCCGTGGCTATACAGGGCCCACTAAAAGTCATTGTCACTTTATTGGTGGCGCGCGGTCACCCCGGATCTGGTGCATTACTCGGACGATGCTTACTCACGTGTGTATACATCTTCTGCGCGAGGCATACAACGGCCTGTCACTCCGTCTGATATGCCCCGCGTTCAAAGCGATGATACAATAATAATAATAACAACAACGACGGCCGGCCACATTCGCACTCGTACCACTGATTCTCTCCTCGCGTTGGAGTCGTCAGTTCATTCGCACACAGCATTCGCGCCTTTCGCGTTTATATATTTATAATACGTATAATTATAGCGTCGCAATCCGCATACCACCGTTTACAATAACGTTAATAATAATACTCAAAACACGCACACGTCCCGTATGCGCGGTACAAAGCGCGCATTGGAGCACACCTATGGACGCATGCACACATACTCTCGCGCATGTGTGTGTATATATATATATATATATATATATATATATATATGTATATATATCGCATAATGCGGAGCTTCGCGTGCTGCTCGGCGATTCGAGCTTGATGGGCTGGATTATTGTTGGCTGTGTATAATAGTGTATGTGTGTGGCGCGTGTCGGGAACGAGCGCTGAACTTCCCGTCCGGCGGCGATTGAGCCGTTTATGTGTATACATAGACCGTTGTCGATCGGCGCGGGAAACGTCCATGCGCTCGCGTGCTCGCTCTCGATCGATTACGCTTCGTATCAGCATATAGGCGTTCAGGTTCTCTCTCGCTTATATGGTATCAAAACGTTAGAAAATTATAGGCGAAATTTAAAGTTTGCTGAGACTAGTTTGAATTTTAGAATATCGCGGTCTGCTCCGTCGTTCCAGTGTGTGCGCGCGTGCGCGCGTGTACGTGTGTGCGCTCGCGTGATCCGCCCGAGGCTCGGAGAGGATATAACGCGGTCCGTCGACGCTCCGATTTTGAGTGTGAACGAAATTTCCACGTCGACGTGAAAATTTACTTTCATAAGTAAAGGCTGTCGTTGGTTGCGTCCGCGCAGTCGCGTCTCGTTGCTCCGAGCCTCGAGCGCGAACCCGCGGTGTCAACTGCAGCTGATGCAACGAAAGCCCATCGAGCCCGCGGTCGGCCCGGCTGCTCCGCTGCAGGCTCCGTTCGCGCAAACGAATGAGGAAATAAATAAACGGTGGTATCGTCCGCGTCTCGCCGCATTCATTCCAATGTAAGGCCGAGCCGCGCATCGTCAGTTGTGCCCGACGTTGTCGTCGCCTCGCGTGATGTAGGTGGACCAGTAGGCTAGGTTGAAAACTACGAACATGAGGGGGAATGCGAACCTCGCGAACACGTCGATCTGAGCGCTGCCCTTGGCGTGGCAGGTGAACCAGCGCTTGGGCAGCAGGCCCCAGCAGCAGCGCTCGTAGTACTCCGGTGGCATGCGCTGACGCTGCCGCCGGAAGCGCTGGAAGTCCTGCGCCTTGAGCAGCTGGGCCGCCGCCTCGGCGGCCGACTGCTGCTGCTGCTGCTGCTGATGCTGCTGCTGATGCTGGAACTGGGGCGCCGTGCTGGAGCTGGCGACTGACTCGATCTGCTGCTGCTGCTGCTGCTGGTGGAGCTGCTGCAGCTTGGACGTCGGCGAGGGGGTGGATTGGCGTCGCGAGGCTGGCAGCGAAGGCAGGTGGGCCGCCTGGCTGGGGCTGCGGGAGCGCGAGCGCGAGCGGGACCTCGACCTGGCGGGCGAGGCCCTCGAGTGGCTGCCGTGGCTTCCTCGGGAGCAGCTGCGTCGGTCGTGCGCGCCGCGGCCCTCGCTCTCCGTCACCGACGACGACGAGGGCGAGTGCGAGCGGTGCTGCTGCTGCTGCTGCTGGACGCGGTGGTGGTGGTGCTGGTGGTGGGAGGAGGTGGACCGGTGGGAGGACTGGGAGTGGGGCGGCGAGGGGGATGGGGTCGGCGAGTCGTCGTCAGCTGGCTGCTGACGGCCGCTGCCGGCGCTGCCGGAGTGGTGGTGGTGGTGGTGATGGTGGTGGGGGTGGTGGGGGTGGTGGTGATGGTGGTGGTGGGTGTGGTGCTTGTGGGGGGCTCTGGGGGGTCGGCTACTGGTGCCGGTGGTGTTTGGGGGGCCTTGGCCGACGACGGCCGAGCCGCTGCCCGCGAGCGGGCCCGCGGCCGCGTTGGCCGTCGCCGAGGCCGATGACGACGAGGCTGCCTGCTGCGTCGTGGCAGTCCGGGGCTGGGAGTAATAGAGGTGGCCGCGTGCCACGTCTCTTGATCCGAGCGCGTCCTCGTCGAGGCTTACTCGCCATCCGCTTCCTCTCGAAATAGGTACGTTGACCAGTACGCGAGATTGAACAGCGCGAAAACGAGGGGGAATATTATCCGCGCGATGACGTCGATGCGCTTGGACCTCGTCGGGAACTTGGACAGCCACGACCTGCAGCAGTTTTTTTTCGGCGGTTGCGTGTGTATCTCGCACTGCCGCATCTTCTCCATCGACATGCTGTCCTCCGCCTGCCGTACCAGAGGCTTCTGGAAGAAATGCGCTGCCTTTGATTTCCAATCTGGCGCCAGTGGTGGCAAGTTCTTCGTGGGGTTTAATTGTGGGAACGAGAAGAAGAGAGAACAAAACAAACAAAAAAATACGCTAAGTTTTCTCGTGCGTACGCATCATCAAGTTTATATTATCAATTTATCATCATCGTCATCAGATTCTTATAGCTATTGTCGCTATTTGCTTTTATCATTATTATACTCTCAGCCGCGTCGTGTCGGCAGTCGATCCGTTTATACAAGCACGTCTCAACTCTGAAATTGTCAGCGTGCAGCAGCGCACATCGTAGGACCGCCGACACGATGCGCCAGACATGTATCGCGACGGTATCGGGCCGAGAACCTCGTTTTCCTTTATATTGTTTTTTCTGTTTTGTCTTTCATTTCTAATAGCCTCTACTGCATACGGTAGCGTGCACCTTCGGACCTTTCACTTCGTTGCCTCGCGCAGAAGTGAAATTCCGCAACTTCGTAAAACGCCGCTACGCGCAGAGGAGGATGCGCAGCGCATAGGGCTCCCATCGAAAACCCATACTGCAGCCGAATCAAACTTTTAATCATCAATTTTCAACGAAAGCCGACCCCTCGCGCTCGTGTGGGAAAAATTAACCGTTGTAAAGTTGGCACGTATAAATACACGGCTCGACGTGCTTCCGATCTCTGCACTCCTGTGTATCGAATTACATTAGCCCCGACTCAGCGTTAATGAAAACTTCCTCCCTCCCGCTCTGTAAAAAAGCGGGAATAAAACTTTTCTATTCTCGACGGCATCCTCCTCCCGCTCGCTTCAACTACGAGTTGTTGTGCAGAGTTCTTTGGTCGAATCCCTCCTTCTCGATGACGTCGGATCGAACGACGAGAGCATGCAGTATTTTTTCAATCGTCGATCAGCAAAATGCACGCTTGCGCATCGAGAACGAGAGATTCGTCGAGAGCATTCAAACTGATGAAGAAACGTATTGCGTATCGTCGAAAATTCAATCGCGTTATTTCATCGGTTGAAAAAATGCCCGGATTACGTCGATTATATATTACTGCTCGTCGTTGGGTGGAATTTCAGCTACCATGCAAAAGTGATGGACTATATTATTACATAATATATGATCATTTCGAAACAAAGTACAGTAAGAATTATTATTATCATGTGCTCAAAATACAAAGTGCATTGCTCGTAATAATGGAAAAAATCAAAGTTGCTATATCAGCCCTCCGAGCGAAAGAACTCGAGGGGCTGGAAAAAAGAGTGAGGTCGATTGCGTGGTGACTGGTGTTCCGAGGCTCTCAGCCCTGCTCTGGATGCATCGAAGAGTCGGGCACTCGTGTGTTACTGTGTAGTAGTAGTAGTAGTAGTAGTATGATACGATATAAGAAAGGATAAGAAGCGCAGAACAGACACTGACCATGGCGAAATTGGCGGCAGCGTCCGGCTCGAAGGGTTCCGAGGCCGGATCGACGGACGTCGAATGCTCCATCTCCTGGTACTTCTTCTTCATGTTCTCGCGATGGATGTCGCTGCGCGACGCGTAGTTCACCAGGGCGAACTCGAGCAGCGCGCCGAACACGAAGGTCAGGCAGACGCCCGTCCACACGTCGATGGCTTTCGTGTAGGATACGGGCGGCAGCGAGGCGTTTATTCCGGACGTCTGCGTCGCCATCGTCAGCAGGGTCGTCACTCCTTCGTAGGGAGGAAAAAAACAAACGTTCTTACATAGCACAGACGTCGCGTATAAGAGAGAAACAGAAGCGGAACGCTTTAGCTTCGATCGAGAAGTCAAGGGAGCTTTAAAGGCTGCTGGAGTAGGGGGGCGGGGGGGGGGGGGGAGGGGTCTGGGAAGCCTGGGAAGCGAGTTTCTTTGATCTCGCGCGCGCAGGAAAATTTTCTTCCGATGCAGCGATCGCGAATGACCACGGGCAAAGAAGCCCGCACCCACACAGTCCGCGAAGAGCAAAGGACGAGGGGGTGGATAAAAAAGTCGGCCTCTTACCCAAGGACACACGAGCCGGTACGGCGCTTTGATCCAACCAGAAGGACACCCAGGAGACGATGACTAACATACAGCAGGGTATGTAAATCTGGATGAGATAGTAGCTGAACTCTCTTTTGAAGAGCAAATCCACCTTCAGACAGCTGTACTCCCCTGCAAAAAGACGACGGTCGCAAGCGCGTTAGTGTGTACTCCGTGTCCACATTGGCCACTCGTTTGATATGGTAGAGCGAACGAACGCTTACCTGTGTTTGTCTTGCTGTTACAGTAATCCGTTAAAAACTTCTCGAGCGTGAATCTGGGTAGGTGTAAGTTCTTCACCACCTGGACGGGGTCGCCCTCCTTCCAGAGGAACACCAGATCCGCCGTTGTCCATCCGTCTGTCGAGATAATTCGCCGATTAATAAATAGGCCAGTGTTGTAGTACACCAAGAGACCGCCAGATGGAGTCTCGCTCAAAACGCTGCACCGAAGCGATAATCCACAAGCGTATCGTCGCTTCGGCACTTATATGTACAGGCGAGACGGGAGTATTCCGTTGTACACTCAGAAGTAGTTTAGTCTTGTAGTGTTCAACACAATACAGGAGTAAATAACTTAGAGTGTACGTCCATTAAAAAAAAAAAAAAAAAAAAAGAAGAAGAAGAAGAAAAATACATTCATACTTACAGCTGGCCATTCGCAGAGAACATATTTGACGATCGAGAGGATAGAGTTTGAGATTCATCGGACAGGACAGCGTCAGCGATATTCTGCGCATAAAATTTTTCGTTAGACATTCGTACTGCAGTCGTCCTTCGTCTCTCCGCGACTCGGTCCTTCTTTTTCTCGACGCTAAAGCTTCTCTCTCGCTTCTAGCGGCGCTGCTTTCGCTGATTAAATTTGCGCACGTCGAGTAAATAGACCGTTGACGCGAGGCTGTGCAAATTTCCTCGCGCGGTGTGGAATGGTATAAAAAAATCAAATGCTCCGGCACGGCGAAAATAGCGCCGGGATTTTCCATGAAACGCGCCGCTCAGTTTTCGTAGTAATAATTCCGGAATTTCGATGCTGAAAAAGCTTTTAACGTAAAGCCTCCCCTTTTTATTTTTCGAATTTCGGCCGTTCTATCTACATATAGTTGCCAGAGAGTTTCCAACGAATTTTCAAATTGAATTCGCGTTTGTTCGATAGAAAACGTTATATAGTTTCAAATCCTCTTTTCCGCGTATTAACTCGCGTTGAATAATAAATGGAAAAATATGTGCTTTTTTATAGAAACGAGAGAATAGCTCGTTAACTTCCAATGAAAAAGCTCGAATAGTTGCAAGTTACTCACCGTATGCTGTACAGCACCGAACCGTCCGGAAAAATTCGAATGTACACGTTGGGCATGATGATGTTGTGAAAGTGTCCCTCCTTCTCGTTCGCGAAGAACAGATCGGGCATCCATACTCGACTCGCGTCGGTGAGAGTCAGATATTTAAGTTTCCCTTCGCACATGAAAGACAAAATATCAGCGTTATGTAGTCACACACACACACACACACACACACACACACATACGCGGTATATTCAGCTCGCCCTCGGTCGCGCAAGCAGGGGCGGAGCTCGAGAGAAATAATATTGGAGCTATAATTGCGAGCGTAATACGATTGAATCTTATGAATTAATTTGTTAACCCAGATTATAGGCGAATGCTATTTTCAGACATTTTCCATCCGCGCTGCGGCTCTATACCTATACGTAACGAGTCGAGCTGTTCCGCGCGGGCAATCGATATTTTGCATTCCGCGCTCGCGAGCGAATCGCTCGGCTGTACGCGAGAGCTGGGAAATGGCACGTTTGCATGCGTTTTATATATGTTGCAATCTTACCACCGAAGTCGTTAAATCGGAGTCTTTCGTCAACCCATTGTTCTCGGAATGTCAGCTGTACGGAGTATTCCTGTGGGCAGAGAAACGCTGATCAGTGGATTGTTCGACGTTGCTGAGCAGCTGATAGGGGTATCTTTTTTAGCTATCAACAGTTTTAATGCAATAAGTCATCGTTTGTTATACAACGTTACTAGTCAGCGATTCAATTCACGCGATATCGCCTGGGATTTCAATGCTGGACTTCTCGAGATTGTGCTCGAACTTTCGTTCTTGCGGACGTCCGACGTTGATATCCCAGTTTTCTACTGTCACGACAGAGAAACAAAAAAAAATGAAAAAAAAGTGATGCAGTGTGTGGTGGTGTCGATCGTTCTGTGCGACTGTAAAGTAAACAACAAGTCGCGCGTGTGAAAAATTCAAATCGCGAATAGTAAGTGAAAAGAACGTAACTTGCTGATTCGTATCTGAATCGTAAAGACTGAGTATAGAAGCGTGACATCGTATAAATAATCAAAGCATTCTCCAACAGATTCACATGCTAGACCGATCGCATGCTCGAAAGAAAGTGAAAGCATTAAAGGGACAGAATATGCTTCAGTAGTAAAAGACGAGTCGCGTCAGCCGCGGCCGTTTCACTTTCTTTCACGTGCTCGTTCGCTGCCACAACAGCCGATAGCGACAAAATTTATCGTCGTCGAGCTGTAATAATAGAATCAAAGCGTCAGCTGCAGTGTTGAGTTAGTATATAAGCGAAAAGCGGGAAGCTCACATCGACATTCGCTAAACACGGACGATCACACGAAAATAATCATGCAGAGGTTTATAATACACAGGATAAGGATAAAACTATATACAGCGGTACGACCGAGTATATACGGGCGTTTGTGGGGGTCGTTGTGTCAAGTCCGTGTCGGTATAGACGACGTGTCGCACACATAGCGAAAAATAGGGAAGCGTGTGTCGGGGAAGATGGGGCGGATTATCGTGAGTGTGTGTGTGTATGTGTACGTGTGAGATAATAACAATAATAATAACAGTTGGATAAAAGCTGGTGACGACGTGGCGGGGTATATAGTGTTATGGTACTTTTATGTCTATATATACGTTCATCGGTTGCGGAAAACGTGCAGTTCTGTTTTGGCTCACAGTTTATTCGTACACAAGCGCAGCTCTCGTTGCTCTCGTTCTCGACGCACAACCCAGTGCGCCTCTTCTTTTCTCTGTAGTACACAGTATTATCCCCATAATAAAACAGCGAGAGAGAGAGAGAGAGAGAGAGGGAGAGCAATTTCCAATGGAATTATACGCGGGGAATGACTGGCGGCTGTAATAAGCCGAGCGGAATGAAAAGCGATTGCATCACAGAGCTCGGTAATAAGCGCCTTATATTATTCAGCCGCACGGCTCACTGACAGCGCGAAGTATGGAAAAAAATTCAAAGCGCGACGCTTCCTTCGGAATTACGATTCCCCGCGCGCTCGCGACAAAGAAGAAGGAAAAGCAAATCTCATCTGAAATGCATCGACCGGACTAATAAAGCTGCCCGATATTCCGAGCTCGCGCGAAGCAACAATAACAACGCGCGCGCGCGCGAAGGATTATTTATACGGCCGTGTGTGCACACGCGCTCTGCTCTGATTAAAATAAACAGAGAGACAGTGTTAGATGGCGAGAGTTGGTACATACAGCGCTCGAGATAAAGTTCGGAGCAATTAAACGTTTTGTTCGCTACTCCCGCGAGTAATAATAACTCGCTGGCGTTGGGTTACACGCACGCGCTGCTGTTTGCCGGGAGCAAACTATCCTCGCGCGATGCGACACTTATTGCTCTCCCTCGTCGGATGGACGCGTGTTCCGTCTCTTTTAAGGAAAAAGTCCGAAGAGGGCTCGTGCGATGGTTATACATATACAGTATACGGTGATAGAGACGGAAGCGAAGGAACACCATATAGAAAGAACCATAAAGTGACAGCGCTTGGTGCACCTTATCGAGACAGGATATGATACAGTCGCAAGGAGAGGATGAGAGAAATCATTCATTAGCCTCTCTCCCTCCTCTCCTCTTCTCGTTTCGCGTCCCTTTTTTTTTCGTCCTTGTTCTCCCCCCGTATCCCGCCCAATGTACGCGCAGGTACAGCGAGTCGACGCTCGCGGATTACAGATACACGGACACAAGGCTCCGATCGAAGTAGGGATTACAAGGGCATCTCTCACCGGCGTGAATCGTCGTTGTCGTGTTTCGAAATTCGATCGTTTTCTCGAAGGAAATTGCACGTCTACTTATACATTGGACTGTTTTTGCTTGTAGCGCCCCAGCCCTGATTTCAACGCAATATCCTCGTTTCTCACACTGAGTATATACTTTCCCCTCAAACGGCTCCCAAAAAAGAGCTGGCGTCGGAGATATCGCATCTCTCAATACGTCAGCCGTCTCTCCCTGTATAAAGATCCAACGACGTAATACAAATACTCCTACAATCTAGCCGAACGACACATCACAGCCGCTCCGGGCTATAGAAAAAAAGCCCCCGAGCGTCGCTGGAGAAATAAATAGTTTAAACGGGATAGATAAGAAAGAACGGAGGGTAATCCCGCGCGCGAGGCAATTTTGACAAGACGCGCGTGCCTCGACTACCACTACGTCAGCCAAATCTGCGGCTGGATCTCTTATATACCTACACCTAAACCTACACGTATAACGTATATATTCTCTCCTTCCTGTGACAGCGGCATCGACGGAAAACGGATTCAGCCGTCCATTCGCATCGAGCGAATTGTCTCTTTGTCTCTCTCTCTCTCTCCCCCCCCCCCCGGTAGTGCGCACGCCAAAGCAGACGGAATACAGCTCTCGGCGCTTCTTTACAGAGACGCGGCCCGCGGAGTTAAATGGATATTAGAGCCGGCGCTGCACGCGAGCGCCGTAGACTGACGTTGAGGGAAGCGCGAGAGATCTCTCCCTCGCGATAAGGGAGAAAAATTGTCCTTCGCGCGCGAGCCGAGATAAATTCTATTGGCGCGAGCGGTAACACAAAAGCTCAGCTCTCGCTCTGCGCTGCTGTTGACGAAAGCGGAATCGCGTGTACGGCGTGAATTATTCGCAGCGTTTTTTCCCCTCCCCGCCCTTTTATTTTTCATCCCATACTCGGCCCAGTCGCGGATGGATCGCTCGGGCGAGTTATCGGATAAAAGCGCTTGCGCGTTCGCGGATTTATGGTATTCCGGAATTGCGAAAGTTGTAGGAAAATTACGATTATTATCGTCTATGCGTTGTGTGTACTACCGGGAAAATATGTATAGCTTCGCGCTGTTGTATACGGAATAACGGCCTGTGTGTACACAACGAGAGCTGGGCGAGAGGGAGTGGAAAAAAGAAGTATAGCTGCAGCAAAAAATGCACGCGCGGGCGGCCGGGCTTGGGGTATAAATTAAAAACAAATTGAAAACGAGAAATAAAGAAAGATACGCGCCGAGAGATGCTTCAAACGATAACCACGTCAGCCGACATTTTTCATCAGCGTTTCCCAGAGTGAGAGAGAGAGAGAGGAGTCTCTCGCAGCGACAACAAAAATACCGACCGTGTATACCGGCAGTCGTTCGTTCGACTCCCTCTTTTTTTTTTTTTTTTTTTGCACACAAGGCTACAAATTGCGAGTAGACGAGCCTCTTTCAGCTCCGGACAGCGCGTGTATACATACCGGTATATGCGCGCTCTCTTTCTCTCTATGCGTTATATTACGCCAACTGTCAAATAAATCAGACGCAAAAACCGAGCCTCGCTGTATAACGTATCATACATACGCAATTTATACAGCCGCAGAGCTGCCGCTGCTATACTGCTCTGCTTTGCTCTGCAGTGTATTTATATTCGTATAGGTCTATGCGCGGTAGTAGAGCCCAAAAAATCCAAGCTTGCATCCTATACACACATACATTGCGTACATAACGCAGTAGTAGTAGTGTCGAGTGTCCAGCAAAGTGTCCTTCGTATATGTATACACATGGATACATCTCTCTCCCTCTCCTCGAGTATATGTGCCTGATTGCGTTTTTGCCTTTTTGGCTCGTCGTCACGCACACGAAGCTACCCTCGAGATTTACATATATATATATATATATAAATAAGCTCACGCACACAGCGCAGTGTGAATCCGCATCGCCTGACCTGTGCCGCATCTTCGGCACGCGATATATCTATATATACTGCATACTCCTTTCCGTCCAACACACAGACGTACCACAGCTCTTCTTCTCCTGCTGATGTACCTTTTTCTCCCGCATCCGCGCCGCAAGACTCTATACATTACAGGGAGCTGGAGGAGAGAGGTCGAGGGGGTAATTTCGAGGTGAATCATTATATCGCGGCCGGGGGTCCGAGGAAAATTCGTGCGCTCGAGCTACTATATAGAGCTTTATTTATAACGAGAGGAGCAAGAGATATATATATATATATATATATAGAGAGAGAGAGAGAGAGCGTTTTTAATGGCTAGCTGTGCGAACCGCTCGAGGGCGATGTAAGATGTGTTTTATAGGTCCGAGAGGGCTCCGTGCGGTGCAGCGCGATTGAAATGTGCGATCGTTAATTATCCCGTACGCGGGAGAGAGAGAGAGAGAGAGAGAGAGAGAGAGGCTGCACCGATAAATTATTGAAATCACTTGTGTGTTATAGTATAAGTCGATAATTTATCGTGGATTTATTCGTTTTCGTTTGTTTTTTTTTTTCGTTCTCGGTATATTTAGGTCAATGTGCTTTGCTTCCCTTGAGTTATGCTCAGAGGGTGAGATTTCGGGAGTATAACGATTCGTCACGTTGCGTTATGGAATTCGTTGCAGAATAGCGATAGTTATGTTGTTTATTGGAACGATTTTTATACACGCATATTTTCGCATATAGTAGGATTCGCGGAGTTCTGGGAATCCCGCGTGGAATTCGAAACGGTTTTTGTAAAAGCTGCCCGAAGAATTTTTGCCGCTTTGAAAAAGGTAAAGTTGTATATTATAAAAAGTCAATAAACAGCGATATAAGCTTTACATACGTAGGAGAAACATCGAGAGGGAAGAAAAAGCGAAAAAAAGCAACAAAGAGAGCAGTATTCCCGCGGAATCGCGTAAATACAAAATTGCCGTAGGATATATCCAGGCGTTCCAACATCGCCAATCGATAAACACAAAGCGGGGCAAATTAAAAGTGCGACAGATCCCGTCGTTTCCGCAGTATACACACAACCGGCTGTACACCGCGCCGGTACAGCGAGTAGGGAGAGAAAAAAAGAGCGCGCTACGCATCGGAAAACAAGCGCAAACGAGGAATCGCGGAGCGGTGGAAAAAGCGAGGGACACTTCGGAAATAAAATTCGAATCTGCATAAAAGCTCGGAGGCGCATGAATTTCCCGGATCGGCGCCGATGCAAACAACGTAATTATAAGACGTTGAACGGAGTCTACTGCAGCGGAAAGAGAGGAAGTAAGCAGCACACGGCAGCGGAAAAAGTCGGATCTGCAGTTGGCTCCTCTCGCGAGTCCTACATACACACGAGAGTAGATACACGCGGCAGTGCAAGCTCGAAGCTCTCCCCTCCGATTGAATGCAATCGGCGACGCATCTCCATTAACGACTCGACCTTCCCCCCGACCAGAACCCCTTCCAACTTCCGGATTACCAGGTCAAGTTTCCCTCTCTCCCTAACTGCTTCTTCCCCCCCCCCCCCTCGATATCATCGCCTACGCGCTCCCATTTCCATCCGGGCGCGCGGGCCGCTCTCTCTCTCTCCCTCAATGAAAGGAACAGATAAGGAGACGCATTTCGTCCTGACGAGGAGTTCACCCTTCCTTCGCAGCTTTTGGCATTCAGACTCTGCTCCACATTTTTTTTCTCTCCGCGACCCTCCTCCTACATCCCGTTCTCGCAACCGACATTCACGCGAGCTCGAAAGCTTTTTTCATTTGGCTTTGCACGCGCTGCTACGCCGTGAAAATACCGAAGAGTGAATGTTGTTCGTGTCGGAGTCGCGCAGAGGGAGGGAGAGCTTGTCAAAGCGACGATTTCTACTTAGAGGGAAATCCTTTTTCTACTCGCGGCTGCCCGACTCTTTTCTCTCACTCGCTCTCACTTTATCTTTTTACTCTGTTTCTTCCCGACGCTTTTTCTTTCTCTCGCTCCGCCTCTTGCTCGTCCATTCAATTCCCGAAATCTTTGCAATTTAGCCGAACAATACCGGGCGATAATTCCTCGAGGGCTTTTGTGGCGAAGCCTCTTTGAGCTCGTTTTTTTTTCCTCTCGTACGCAGATTCGACGCGCGCGTGTATCGGATTAAAACGACGTAATCGCGCATACGACGCGCAATAACGCGTTTAATTGCCAATTAATTTAACGAACGCTGGTCGGCGACCTCGTGCAAAAAAAGCCAGAACGAAACGTATCTCCCCGGCTATTGTCCTTATAAAAGAGAGGAGCATCGTCGAGAGGCTGGGCTTCCTCCTCTCCTTATATTTTTGTCCCCCGCGACTACAGTGTTAAATTAATTAAGAGCCCATCGTATTATTTCGGGCATCCGTCGTCGGGGTAAAGCCCCGGGCTTTATATTCGCGGAGCTCACGGCGCGTCATCCTCTGAATGGGAAATTTCATTGCGAGGGGCGAAGCGAGAAAGAGAGAAAAAAGAAGGGCTACTCTAGCCGCCGTCACCGCGAAATGGACGGTCGCAGATACCTATTAAAGCTCAGCATAGAGGGCGTAGCCGCTTCGATCCGAATAATTTTCCCGTGGATTTTTCCAATTATTCGCCGCACGGCGAAAGTGTATCGCTCCGATTGAAAGCGAACGAAGCTTATTAAAAGTTGGAAGCCAAAAATGAGCCAGCGCGCGGCGTCGCGCGAAATCGCTTCCCGGCAAAGTACTCTTTTCAAAAGCGGCTCTCTCTCTCTCTCGGAATTAGCTCTCGTTTCCATTCAGCGAACTTTATACCGAATGAAGATACCTATAATAAGCTGCAGCGCTTAAATTTTATCGTTATATTATTAGCGATCTTTCGCGCAGAATTTCGAGCTATATAGCAATATAGACGGCAGCGCCGACGGAGCTGAGAATAAAAGAATCGCTGCACAATACGCGGGGCTCTCGAGAGCGAAAAAAGCTCCGAAAATGAAGAGGCGATAATCGCGGGAAACCAAAGCCTCTCTCTCTCCTCTCTTTCTCTTCTTCGCGAGAGTTATTTATGCGGATTCCACGCCCCCGAGTGGCTCGACGAGACCCACGCCTACGCGATCCGCGCGCACGCGTTGAATTTTCTCCTCTCGTATAAACGGCCACTTTAAGCTGGAGGCGGGCCGAGCGAACTTTTCTTCTTCTCGGCTATCTTTCCGCGATTCGTGTGTGGTTAAACGTATACCTGACGTGCGAGAGAAAGAACGTTAATGGGTAACGTATAAAGTGGATTCTTCGAATTTCCCGTCGCCGCGTCTCGAGGAAATTTTTCGACCTAACGAACGGGAGCTTTTCCTCCTCTTTCGCTCTCGAGTTTCCCGCGCGAAAAGAGAGAATATAACTCGACTGGCGCTTATATAATGTTGACTTTTAAAGGCTTTTACAGGGTCCGCGCAGAGAGAGATATTTCTTCGAGGATCTACCCTCGACTCGATTGTTTTGCCGTGGTCGAGACGAGAGAGAGAGAGAGAGAGAGAGAGAGAGAGAGAGAAAATACTTTTCCCCCTTGAAGTTTCGAGTGGCCATGGCTTTCCCGCGGATAAACACGTCGCGGCTCTGCGGACAAAGTTTGCCCCGAGTTGCAATCCGAAATCGCCGCCGACGTTTGTCGCCATCGATCACAATTACAATACGCACCTTTTCTAGATGTATAATACACGCTCGAACCAATCAGCGCCGGCAAACAGAGGAGAGATATCTATAAAGCTAGAAGAGCTCGTGACGGCGGGCGACGCCCCACACAATCTCTCAAAAAACGTGACGAGGCGTCTTCGTTATATAAAAAGAAGAAGAGGAATACGAGTATACGAGCTCTCTAGGAGCTGGGAATCGGATCGAGAGTGATTAATGAAATGACGCGTGGACGGCCGATAGCGCGACGTAAATACATAATACACTCGGTATATATAGACGGTGAGACAAAGAGGCTTCCACTTCCTCGGCGCGATACGGCCTTTGTATAGCTACAAGGAACGTCGAGCGCTGTATAATGCACACATTGTGCGATATCGCACGCGGCGTAAGATTCCGCGCGTTGCGTAAGACGCTTGCGCAACAACTCGGTGTATATATATACACACACACGCGCAATTATGTCGTCGATCGAGAAGGAATCGACGAGTGCATGCTATTCTGCGTGACGAGGTGAAGCTCCGGGGAGAATAAGAGAAATTACAAGCCAAGATGATGATGCTGCTGAGAAAAAGTGCGAGAGAGAAAGAGAGAGAGAGAGAAAAGCCATGATGTATGGAAGACAAAGGAGCTGGCTGTCGTGAGAGAGGAGAAGCGTCAGGCAACGAAAGCGTTATATCGCACGAGTAACATTTATTATACACGCAGGAGTGTTATGCGGCAACATAATGTGGAGAGATGTCGAGTCTCGTTTGCTCTCGCTCGTGCAACTTGCGGATATACAAGGTTCTTAATGTGATATATAGAGAGACAATCAATTGCCCAATATATATATATATATATATATATAATAACGTGGTGTTTTGAAAACGTGAGCTGTATACATATATATATTCATGTGCAATATATTCATCAGCACAGCCAAGCTGCATTACGTTACGCTGCAGTATCGTGCGCCAACAGTGAAATACCAGTTTTGACCAGTTCGCTCGTCACGACCTACTAATATAATAGTGCTCGATATTTGCCATTATGATGCTTGCAATTACGTGAAAAATAATCCATAATATCTCATCGTGTGCGTGGAACGTTTACTCGCTAATAATTCCAGTTTGCTCGCTCGCTATCTCGGCGTCAACAATTTGCCAAATTTAGTTATACACGCGATATCGTGATTAAATCCAGATGGAAAGTTATTCGCAACTGGTGTGCGGATATATATATATATATATATATATATATAGGGTTCCTCAAAGTTGCCTCGATTCAAAGGCTAAATCCCTAACTCTGTAACAAGTGGACTTTCCCATATAATGCCAAAGTTAAATTACACATTTTGCCATAGAGATCGTCAACTCGAACCTCGTTACGTTTCTTCCCATACAATATATATGCGCGTAATCATCGCGTCGAGATATACATACATAACGAGACAACACTTACACACACACAGTTATATAGCGCAGTGAATTTCTTTGGACACAGATAGAGAGCAGAAAGTGTGTGAGTGTGTGTAAAGCCAACGACAAGTATATATATATATATATATACATGGCGTGAATTCCAAAAATATCTAAAGGTCAAGTGAGATCCAAGAGTGCGTACAGAGACGACGAGGCGCGAGAAATATATGTTTTTATTTTTCCTTCTCTCCAATTATCAAAGCGAAATTTATTTTAACGAGAGAACGCTAGAAAATCTCCTGATTATACGTTTGCTCTCTCGTGCACGCACATCATCATTGCGCTACGCAAGTTTCAATTTCGTATAAATGAGACCTTTAAAGTATGCACTGTATATACAGATATAGGTACAAAGAAGTCTATCTCTGGCTGTGCAGCTGAAATTTCATCAAAGGAATTTTATATATATATATATATATATATATATATATATATATATATATTTCTTATATATTTCTGATGCGGTAAGCAGTGAAAAGCAGCGGAGGAACACTTTAATTCCTTGTGTGACCTCTAGACTCTTTCTGCCGAGCTTGTATACATCGGCGCATCAGTGGTGCGCACTCGTACGCGCAATATCTTCTTTAATACAAAGATATACATATGTATGCATAGATATAGCTTCTCTCAAGAGTATAGAGTGCGGTTGGAAACGTCGCTTGTACTTTAATTCGTTTCTTTCCTGCAACGATTTAGAGCCAATTCGAGAGTTATAACGAACGTGTGCAACCGGACTCCATCTCTTTGACATTCAAATACAATGGACAATCGAATTGTTGTATTATTCATTGAGCTGTGTAGATAAACAACGACACTTAGCACACATCCATTTTCATATATCGATATATTTATATATTCATAGTATATTTATAACGTGATACAGTAATGCGACGTCCGATTACAGTATACACAAAACAAGTGAATGCGTCTGCCGTCCAAAACGGATTTACACATATAACGTCTACGCCCGGTAGACAAAGTTCTTGCGCTGCAGCAGCAGCAAATACCATAAATCCCTTTTACACGGACCGGCGATTATAATCCATGTAACACATCGAACTTCAACAATATATATATATATATATTATATATGCGTGTATATGCATACATACATACATATAAGAATGTATATAGACAAACACTGCGTGCGATCATATTTATATGTATAAATATATATATATATATGGAGATAGAGAGAGATATATATATATATATAATAATATATAGACATATACTGGAAGGCCTTGCTGGATGGATAGTTATTTGAGGCACTCACCATGGAATAATCATGAATTTTGCTGATCGAGCGGAGAAACATGTTGATGTATACGATACACGCTGGCGGATCGCACACGGAACATCGTCGTCCAGAACAGAACATAACAGTAGGATATCAATTATTAACGTGATTCGAGCCGCGGCCCGCTGTATACGCCAATATCTATTGTTTTCCCCCTCGCACCAACAACTCCTTTATCTACATATACGCTCTCTGTACATTCGATTATCAAACAGCATGTGTGCTTGGCCTGAACTTTTTGGGCTACACTTTTCGACGCAGCATTGAATCAGATATGTAGGCGACACGAAAGCTGCGGATTCGTCGATAACGAACAGATTTCGTCGTCCCATCGTATACAACCTGTACAGCCAATCCTTAGCACGTAACGACTGGGCTGCGTGCACTCGAACGAGCGCGTAATCGTAAAATTAGTGCCGTTACAGCAGCTTATGTATACGTCCCCTCGATAAAGATGACGGAGAGAGAACAAAGCGCGCGTAATGCATAAATAAGGAAAGCCCATCAGACTATCAGAGGGAATATAAACGTTATACTCTCGTCGGCGGCCGATAAGGAAAACGAGCGCGTGTATATGTATGCGAGGGTCGGCCGATCAATTCCGAGGGACAATGAAAGCCAAATTGCGATCGCGCGCGTCGGGGCCAGAGAGACGCGCATTTTTCTGCGTTATCGAGCAGCGAATCATCCTCATCATCGTCCAAGCGCGCGCGAGAGAGAGAGAGAGAGAGAGAGAGAGGGGGGGGGGAGTGATTGATAAGCTGCTGACCCGCTCTCCGCTGCGAGTGTGCGGGCGTCGATTTTTTTCTCTCCAACACTCGGAGAATCTGGGCTCGGAACAATGCACACACGACGCGACGCAAATCGATTATGCAGCCCGTATAATAGCCCTCTCGCTCGGATTTCCTACTGGGCTTTCGTCGCGCGCGCGTGTACGGAGATAGAGATCGAAAGGCGCGGAAGACTGACGTTACACGGATAATTGACATGCGGGCCTGCTTATACGTAGTCTAGGCTAGCCAGCGCCAGTAACCGATGGACGGACACGCGAGGATGATGCGCGAAGCTCTATCTATCGACCATGGCTATTGTCTGGGGGCTCCGCGCTTCATCTTTCATTGTGCGCCACACTGCAGCTCTCTCGCTCTCTTCTCCCTTGTTTTCGCTGTCTCGGGCCGCAGCCTCTTTGTTTTCGCTTTCTCTCTTTTCAGCACGACGCTAGATGCGCATATCGGCCGAAGTAAGCCACTCCGCGCGGAAGCTTCTCTATTTCGCGCGACGTCGTTAACGCGATCGGAATCAATTTTTCCTCCTCGCATTATGCTGCAGCCAGTTCCGTAAACAGGAATTCATGATCGAGTCTGGCGGTACGTCCTCTCCCACAGACACACAATGTATCGGCCATTTGTTAACGCCTCCGCCCCGCGCGCGAGCGCATTATCTATACACCGGAGAGAGAAGCGAATAGAGGTCAATCATCGCGCTCGAAAGAGAGATTCAGCGCTCTCAGCCCCGGATCCATTTTATATCACATCCATTCGACGCGGAAGCGCTTTTTTTTCCTCCCCT
The DNA here is from genome assembly GCF_009193385.2 of Nasonia vitripennis. Taxonomy (NCBI): domain Eukaryota; kingdom Metazoa; phylum Arthropoda; class Insecta; order Hymenoptera; family Pteromalidae; genus Nasonia; species Nasonia vitripennis. The sequence continues at coordinate 4,619,442 of NC_045760.1, forward strand.
GTCCCACGAGGGGGGGGGGGGGGGTCGAAAGCGACGGCGATGACGACACCTCTTATACGACGACGAAACGGCAATCAATCATGCGCGCGGCACGTGCCCACTGCGTTATGCCCGCGCGCGTGCGTGTGTGTGTGTGTGTGTGTAAGTACATATATATGCTCCGAGGCAGGCGGTAGCGCGCGAAAACATTTTGTCAAATGGTTATTTGTCACTCTAATACACTGCGGTCGCAAGCTCGGCGTCCCTCCTAATTGGGCTTGATTAATGACGCCGCTCGCTCGCTCGCTTGTGTGGAATATAACGCGAATACATATAGGCTCGCTATATACAGCTCTGTGGGACGCGTACACGAGAGGGAAAAACGGATTGATCGGCGGAAAACAAGACTCTGCGCGTATGCGCTTCGCCGTGTACGAGGATTATATTATGCATACGATTCTCGCGCCAGGTGTACGCGTACTCGCGCCAACCGTCCTCCTCCTCCTCTTAAACGTATAGCTGTGCGCTATATATATATATATATATATATACATATATACAGTCGAGTCGTTGGCCATACACAATGGCGTCCCCGTGAGATATAAACTCGATCCCGCGTGTGTGCTATCCGCAAGCTCGAGATTGCGCCCGCGCTAGGCCAAGTATAACCTCGTTAGACTGTATCGCGCGTGAGAGAGAGAGAGAGAGAGAGAGAGAGAGAGAGAGCTGAGCGTTAATATGAAAATCATCCGGAATTCCAGCTGTTTGCGCTAGCTATATACGATACATCGAATCCTATTATCGCGACGATTCACGCGACGGATACCGAGAGAAAAATACAGACTACGTATCCTGGCGTGTTTTGCTCTGCAAAACTCTCGGTTAAGCCCCGCCGGCCGTAAAGTTCAGAATTAAAGTCCAATCGACAGTCCAAACAATCGAGCCGCTCGTATACACACACAGTAGACCGCCTCGTGAGCGCAAGAGCTTCGCACTTGTTAAGCATTCGAAAATATATAGGCGCCGAGACGCAAGGCCGTCGCGCTTCTAATCCCTCTACTTGCTGTGTGTGTGTGTGTGTGTGTGTGTATGCGCAGCGTATAATATATCCCCGCGACTAAAGCTTTAAGTGCTGTTTAAGTGACGATTAAAGCTCTATTTATCTTATTATAGGGCTATCTTGGCTAAGGGGATAAGTGGGGCTAAGTGCGCGCTGCATATAGTATAATACGGGTATTCCTTGCGCGCATCCGTATAATTTCCATTCTCCGATTAATGGCGTGGTATGTGTATAATGGAAATCGCGTTATTTCGCTCGGTTTCTCTCTCCCTCCCTTATACAGGGGGCGGGAGACCGATTTTTGCGTACATTATACAAGCGGGCGCGCGCGCGCAAATTGGAATTAATCATTCGCGCATATGTGCGCGGGGCACGAGTCGATTTTGAAAATTGCACGACGTCATATTCGCCAGAGTCAGCGCGTATAATTACGTTCGCGGCAATTTCACAGGCCCTCGAACGCGAGAAGTGTCTTCCTAATTGATGCGTGCATCGTCCATTTGCATCGGACATAACTCTCGTCGCTCCCTCAGCCTCTCTCTGATGGCTGCCCTCCACACACACACACACAGGCATCCACAGCTCTCACATTATATGCATAATTCGAAGGCGATGTCACAAAACGTCGCCCACCAGACACGCCGAAAACCGTCTCTACCACGTGTGCTCGGCGAATACTCTTGTATAATGCATAATGAGTGTCTGTGTGTGTGTGTGTGTGTTATGTAGCGCAGGCAGTAGGGGTCACTGGCTGCGGCACACGCGTACATACCGCCACACACGCGAAGCGGTAACGCGTAATTGCGTAACCGTGTGAACGCTAATTGCTGAGGCGTCGCGGGTCTGCGGGTCTGCGTGCATGTGTGTGTGTGTGTGTGTGTGGTGGTCTAGCATATACGCGTACAACGCACAGTAGCAACCTTAGAGGGAGAGAGAGAGAGGAGCCGAGGTTCGGCTGCGTTTGCGAGTAATTGTAATTGAGACCTAACACCATCACCGAAGGGGTGGGAGTGGGGGGCAGTATATATAGTGAGCGAGAGACAAATCATTCGCTGACTGAGCGAAATTTATATACTACATTGTATATATGCACTGTATACTGGCCTAGTGCAAGGGGTGTGGCAAGCGTGTTTTGATGTGATATGTATATACGCTGCATATCGTATACATAATATTTTGCAGTAGAGCGAGAGAGAAAAATTCATCGAATCTACTAATATAATACAGCGAGAAAAAAGAAATAAACAGCAGTACTATTTTTATATATAGGTATATATATATATATATATGTATATATACATAAGAATAATGGTATAATGATAATAGTAATATATCTAGCGATCCTTCAGCAGCATGACGCCCCCCGCGAGAGAGCGTTGATCCAGTTCTTATTCCACTGCACACGTATAACGGATGTGCTTGTATATATACATAGAAATAGACGGTCTCACGCGGCGCCGAGATAGCCGGGCGTCATACTGCGAGCGAATCGTCGCATATTAAAATCAAGGCATATACAAATTTGATATATACTCATATAGAACATCGGAATATATAACGCTTGTTATTGTAGTTGTTGTAGTTGTTGTAGTTGGTGGTGGTGGTGGTAATTTCTCGGCGGTTGAATGTACTATACCGCTATCTGTCATATATATATATACACGTGTCTGCGTATATGGTGGTATAGAGAGGATACACAGGACGGGAGGACAAAAGGCTGTACGAAACGACGACGACGACGCGGTTATAGATAGACAGTAGCGAGAGATGGAGATACACAGAGAGGGAATATAGGCAGCAGGCACAGAGCGGCGGCAATGGCGGCGGCTCTGATGTATTCAGCGATGAAAGACAGAGATGGATAGACAACACGTAGTGAGCGAGAGAACTAGATACAGAGGAAACTACGCGCGGAGCCGAGGAGGACACGGGATATATATATATATATATATATATATATATATATATATATATATATATATATAATATATTATATATATATATATATTATATATATATATATATATATATATATATATATATATATATATATATATATATATATATATATATATATATATATTATATATAATATATATATATATATATATATATATATACATACATATATATATATATATATATATATATATACATATATATATACGTTGGCGGGGAGAAAGGCTACAGAGGATTGCGTGAATGTGACTATGTGACTATATGTCTATGAGCGACGAGTGTCGGTGCGCGCGTATAATATGGATGAGTGAGATAGAGTGCGAAGTGTGTAGATATAACGTGAAAGAGCTGAGAATCAGAGATAATGATAATAAAATATATGCCTGGGCGACGTGATAGACTGCGTGTGTGAGTGAGTTTGTGAGATATACACGCACAAGTGCGGGAGCTGATATTGCGAGATAAAAATGGACGGCGAGTATGTGTGTGTGTTATACATAATCGTGAGTGTGATATGGCGGTGATATATATATATATATATATATATATATATATATATATATACACATATACATATACATATATACTCTAGACAGACGAACGAGACGAAGCTCTAGACAGTGAGGTATCGGGATGCTCACTTGAGCGGCTATTTATCGACGGATATGACTAATGATGAGAGAGCTAGAGAGAGAATATAAGTGATGGTGATGACACAGAGAGCGAGAGATGATGAGAGGCGATGATGCACGCTATACATAATTAGATTGGTTAGTAAGTGGTGAGAGAGATGTACAAAATACGTCATATAATATTAAGTGTCACACTGTGGTTAGTATACAATAGATATCAATAACAATAGAGGTACGTTGTAAACACCCAGCATTGTTATCATATATTTATATACGTGTGATATGCGTGTAACTGCAAATATACGTGTTGAATAGTTGACAGACACATCTTGTATATTTTATAGTATAATAACAATGTAAAATCCGATCGACAGCTGCGATATATATATATAGATTAGTATATTACAATTCGGTTACAATACACGTAGTAGTAGTGGGTTGTATATATAAAATATATTCGGGGCGTGTGTCATTTATTCAGACTTACCATGGTAACGTCATCTATTTTTGAGATACTTCGAACAAATATGTTGACACGGACAACCGCGGGCCCATCTAACATAGCATAAAACAGAATCAAGAAATTAATCAGTCAGCCGTAAGTATAATGTGTGATGCTCGGCGCTTTGTTGTTTAACAGACACAGAGAGACATCAGAGTAAGATAGTAGTAGGTGGTGATCAGTGAATATTTCTCCTCGTACAAGGACATATCCCACACCTCTTCGCAATAGAGACGATCTATATAATCGAATCGAGAGCACATCGTCTGCGTATAATTTTTAAAGCCGCAAAGCTGCGGCGGCGCACGCTTTAATCCATAAATCTCGAGCTGCGAGAGCGAGCCGTCGTATATATAGCGCGAGCGCGAGATACATTTTTACCCTCTCCTACACACACACACACACGCACGCACGCACGTACGCACGCACACACACACACACACACAGACAAAAAGAGCTAGCTGCACTTTTGCCATATTCCCTTCCCCGTATACTCGGCAGTACACTGCACCTATACCCGCAACTCGTAAATCTCTTTGCCCAGCTCTTTGTGTACCTTTTGCTCCGACTCTCGCTCGCTCTCTTATATGTGTGCCTGCCTGCGTGCGCGTGTGTGTGTGTATATCTATAGCCTCCTTTTTATTTTCTGTCGCCGCTCCTCCCCTTCTTCCTTCGTCGCCTATAATATCTTGCGATATGTACACAGAATGTATACGCTACAGCAACTTTCCCTCGATATACCCCTGATCGTCCTGCAGTCGGGGCTATATATTTTTCTCTTCCGTCGACCGGCGGCTTTAGTTTTTTGTCCCTCCTACCCACCTCTATATATGCACGTTTTTATTCCTATGCTCGATCGATCTAACGAGCTTCATTTATCGGAGTCGCGAACTCGACGCTCGCCGAGAGCAGACTCTGTGTGTGTGTGTGTGTTGTGCGAGCGTATAAATATAATTCTTTTTCGCCTACGTGCGCCCTAATAAATTGCGTTTTATTGGCTCGACGACGACACTTTATGTACGCTCGTCGTTGTCTGTGTGTATTATGTACGTGCAGAGAGGGGGGGGGGGGAGATATTTACGGGAATAGCAGGTGGCTTATACGAGCATGTGTGTATTTATCGATTAGTTCAAGCGGTCTTTAGAGATAAGATTGAGCGTCGTCGTTGGCTCTATCTCTCTCAGCAAAAGACGTTTTCAGGAGAGCAAAATGGGCTGGAGATTAGTCCACTTTACGGAGTGATTTTTTAAGTAGTAAAGAGCGAGTGTGGTCGGATGGGAGAGATGGATCTCGCGTCATAAATATCCGCTCCGATCCGTTTAAGTGTACAGTATAACGCGGACAATCAGATTTCAGAAATCAGTGAGCGCGCGAGCGCTTTTACTGCCCCCACCGGCGATCAATCTCGCAATAAATATAGCCTTGTGTATGTAGTATATTTAAGGCCACTCGTATCTCTCCTTAATATACGACTCAATAAAAATATCCGCGACGATTTTCGCGTATAATAGCCGTTTCCGAGAGAATCTCCCGGCCGATGACCCCACCCACCTGAACGAGAGAGAGAGAGAGAGAGAGAGAGAGAGAGAGAGAGAGAGAGAGAATTAGTCGAGCACCAAAAAAAGAAGAAAAATCCGGCCGTTCAGCGCACTAATACACGCAACAAGCTAAAATTCCTCCGTGGAAACAAAGCGAGGCGCGGTACCTCCGTATAATACGCGAAAGTGCGCATCTCTCCGCATAACAACGGGTAAAAACTCCGGCCGCAGAAGCTAGCTCTCTCTCTCTCTCTCTCTCTCTCCCTCTCGACGCTGCAGTAAAGGCTCGTGAAAATTCGCGTTAATTCCCGCGAACAACGAGGCGGCGCGCGATATCCGCGCGCCCGGGTACAATAGCCAGGAGGGCGTCGAGTCGACGTATCCCCCCCCCCCCGCCCCTGCGTCCTGTACTACTCCATGCCGTACATACAAACTCGTATATAGTTTTGTCGCGTATACGCGCCCGCGCAGATTGCCTCGCGCCGCTGCACAAAAGCTCGCGGTGCGCGACCGCATCTTTATCCGCGAGCGCGCGTTTTACGCGCTGCGAGAGAGAGAGAGAGAGAGAGGGAGCCGAGCTAAATCCGTGCCGTAGTGTCTCTCTCCGCATATGCACGTAGAGATTCACACACACGTACATACACGGGAGGGCGAAGAACCGGGAGATATAGAGCGAGAGAAAAGTGCGCGCGTAAAACAGTAAATAGCCCTGGGAATTATACACGTTGCCTTTTCCCTCTATATGTAGTTTTTTGTCCGCGCGCGATCGCGAGCTTTGTGCCGCGCAAACTCGTTACGGTATGAAGCGCGAAAAGCCCCATATGCGGGCTTGCGCGGCGCTTATGTATAATGAAGAGGAAATACCGGACTGTAACGCGCTTTTGGCTCTCGCTTCCTTCATGTCGCGCGAGCATCTCGACAAATTGCAGCTCGGTTATATACGCGGTTTACGCTCTAATAGAGCGTCGCGCGCTCTAATTTCCTTCGGTTCCGCTATAGCTGGCTTTTAACTTTTATTGTCGAGCGTTGCGCGTGTGTAGATTGGACCGACCGATCGATTTTCGGATGGATATAATGCGCTCTCGGGGTATAATAATGGTCGCGGCTGTTTTCGCGTTTATCTGTCGAAATTTAAAGCTAATTCTCTTTCAAGGAAAAAATATATAGAGCCAATCGCCATAAAGTATACGAGGCGACGACTACTACTACAATTAGCAGCAGCGCAATATCGCCTCATATACGCTCGCGTCGCTTTGTTTTACGCCCCGCGATAATACGTACATCTCCCTTGCGCCGGGCGCAAGCTTTCGATCTCGATTGATCGTTTTCCGCTCGGAGATTTTACTCGGGGCGATAAATCGTCCCGCATTTCTTTCGCAGTTCTGTCCTATCCTGCGATATCTCCGTCCGCGACGCGAGAGAAAGATCTTGATGCTCAGTCGAGAATGTCTCGGGAGTTTGTTAACTCGACGCGGTGTGATGTATCGCTCGACGATTGAAAAATCGAAATTCCTTTTCCGCTAAACTGGACGCGCGAGATTTATGGCCGATTTTGCGCTGGGAATTTGAATCTCCCGCGCGAAAAAATACAAGACACGTATATAGCTGTTAAAATTCGAAAGCTTCCGGCTGCGCAACATACCGGGGCCGTAATTCCCTCAACTTCCCGCGGCGGCAACTTATCGAGCACGCGAAATACGCGCGTTGCGGATTACCGAGGGTAATCCCCGCGCGAGAGAGCTGGCGCATCTTTGCGCAAACCCTCCCAGCAGTATATACTATATAACGGCCGCTGGGGAAAATCGCGAGCGTTACGGTTTCGCGAATTTTCGCAAGCTGCAAAACATGGCTTTTCTCGGCCGCCAGACACACACTGCGCCTGATTGGATTTAATGGAAGTTAATTTCGTTACTGCGTCCGCGCGCTTCGATTTTACACAGCGGCGGCGCACATACTGCGCTCCGCTTTGTTCGCCTATACTCGCCTTTTATTTCGGAGCGGCGTGTGGGCTCTCTCGTAAAATTTTATGTGTGTCGGCGTCGCCGGGTCCGTTTGAATGAAGAGAGAGAGAGAGAGAGAGCCAGGACTGGTTGTGTGTGCGCCGACGAGACTCGGGGTATTGATTAATTGCAGCCGATTGCGAGCTTTCTCTGTCTTTCTCGCGTGAATTTTCGAGGCCGCGTGGAAAATATTCGAGGGGGGTTTACGATCGCAGCTCGATATTTTACGAGACGGAGAAGAAAGCTCCTCTCTGCAGGTGCAATATTGTCCTGCGGCGGCGCACGACAAAGCCGCGCGCGTATAAAAACAGAGCGGCCGAGCCTCGGAGGGCGGCGCATTAACTCGATAGGCGCTGCATTTAATTATCGCGCGACCTCCCTGCCATTAACGACTCCATTATATTCCTCGGCGCAGATATACACACTACCTCGACTATCTACGGTACAATGGAATTTTCCAAAGTATACGTGTACGCACACACGCGCGCGGCTCTCCCTCTCTCTCTCTATCTATCTATCTATCTAGCGTCACGTCGCGCACAGAGGATCGGCGCACTCGGTCAAAGGGCTGCCGGTCGAAAACGAAATTACCGAGTGGTTCGCAGCTCGGCTCCGTAACAAGATTGCCCTGCGTGGGCGTGTGCGCTGCTGCAGGCTCTCTCCCTACATACCTCGATGTAATTTTCGCGGTTGCTCGATTTTTGACGAGCACACGTTTCTTGCACACGAGCGCCGGGCGAAAAGACGCGGCTGATGCTGCTGGGAGGACGATCGATCGGCACGTGCGCGAGGAGCAGTAGTCCATTAGCCATTTATCGAGCTCTCTCGATCCTCCCCCGCCGAGCACCACTGCGATTCGAAGCGCAAGCTCGGGAATTGTTGAAAAAAAGCTCGGGACGTGACGACTCTGTGTTAGATATATTTTCACACGCGGCGAATATCAATGCGCGAAATATGTACGTCGACGCGTGCAGTGCTGTGCGTATGGGAGGAAAATATCGGAGCCGGTGTATTTATGCTCGTACAATAATTAAGTATGTACGGCGCGTGTTTATACCGCGAAAAATTCACCGCTTGGCCAATTTATTCGCAGCCGCGCGTGCGCGCGAGCTAAATGCAAAAATATGCGCGCGATCGCTTGTACATAACAAAGATATAACGCGACGCGGGGAAAAACTATCCGGCGAGCTCGTGAAATATGCGCCGCGCGTTTTTCATAATTCCCGCCGCGGCGAGCTGCCTGTTTATTGCGTTTGTCTCGCGTATATTGACTGATTTCCGTGTATGAATGCGTTCGGAAGCACGAGACGATATACTTCTCTCTCGCGGTTCTAAAAATAGAATCATACCTACATTCCTCGAAAAATCCAACGTCGTGTATAAACAAGCTTAGGCAAATGCAACACACACGTCACGAAAGAACTTTTATACGTACTCGCGAGGCTCTGGCGCGTATATCCTATAAAGAAATATATCTCTCGATAGCAGCAGTGCAGCCTGGGCGGCTTATTCAATTTCCTCATTGATGAAACGGCCATGTGCGTGGAGCGAAAGATCGTCTAGTGACCTACTTTTTGCCCGACGACGACGCTGGCCGCGACTTTGATAAAGACGAGGGTGGGAGAGAGAGAGAGAGAGAGAGAGACATGGTATATTCAGCAATTCATAGCCGCACGAAACCGGGTCACGGACATCAGAGCCGAATGCAGCCGCGCTCGATCTCGGCTTTTTCTCCCGCGGCTCGGATTTGATGCGCTGCCGTTAAAGGTGCGAAAATATCTCGGAATGTATCATCGGACCTTCGCGGAATTAATTTCCCAGGCGACTTTTTTGCCCAGCTCGTGATGTATAGGGTACCGAAACACGCGTAACTGAACTTCACGAGTTTCGCCTTTATATACGAGATAGTTCGCTTTACAGCCAGCTCTCTCTCTCTCTCTCTCTCTCTCTCTCTCTCTCTTTCTCTCTGGTAGATATACGTACGCGCTAGCTACATAGAAATGAAAGTAATTAAACTTTTTTCTTAAATATTTGGCCGTGCGTAAGCAGATGGTAATTAAATCCCGTGAGCGGTCGGTCTTCCCGGAACTACGGGATTAATCGCGTTTCTTCCCCTTTTTTTCCCTCATAGCAAAGTTTTCAGCTCCCGCGCGAATCAATATTTTTCATTCGCGTGCGCTACGAGCAAACAGCTCTCTGTGTACTCGCGATTAGTCGACGTAATTGATACGTCCTTTCCTGCGCGCGTTACTCCACGAGAACTGCCTGGCAAGTCGTTAACGTTCTCTCCTCCTCTGTTCCTGAATTTTTGATGCCCGATACTACTGCAGCAGCTATAGGGATCGCGCGCGCGCACGTAAGTCCGTTACTACTTAACGGAGTCGTGCTGCAGTCCTACTTAAAACTGAACGAGAAGTCGTCGGCGCGTCGCGATAGTAAGTAGTAAAGAGCGACACGCGCTCGTAAAACTCTATAGTGTATAGCAAGCCTCAAAGCACCTCGTCAGCTCGCGCACGCAATCGAAAAAAACCGGCAGTCGTAGTCATTCGCGCGGCGATTTATATACCGGCGCACACTTTCTCTCTGTACGTTGCCGGAAAAAGCTCGTTTCGACGCTAGCTGCTGTGGAGATCCAGTGGCGTATTTTTTTTTTTTTTTCAACGTTTAACGAGGCGATAGGACTGATGAAATGAGCGTGGAAAAACAAGGCCCGGGCAAACAAAGTCGCGGACTCGTTAATTCGTCCCGGAGAGCTGGAAAAAAAGAAGCAGCTGCGCATTTCGTGAAAATTTATATCTCCGCTGAAACGTTGATCAACGGCGGACGAGGCTAATTGACTCGAGACTTGCGCACACTAAATGGAGCGTTTGACGCGTTATATCCGGCGGCTGCGCGTGTGTGTGGGTGTGTGTAGAGTATACTCTCGGAGTATGTACACAGTACACCAGTGCATAAGAGTCGCGACAAAAGGGTTCGAAGGAAATGACTGTATCATGTCCTGCGCGTATACACATATGCTCGAAGCAGCTCTGCTAATACAGGAAGAGAGATGATCTCTGGGCGAGAGTAGGTCGACGACTATGAGGTTGCCTGCGTGTCGTCGGCGACTGACACTTGAGTCAGGGCTGCGGAGGATTCAAAAGTAAGCTGAGATCTCCGAAGGAATAAGATGACGGGGTGTGTGTGTGTGTGTGTGTGTGAGTATAGAAGCCGTGGTTGCATGTTCACAGGAGACGTGTGTCTTGTTAGGCCAAATGACGACGAAATATCGCGCGAGCGCCTGCTGTAGGAGGTGGTAATGGAGGTATAATGCATTTCTGGTGTTTGTCAGGACATGTGTTGATGTATATATAATACAGGCGTGTATCGTGTATGTGTGTAAGTGTGTGTATAGAGGGGTCGTATAGTATACAACGTATCTATAGACAACCCTTCGTGGCCTACGGCTTGTCGGGGCGACGCGACTGATTACTCAAAGGATGTCTTCGCTGTCGGGAGAGTATACAGTTTTCGCGCGAGCGAGTATTTGTATATTATATACATATTCCGATTCGACGTCGCCCTGGCAAGCAGCATTATTATATACACTCATTCTTCTGCACTCGCTGGGACATTATGCTCATGTATATGTGCGTTCACTCGTCATCATCATCGTACTTCGATGATTCTGGTCAATAAAACAAGCTGAAATGCCGCATGCCTGCTTCTCTATTCTAACTATATATGCTGGGGGCTCAAGCTGATGATCAATCGGGAGGTAATGTATGTATATATAAATGTAGAGGCGCAGTCGTATACATATGCGTATCTGTGTCAAAAACGATGCATTACGTACACAATGCTCGGGAGTATCAGAGAAATCAACGTGTGCGCATTCTGTTCCGTGTGTATGTGCGTTTTCTGATCCAAAAAAGACTATTCTCCCGCGTGTGTAGGAGGAATGTGGAGAAAGAAAAAAAAAGAAAAAAGTAGCGAGTTTATACGTGCAAAAGAAAGAGAAAGAGAGAGCAGCGAGTTGACAATGTCTCAGGTCAGTTGCGACCCTCAGAGATGTTTTTTTGCCTCTGCTACTGGCACTATTCCGCTTATGTACTTCTTTGTATACTTCTGTGTTCTACGCTGGCTTATACAGTCGACGTCTCTCTTTCTTTCTTGCCGTCGTCGTGTGTTCGTTTATACGTTCGTGTGTGTGCGTGTGTGTGTGTGTGTGTCTGATGTGTCGTATACGTGGATGATTGTCTCTGAACTCGGTCAATCGGTTGCATCGGTTGAGTTCTGGCAAGTCAGTATATTAAATACGAGGTTTCCAAAAAAAAAAAATAGAGAAAAAAATCATAAGGGATTTACTATGACGGATATACGCTACACCCTAAGGGGTATGTACTTTCATGGATATAATATGCTATTGCGCCTACTGTATATAATTATGTATATGTATAAATAAATGGTTGCGATATCATGTACGATGCTTGATATGTATATAATATAATATATATAATATTTATGCTCATATCATATTCAACAGTAAGATATAATGTAATAGCAATGTATAATATACAAATGGGATAGACATAAATATATGTATAATACGTATGTATATATGTAAAAGAACAAAAGAGAAGAGAGCACGGGCAATGTATAATATATGCGAAAAAACTCAACTTCGCGGGCTATATACTACGTTCGCGGTATGTATACGTGGATATATGCATATGCCAGCTGCGAGAGAAGTCGGAAAGCTGCATTTTCGTTTATAATTGTTTATTTTAGTATACACGTTTATTCGCAGTTTTATATGTGTAGAGGGAAAAAAACCAAAGAAAAGGTGTAAACAGGCTATGTTTATACTCTGGCATTAGTTATCGTACACATTCTTTAACGTTCTATGTATATGCGCTTGCTTATGCTTGCTTGTTTATGGTATATAATATCAATTATTATTCTTTTAAGTTATATTGCAGTGGGTTTAGATTCATTTTGGTTGACAGTTTGCTTGCTTAGCATTTCGTTCAATAATACTTACCATCTTGATGTCACTTATTGTGGCAATGCTTCGCACAAACAGGTTTACCCGGACAATGGCCGGCCCATCTAAGGGCAAAAACAATAGAGCCCCTCTTTACAAATCAGTCATTTCTCAGGAGACATATCGATGGCAGTTTGATTTTTTTTTCTTTCGTTTTGTCTGTTCGAGTTTGAACATGATGAGAGAAAAGTACGTTTGTCGTGAAGATATGATGTCGTATAATAATGTGTTCTTTGTTCTAGACCTCGACGCTCTCGACACTTAATAACGACAAAAGAGTTATACATGTTATTGCTTTGAAACATGCAAAGGGCTCGAGAAGAGCACTGCGGATTCGTTTGCTATCGTTTAAAACGATCTCACTGTATATAATACACTCGTCGTTTCACAGTCGTGAAAACTCCGCGTCAAAAAGCCTATCTTCCGTTTCGCTCCAATTCAAAGCGGAGCCGACGCGCGATAAGTCTCTCGAGCCGCGCGGATTATCCGCTGCGCGCGCACTGCGCAAACGGAACTTAATTATTTCCTTATCGCGTGTTCTACCGCGTATTCGTTACGATATTTCGTCGGCGAAAAAACGCGAAGAAGCAGCAGAATAAGAGAGAGAAAGACAGAAAGCAATCTCTCTAAACGCGAGCTTTCTTCCTGCTCTCGTGATACACGCGCCCCATACCCGCGCATATATATATATATATATATATATATATATATATATATATATATATATATATATATATATATATATATATATATATATATATATATATATATATATATATATATATATATATATATATATATATATATATATATATATATATATATATATATATATATATATATATATATATATACACACACATACACACACACATATACACGCGAAAGATAAGTCCTAACAATTATTTCTCCACTGCGACACACCGAAGCCCGCGAGAGGTATAGGAAGAGCGTGCTTATTCAGCTCGAAAAACAGAAACAACAACAGCCGGCGCTCGCCACTGGAACAAAAGGAGAGGAGTCACGGTGTGTGTATATAACGCGGCAGTTCCGCGTAAAATTTAGCAAAATTATCGCGTAAATCGTCGCGAGCGCCAGCGAGCATCGGCGCGTAACGTCTACACCCTTCTCTCTGTCTCTCTCTCTCCCTCTCTCTCTCTCTCTCTTGCAGAGCACAAAAGCTCCGAGCGCTTGCTCGCAAGCTCCGAGATCCAGATAGATACATAAAGACGCCTTATACATTTATATATACACTCGCGGATGTATATATAGTGGTAGGGAAGCTCTCGCGCAAACGAAAGTTTTCCGAGAGGGACTATCTGCGCGCCCGGAGCTTTTGTGTGCGCGGGGCGCGAGTTGCGCGCGAATCGACGCTTTCTCTCTGTCTGCTGCTGCTGCTGCTGTCCGCTGGTGCGAGGCTACAACTTCTTTAACGAGTTGCCGTTCACGAGAGAGAGAAAGAGAGAGGGAACGACTCTTTTCGCGGTCGGTTGCCCCGACGACAATATCGCCCCGAATGCAATCAACGAGCGGCTCTCTCTCTCTCTCTGTGTTGGAGAAAGCGAGAAGGTCTTCTTATAAGTTGCGGTGGTCGACGGAGAGAGAGAGAGAGAGAGAGAGAGGGAGAGAGAGAGAAACTCATAACTTCGAAAGCGCTCGTTTCGATGCTTGCGTCTCTCTCTCTCTCGCAGGACTCCTTTTTTCGCGCCGCGCCACTGTTTCGCCTCGTTCGTGTTCGTAGAGCCGCGGGAGGAAGTCGTGGGGGGGGGGGGATTTTTTCGCGCAAAGCTCCCTCGTTTACTTTATCCGTCTTTGTTTACTTTATTTCGAGTTCGTTGTTTTGCATAAAGAAGTCGCGCGTAGGCGACGTTTCGATATAGACGCGGCTTTAAAACGTTAGTTAGGAGACGACTGTTATGTATATTTGTGTGTGATGTACACTGAAAAAAAACACAGTCGTTTCCGCTGTAAAGTCCGGTAGTTTCAACCGTTCTGCCACCGTAACGACAGTTCAGTAAAAACAACGGTGTGCCACTGGTAGTTTTGGCGAGTCTTCGTACAATGACGGATTACTGGTGCGAGTTCAGTTAAAATGGCTGTTTTTTTTTCAGTGTATTTATATTCGCATTCAAATCAAGCGCGCTAATCAAGACAAACGAGCGGAATTTAACGAGATATCAAAGTAACCGAAAGCTTCGCTTTTTTCGGCTTCTCGAAGCGCCGACACACGATATTAGCGCACCCCCTAGCCTTCCAATTAAAACTGACCTCTCTCTTCCGTCCGCATAACGATCCATCAACGCGGCACGGATTCCTCGAAAAAAAAAATGGAAAATTGCCTCGACGCCGTCCTTGATACTCGCCTCGAAAAAAGCAGCTGGCTGTGCAAGACAGAGATAGGGGAGAGAGAGAGAGAGAGAGAGAGTGGAAGCAATAGAGCTAGGAAATTGTCCGGACTCGAGTGTTTGGTAAGGATCGTTCGTTCCGCCGCACATACACACGATGCGGTGCGCATATATCCGTATTGGGGCGCGCAATATGTCCTCGAGTGCGGACCACTCGAGGCAGTAGCTTTGGCTTTTGATCGCGGCGCGAAATATGCCGATCTGATTGAAATCTCTCTCTCTCTCTCTCTCTCTCTCTCTCTCTCTCTCTCTCTCTCTCTCTCTCTCTCGCAGCAGCTGCTGCAAGAAGTTTAGGTATATAACAATAGTCGGCCCGGCTGCGACGACGTCTCGGGAGCTTCTCTCGCGATGCAATAATCGCTAGCAGCGCACTCAGCAACTATCTCCGTCTCTCTCTCTCTCTCTCTCTCTCTCTCTCTCTCTCTCTCTATGCAGTCTATATAGATGTATATAGAGGCCCGTTCGCACAACATTTGCATAATTCTCGATGTCAGACGCTCGGCGTGCTCAGCATATCTCCGGAGTTGCAGCCTAACCGCACCGCACGCGCGTCTCTGCAGCTTGCAGGTAAGGTTTGAGTAGTGCTGTGTTCGACTAGAGAGAGAGAGAGAGAGAGAGAGAGAGAGAGAGAGAGGAACGCCGCTTGCGACCGCATACTCTTAGATCAGCATTCCAGCCGCTATGGACAACGCGAGGCGAGGACCTCGAGAGCGAGGGACGGCGAGCACAGCTGCGCGGATGACCCTATCTCTATCCCCGGCGAATCACGTCTGTTTGCCTCTCGAGCTGGCCTCTGGCTTTTATACGCTATATATTTCCTATACGTCTTACAACGTGTACCAGCGGTGCGAGGTGCACTCGATATTCTCGCGTCGATAAAATTGTTTCTCCTTCGCGCGAGTCGACGTAGTCGTCGCATGCGATTTGCATGCATTAAGCGGGAGCTTTTGAATTTTAAGCGCGCCTCGTGTCGCGCCTGCCGAGTCATAATAACAATAACAATACTCCGACGACGACGACGTACGCGAGGCGAGGCGTCTAGAGACGCTGCATTAATTGGGAGGAAAAAAGAAGAGAAAGCTCGCGCAGCTGTCCGGTGTGGACGGAGCTTGCGGTGGCTCGCGCTGTACATCTGCAGAGTAGTGGCTCAGAGAGAAAGAGAGAGAGAGAGAGAGAGAGAGAGAGAGAGAGAGAGAGAGAGAGAGAGAGAGAGAGAGAGAGAGGGAGTGTAGGCAGGCGCCGGGTCGCGGCGCGCGCTCGTCGTCGATCGATCGAGCCGCTGATTCTTCTTCGCTCTGTGCCGCCGCCTAGGCTGATGCTGCTGCTGCTGCTGCTGCAGCGCCGTGTCCGCGTGATCGTTGCGCTTGGGAATATATTACGAGCTTGCAGCGATTAAAGTTGGATGTCTTACTGGAAAAAGCGGGGATTCCGGGCGGCTCGAAACAGACACACACACACACACACACACACACAGCTTAATCCTCTTTGTTGGCTCGGCCGAGAGGCTGATGTCTCTAATTATTTTGAAAAAGCTATCTGCCTTTTTTTCTTGTATAACTCTTTTGTCCTCGATCGCGTCGATCAAGCGCAAATGACGTGTGAGACTCGTGTATAGTATATGTTTGACTAAAGAAGCTTCGTATAACACGCGAGTGAAAGCTCGTCCCAGCGTAGCATACATATCGGTGTAATATATAGGTGAATCGAGAACTGCAGTATATATTAGCTACACAGCCGATGGCGTTAGTTCATCGCTTATCCGCAGCCTCGGCGAGATATAAATGTGGAAGTTACATAGCGAAGCAAAGTTGGTAGATGTCGTGGCATGTAACACAGTACAAAACATCGATACGTACGTGTATAATATATAATATATGTATAAATATATTCTAATTGAGTGCTCTTATTCTGCGTTGGTGTTATATGTGCCGTCTATATATACATACTGATGATAATATAACAGTAGACGAGACTCCCGCCGCTTGAGTAGACACACGCGCGCGTCGTACGTGCGGCGAAAATCCCGTCGAACGTCGGAGAGGGTGAAGGGCTGCTGGGATGTTGGATGTATACATGTATACAGAGTCTACAACAATCTCGTACACACGCACGTGTGTATATACGTGGGGGATGTGTATATATATATATATATATATATATATATATGTGTGTGTGTGCTTGCCGGAATCGGACATGCGGCTGTGAGGGGCTCTCATTATATCGGACGAACGCACAAAATATACCGGCGTTAAATGTGTATGATATGCGTTCGTATACGGATCGCGTACAGATACAAGTGTGCGGCACACACAGCTATATCTAAGCTCCTATTAGCATAATTAAAATTCATCCTACACTACGGTTAAATCATACGGCTGCAGCATAGTATGGGATCGAATAAGGTCATGTATATAGGAGCGGGAGGGAGGGAGTGTGAGTACAGAGTAGATTTCGGAGTCGTATAGCCGTTAATTTACGAGCTTTCTGCGCGCCGGGGATTTCGATTCGGCCAATGTGTATTATGCTCGCTCTGCCGCCCGCTGCGTTTATATAATATATATCATCATCGCTTATATACACACACACGTCGTCGTCCTCGTGTTTGTTAATCAGTTTAGCGTTAAATAAGAGTCGCCCGGCGCCGTCGTTGTTTAGTATTATTATTGCATAAACAAACGCGCGCGTCAGCTGCTGCCCCTACGCTTTATGTATACACATTAAGCCGGGCTAACGCGCGGAGAAAAAGACGTCGTCTTCTACACACCCGAGAGTGCGGAAATTTTCTGTCTAATGAAAAAATTAATTCGACCCCACGCGCCGTTGTTAAAAAGACGGGCGAATCATTAAAGTAACTTGGCGAGCGCACGCTCAGCAAATTTAACTTCTTAATTGGTTTTCCCGCGCTCACGCGAGAGAGAGAGAGAGAGAGAGAGAGCTTGCATCAGTGTGCGAGCGCGCGGGATGGAAAATTACAAAAATTGGATTGCCCTCGCGCAAACATTCGTATAAACTCGATAGGAATTACGAGAGATTATTTCGGAGCTGCAATACCGGCCATGGAATTGATTCTCTCCGAGAAAGCTCGCGCGAGAGAGGCAATGAAGATAAGTGGCGTATACGGCTCGATCGCGTGTGAATAAATATATACGTATATAGGTATACATGGTAGAAGACCTGCGGAGCTCTTAATCTCCCCGACGCTTCGGAATCGCGCGCGAGCACACGTCGTCAAAGACATATCGCGCAAGGCGCCAATCTACCTCCTCGTACACGCGACGGAGATCGCTTTGAAGTGCAATCTCTTCGATTTCGAATCAATTTATTTTTTTTTCTCGAGCTCGCCGGGGTATAATCCACTGGAGGCGGGAAATCGATTCCGCGCAGGAGTCAATCGACGATAATGTAATTCGCGGCGTTATATACTCGCGACTGAAAAGAATTATAAAACCGGGTGTACAAGGATATCTAGAGGATATACACGGTCAGTCGTGTTTTCGCCGGGACACATCTAATACACTCGGCGTCTTATTTTCGCGCGCGCCCGACGAGAAGACGAGATTAATTCCGGGAAATGAAGTGCTGGCCCGTCAGCTCTCTCTCTCTCTCTCTCTCTCTCTCTCTCTCTCTCGCGAGAGCTTAATTTACTTAATAGTTTTTCACGCCCCAGACGACGACGACTCGACGTTATATACCAAAAATTAAAAAGCAATCTCTTCGATTCTCGGCAGCTCTGGAACAGCTTTCTCGCGCGTGCTTTCGGCGAAATTCAATCCGCGATGGCTGCATGACTCAAGCTCAACTATGTCTGGCAGTCCTCTTTAATGTATAACAAAAATCCAAGCTGCATAATAGTAACAATATCGAGCCGTTCCAAGGCAGCGTCCAATCAACGATCCCCTCGGGCTCCAAGTGCGAAGGAAAAAAGACGGTATCTCGAGAATCGCCGATCGTCGTCCCGGGTTATATACCTATATCCCCCCGAGCAAGTGGAAAAGGTCCGAGTCCGCCGAGACGGCCACTGCGGCATATACGTGAAGCGGTAATCGAGGCTCGCGCACTCTATATAAGAAAGGGGTTTCGAGCGACCCTCAAGTGAGAGAGAGAGGGAGAGAGCCGAGGCTTGATTACACTGATACAGCGCAGATGAGCGCTGGCGCATAGACTAAGAGAATGAGATAGAGAGAGAGAGAGAGAGAGAGAGAGTCATATCCCGCGCGAGCGCAATTTTCTAAAAAAGAGTGTGTCTGATGCTCCTTTTTGCTCTCTGTCTCTCTCTCTCTCTCTCTTATCTGGCGCTGAGCCGACGTGGCTCGAGTGTCGTAGGAGTTAAGTGCCTTCCTCCGCTCTCTCCTTCTCTGCTCCTTCTATTATAACGTTATTTTTTGCTAGCTCTCTCGCGTGTGCCCTTTTCTCCTGCCTCTATCTTGTCGCCCTTGCGTCTTGGTCGCCGGATTAATTCTTCCTTTCTCGCGGTTCCTCCGCTCTTTTTTTCGCATCGGATCATTTTACTGCAACGCGCTCTAATCAAACAAGTGTCACACCTGGAGATTATTTTTTTCGCAGCTCTATAGGGGGAGAAGATTCGTTACGCGAGTATTCCGGGAACTTTGGCGATGCGGAGCTCCGAGAATGTTTGCCGCGCGTAGGTATGCAGGGCTTATCGGATGCGTCGTCCGCACTTTTTGAAAACTCCCGTCGCTGCAGCGCAGCGGAAACTTGGGAATGTGTACGCTAATGCCTGCGCTACCGAGTTCGAGCTATTAATTTTTCAAAATTCCATTTAAACTTGAGCTCGAGAGCTCGCAGGGTTTTACGGCGTAAACTGCGCGAAAGCTCGGATTAGCGTACGCGTCTTCGCGTAAGTATTGAAAAAAATAATACGCGTCGCAGCCAATTGGTCCGGTATAACAGATATATAACACGCGGTGGCTATGATAATTGCATTACTATACTACAACCAGAGCGAGGATCCCCTTTTCCCGCGCGTAAACACAGCCTCGGGCCGCGGCGCGCTGCGGCAAAAAAAAAAAAAAAAAAAAGAAGAAGAAGAGAGAGAAGACCAGAAGCTCTGGCGCGAGAGCAGCCTAAAATTAGACCCGCGCGCGCTTTCGTCGACCTCTGCAGCAACGGCAAGGCCATCGGAGCTACTTTCGCGAGGCTGCGAAACCGTCGAAATGTCCGGCCTTGATCCACTCGGCGACGACCGTGTATTCATAATTCAAGCTTGCAGCAGTGCGGCCCGCGCTACTGCTCCAATTACCCGAGCGGATACATTGATGATTTCGAATTTTCCCCCTCCCGCGAGGTTGACTCTGAACCAGTATCTGTATTTTCATTAAAAACAATCAAACAGCCCATCGTCGTCGGATTGTGCTTTAAAGCCCTTCGATTCGAGATTAGCTTAGCAGCGCGCGCGTGGCGGGGAATTTAAATGACGTAATTAACGCGTAAAAAGCCCGCGGGGTTATCTTAACTCCAATTCCGACGATTCTCTCGAGCTCTATTTATACAGTCGCAGCTTTTTTCATTAAAACGCCGTTCGGTCGAGAAGCGAACACAAAAAGCCATAATATCGCGGGCGCGTATATATATATATATATAAAGAAGCAACGCGTATTCCAAATGCATTTGCCGTGGGAGTACGAGGGCGGAAGCTGCTGCTGGAGAGAAAAAAGCCCGGGAGCTGAGAGAGAGAGAGAGAGAGAGAGAGAGAGAGAGAGAGAGAGAATATATAGAGCGCGAAAAACGTGAATAACATGGCACTCGAAGAAATAACCGAACTCGCGGAGGTGTACGCGGAACCTCCTCTCTGCAGCTTATGTATACCTATATATAGTAGGAGAGAGAGAGAGAGGGCGTGTGGGAGACGAGTATAACGCGTATACATAAGACGTAGAGCTCGAGGAAAATTGTTCACTCCAGAAGCTCGCACAAAAGCTTGCGGCGCGGTGCCGGCTGACCCCGACTGCTGCTGCTGCAATATCTCATTTCCAATTCGCGAACCTCGAGTGCATAAGCAAATTCAATTAAGGAAATTCTTTTGTGGATGAGAAATGTGCGCGCGCGCGAGCGAGCAGGTAGTTTGTTCCGTTACATTCATCACGGCCGTCATTCACGATAATTGCTCATCAAGAAAGTATCGGCTCTCTGTGTGTGTGTGTGTGTAAGCGACTTTTTCGCTCTATAAATATATGTATATTTTGTACCTTTCACTAGCACGCGCGTATAACGACGCCTCTCTGTACGTAGTTAATTAAATCCGTAATTGGAGCTTTCGCGCAATAATAAAGCGGGTCAGAAAATTAAAGCCCCTGGTGTATAGGAAATCCGAGGCGGCCCGACGACGTTATACCGCGAATTCAATCAGTGTTATCAATCGCTTGCGCGCGAGTTTCGTCAAAGTGTTGTATACGCGAGAGTGACGCAGTAGCTACGCGCGTCTCGGTAAAAGCATAAATTACATTTCCTCGCTCGCTCGACGATTTAATAACGCCCGTCGCGCGATAATAAAGCAGCCTCGGTGCAGAGCGGGCTCAATTAAACAATACACCGCGTATAGTTGCAACACTAAACTCGCCAACAATGCGGCGCAACAATTCGATCGTACAGGTGGCGCGCGGCAGCAGGTCAGCTCTTTGGCAAATTCATTAGCCTTTTCCCTCGCGTATACATAGCAGCGAGCGTCGTCCCTTTGATCAGCGAGCTACTATTGGAAAGACGCTCGAAATCGTTTATCGGAGCAGCTCTCCGCTGCCGCTCAAGGGAGAGAGATATGGGGCAGGCTATATATGAAAGAGCAATCGCGCAATCACTCGCCGTAATGGCGTAGTTGCTTGTTCTTAATTGTCAATTAGGATTCTAATCAGCGGCGGCTGGAGAGCCTCTCTCTCTCTCTCTCTCTCTCTCTCTCTCTCTCTCTCTCTCTCTCGCTCTCTCCCCTTTCTCCATCAAGCCGAGGCCCTTGCGATGCCCCTCCCCCGTATGCCACTGCTCTCCACACCCTCGCTCTCGCGTATTATACATCACCTTTCACGAGGATTTCAAGCCTCTGCTGCTGCTGCTGCTCTTTCTTTTCTTCTATTTCATTTTCATTTACGCGTCCTCTCTTCAATTTTATTTTTCCTCTCGTTCGGCTGCAGCGCCGCACTTGCTTTATACGCGAGAGAGAGAGAGAGAGAGAGAGAGAGAGAGAGAGAGCGTCGTCGCCGAGATCGCAATCGAATTCCCCGCAGCAGCAGCAGCAGCAGCGAGAGAAAAAGCCCTCGACTGTACATACGCCGTAAGAGTGTTTCGCTGTTTTTACCCCTTTCGCTTGAGCTTTGCCTTTTCTCCTTCTGTGTGCACTGTGGTTTTTCTTTGCGAACGAGGACGTGTATAGTCGAGCCCGATGTCGACTCTGCGACTGTACCGCGTCGCGAAAAAAATTCTAATTACTTCGTTACCCGGAACTTATCGAACCCTTTGAGCTTCGTGACATCGTGCTCTGCGAGGGGGTTGGGGGGGGGGAGGGAAGGGGAGGGGATTGCTGCTCGGCCGAGCGAAATAAAATCGTTCCTCGGAACTTGCGGCTCTAATATCTCGGCGCGCGGTAACTTCCGAGACGTTCTAGCTCTCGCTTGACTCTCATGCCCGCGACCGCACGACGATGAGGCTGCAGAGAACAAAGCGAATACCGATGTGAGTACTACCAATTATTGCGTATCGGGAGCTCTTTATAGCCTCGTCGTTGTCCGCTCGGTACTATACTCTCCCTATTGGTACTATTTAGCGGATAAGCCTGAATTATATTTGCCCATGGGAAAAAAATAAATAAATGTGGTACGTAAGCCTGAGCTATAGTGGCCGTGCGCAGTCGCCCCTTTTCCACAGCTCGCTTAATTATACGATTATGCCTCTCCTGCAGCGCGCGGTGGCGGAAAAGAAAACGGCTGCGCGTATAGACGAGGGTGGATAAAAAAATGAGCGAATCCTCGCAATTATAATCCTGGCGCAATCCGTGTAATGCGATGCGAGCCCGCAGTGATCAGGCTGCCTCTCTCCCGCATATATATGTATTATACGTCTGCTTAATATTCAGCGTCGCATCCTCCTGCACGCACGAGTGTGCGTATTGTATACACAGGCTGTGTCGCATGTATAGTTATGCCTCCGCTATGTGGTGGTGATATGGTGATGGGTCTTATATATATATATAGAAGACTCAGTGACTCCTATGAATGTTCGCAGTAGAGTATAATATATAGTGGGTGGACAGAGAGATAGAGATATATATTTCTTTGTTCACACATACTTGATGCGAGGTGGTGTGATTTTGTTTGGAGATTTAAATACATAATAATATATATGGATTGATCAGTAGAGAGAGAGAGAGAGAGAGAGATAATATTATAGATGTATAACGTGTCTCGAGTGTGAGCGAGCAGCTCGGTCGTATATTTACCTGTTCCGTTTTCGCCGCTCGGTCTTATGCGGGCGTCGTAGCTGCCGGGGCCGAGGATATTGTCTAGCACCTGCTTCTCCTTCTCCCGAAAGTTCATCTTGCTGTTCTGCTGCCCACATCTGCAACGCAATGCACACGTTTTGACTTATAACGCTTATACACCTCACACACAGATATACTATACAAGGAGGTTACTCTCGGCGCATATGCATGCGGCAGCCTGTCCATAAGCGTATGCAAGAGCACTGCGCGGAGAAGGTCAATTGCGAGTCGAGGATGGAGGTAAGGGTGGTGGCAGGAGTGCAAATAAGAAAATGAGAGCAAACTTCCAGGGACCCCTCTCTCTCTCTCTCTCTCTCTCTCTCTCTCTCTCTCGTTTATTATCTCTCTTTCTTCCTCTACTTCGGCTCAACTTCTATCTTCGCGCGCGCGCGCGAGGCTAACTTTCTCCAAGCGCTTTTTCAGCAGCTTCTCGCCCGCGAGTTACGCTCGGATCAAACGTCTCCGCATTAGATTTCAGATTTTCAATTGATTCGGCAAATTTTTCGGCTCCGCGAGCTAATTACGCGTCGGCCGCACAGAGTATGCAGAGACTTTGCAATTTTTTTTTTTCGTTATTATCCACGACGTCGCGAAAATTGCCCGCGGGATATTTGTCAAAAAGTTGGCACAAGCTAAAAAAAGCGCGCGTCCATGCGTGTACACGTCTCCTCCATTAGTTGGCTCTCGCGAGATCGCAGCCGGGATAGCGCGAAATTCAGCCTCGACGGCTGCGAATAAATCAATCACCGGCAATGAATGGCGCTGCACACTCTGTCTCTCTCTCTCTCTCCCTCGCGCGCTTTAACACAAATAAAACTAATGGTATTCCGCCGCGACGGGGAGTCCCTCTCTCTCTCTCTCTCTCTCTCTGGCAATATACACGAGCGCCAGGCGAACAATTAAACGCATTGAAGACCGAGTGTACAGCTGCGCGAGACATTAAACGCGTTTCCGAACTGAATGGACGCCTCTGGTCTGTCGACGAAACGAATTCAGACACGTGAAAAATTGTGCATATAAGCTTCGATTACCAAACGATTATCCGAAGAATATACTCGCGGCCTCTTGCGTACAATCGGCCGAGGAATCGCGCGCCGTATAATCCGGCCGCTCGCGTCCCGAAATTGCCCGTAAATAATAGCCGCCCGCGTAGAAATCCTCTCTCACTCACGGGCTGATCGATTTCCCCCCTGTACAGTGTACACATACGCGCGCGCGCATGTGTTCGTGCAAAAGAGAGGCAGCAGCAGCAGCGACGACGACGTCGACGACAACGAGCCAATTACCGGGTCGAGCGCCATGGCGAAGTCACGGCTGCAGCGATCTATATCGCTGTGGGAGGGCGTGTGTGTGTGTGTGTGCGTGTGTGTGTAGTAGTATACAGGTACGCGATCCGATCGCATTATCGCCGGTCAAGAGAGGAGCTCTCGCGCGCAAGCTACAGGGCTCTAAAGAGAGGCTCTTCTCGATAAAGGCTCCGCAGATGGATGGACGCCGCTGAACACGGGACTTGATCCCCTTTGCGCGAAAACACGCCGCCGCGCCGGCTTTTTCACGCTGATGAAGATTTTCCGGCTTTGCGGAATTAAGAGGCGATCGTTATCTATTCGACGCCCCGCGCGATTTCAAGGTGAAAAAATAAGGTCGATCGCGTTATTGTGCGACGGGTAAACAATCAAGCCGGCGATCCGTCCGCGCGCATATACAAGCAGGCTCTAATGAGGTCGCATCAGTCGCGCGCGTCATGTTAATGAGAGATGCAGCTCCTTTACACATTTCTTCTTTGCGCTCGTCGAGTCTGCTGGGCGCACGGAGGGAATTCGCGCCTGAAATATATGGCTTGCTTGCTTCTATATACATATATACACGCGTAATTGGCTCGGTTGTTATGGATTTTCTTTTGTGACTTTTTTATCCTCTGCCGCTGCTGCTGGCTCCGACGAGCGCGACACAGACTCGCGGTATCTTTTATTCAGACGCGCGGCGGCGGCGGCGGCGCTGCTGCGAGAATAGCAAGTCTGGCCTGGGAGTGTCTCGCGTCTCGTACACCCACACACACACACATACACACACATATATATATATATATATATATAGGCTATACTGTATACTACTGGCCGCTTTTGTGTACGCGAAATCTCGGCTCTGTTATAATTTTTAAAGCGGAAAAAATCGTTCTATATTATACGTATAAATATAGAAAGAAATCGAATCACGCGGAGCGAAAATAATTTCGAGAGAGTTCGTTGATTAAGCGAGCCGTGTGATTCGAGCGCGGGACTCGCTTAATCGCGCTTTAATTTCGATCTCCACGGCCGAGGGCCAATAATTTCGCCCGAGCAAATCCGCAGGATGACGAGAGGCGGATGAATGAATGGAGAGAGAGAGAGAGAGAGAGCTGGGCCGACGAGCGAATTTATATTTGCTGCCGCCGAGCTTGAATGAGGAATTTTTGCTTTGACGTTATTTAGCTCGCGCCCACGGGGCATAATTATTATCTGGGGCGTATTACGACTCTATATAGACCTATATCGCTCGCGGCGGCTCGTTGCTGCTGCGCCGTCGAGAGATTTCTTGAAATCGGATTTCGCGATAGCGCTCACGGGATATATAACCGCTTCGTTTATCAAAATTTTTCCGAAGCCAAAAGGGGCCCCCCGCCGCGAAGAGTTGACGGACGGGTTAAAGATTGAAGCGCGCGAGGCGACGGCGGGGCTTTGCGAGTGGCGCGACTAGTTTTCGAGTAGTCGTTAAAGCGGCCTTGCGGGGGGTGTACTACGATGTACCTACACATACTTACACCAGTATATACCGCCCAGCACGAGCTCGAAGCCCGTCCGGGCAGGATTGACGTGTACGAGCCTCGTAATTCCGGCTAAAACGAAAGACATGCTATCTCGTGTGTGTGTGTGTGTGTGTATATAGACTTTTACGAGCTGCCGCTTGGAATATTTATTGCGATCTAGTCCGGCCGATCTCGCTGATGCTTACAGTCGATTTTATTAGCCGCTCGGATTATCGATCCGAGTACACAGTTCGAAGAAAGAGAGGAAGAAGCCTCGAGTCTCGGAGGGCCAGCGACACTCGCGACAGCGCGAAAAGCGGATGAGAGAAAGTTGCAGCGCGACTGCGCCAATTAATTCAGCGCTGGAAAGTTGCTCTCGAGCGAAACTCGGTCTGGCCGTAGCGCGACTCTCACCACTTGTATACGCTGGCTTACGCTCGCCAATATTTACCGCTGTATATACGCGTCCGGAGAGAGGGAAAGATAAGCCGGACGGTATAGACAGCTGCAGCTACAAACACACACACACACACACACACACAAAAACGAAATCTCCCGCTTCTTCCCGTACACATGGTTGGCATCTACACCCGATACACGTAGGAAGGAAGGAAGGAAGGAGGCGAGTGGCGTGTTGACAGGATAAATGTTTGGCCCATCAAACGTGCGAAAGTACCGCGTACCAGCCGTGCTAGTGAACTGCGCCGGCGGAGGAAGCCAAGAAGTAGGAAGAAGAAGAAGAACCGGCAGCGTGCCGTGTGTATAAGAGTTTGGGGAGACTTCTCCTCGAGAGAGGCAAGTTTCTCGCTCCCTTCGCCCATCCACTTTAATTAGTCGATATTGTTCAGCTCCCTCGCGTGAGAGAGAGAGAGAGAGAGAGTATAAGCGAGGGGGAATTGATACGCTCGCTGAGTGCTTCTTTTAGTGTGGCGTCGAGTGATTGCTATTTAAAGGCCGCGCAGCGGCTTGCCTAATTGAACTCGAATTAAAATACGTGACCGGCGTGTGCGATCGCGCCCTATACCCCGCGCGCGCCTGACAACGGCCTTGAATGGCTTAATGCGCGAAATAGAAATCGTTATATCTCTCTTTGTCCAAGTGACCGAAAGTCGAGTCGAGTCGAGGATGAATTATTTTTCCGAATTTCCCGCTCGTTCGCACACAAAAGCGAGAGCCGTACGTCCCCCCATTAGACGCTCAAATAGAATTTAATACGGGCGTATAGTCGAGAGTCGCGGCCCCTCTGTATCCGACATTTTTTGACGTCAGAAGCGCGCACAAGGGGTTGAGAGCGAAAAGAATGACATATAAAAAAGGCCGGCGCAAAAAATCCGGCCGAGGCGAGAGAAGGACAGCAGCAGCGACGGAGATCAGCGGGAGGGGCAGCATGATTGAGCGAGCGGGGAAAATAAATGGCAGGAAGGACAGGGCGGAGGAGAAGAAGAAGAAGAAGAAGAAGGGACGACGGCGACGACGACGCTGGTGGTGTACGAGGAAAATGGAGTAAGGGAATGACAAAGCGAAAGGGGCCGGGAATGTGGGTGAAAACTATGGCGCGCGTGTGTGCGAGCGAGAGAGAGAGAGAGAGAGAGAGAGAGAGAGAGAGAGAGAGAGAGAGAGAGAGAGAGAGAGAGAGAGAAGAAAGAAAGTAAGTGAAGGGTTGACCGAGTGCACGAAAGTATTTAGGCGAAAGGGCGAGCTGCTGCAGCGAGAGGCTTTGCTACTAGCCTCGGTTAGTATAATGAAAAGTATTTAAAGCGAGAGAGAGAGAGAGAGACTCGCGCTCTGAATAGAAGCCCCCGAGAGAGCTCGTCGGGGAGGAAAACGATACGGCGGCGCGTTTCTCATCAGCCCTCGGCCGCGGGCTACGGCGGCTCTGAATATTTCACCTGCGACGACGTCTTCGCTACTGGCGCTGCTGCTGCGCCAGATGGATGGGATATACTCTCTGTGTGCGCGCGCGCCAGCGAGAGCTTTTAGTGCATTATACGCCGTGGCTTTAGTCTCTGAAATCGCTCGATCCTGCGAGATTGCACGTCCTGCTCGCTATAAGAGAGAGAGAGAGAGAGAGAGAGCTGCTAAAGTACCGCGATGTTTCTTCCCTGCTATATATAGCGCCGTAGCTTTGTTTGGACTCTCTACGGTTGAGGGATCGATTTTTAAAGGATTCGCGAGAAGTAGGCTACGAGACGACGACGATTTGTCTGTATATTCTCTATCTCTCTCGCAGCTTTTCGCAACGGGACGGGGGATTATCGTATACGCGCCGCGTGATTTTTCCGCGTCGGATGGATGGGAGCTTTACGAGCGTCTAAACGTTTCGGCGATCCGTCAAACGAGAGACTGAAAAATAATCTTCGATTACTCACGTTGATACTCCGCAAAGGAAACGCCTCAAAGGCGCGCTGATCCGATGTACGTGTATTCGCTTTCATCAACGAATGCGCCGAGGATCAGAGGGACTCGATAAAAAAAGCTCTGCGTAATTATACGTCGAAGCCGCCCCTCTTATGTGTATACTCGAGACAGAGAGAGAGAGAGAGAGAGAGAGAGGGAGAGAGCGGGGAGCATCTGTTCTAAAGTCATGACATAATCGAGTCGTCCCCTCCCCTATGTACAAGATTGATATCTGAAAAACCGACGAAAATGAGCCACCGACGCGTGTCGTCGTTTATGGCGTAACGGCTCATGAAATATTGATGCCCTGCGGCAAGTACATTATGGCGAATATAAAAACGAGAATCGCGCGAACGTTGCGAGAAAGATGATAATTTCACCGGCGGGCCGCGCAGTCACGCCTCGAGTGTATAATCCGCGGCAAGAGAGAGAGAGAGAGAGAGGGCTTGCCTACTCGTGCGCGAAACGACGGAGCACATGCACGCGCGGTCGTACGCCCCCTTCACCGTTAATAACCGCTTCAGTTTTCGACTCGGGCTGGGGGCGCGAGCGCGCAGGAAAGCTCGTTTTTCATTCTTCTGCAGCGCCTTTTTGTCGGTTTGCCTTTTCGAGGAGCGAGCGAGCACACTGGGGCTTTGTATATGACTGGCGTATATCCGCGGCCGGATGTCTGATGATGTTTCTCGCTAATGGTATCACCGCTGTGCGGAATTAGCCGTTTGTTCCGATGAATCGTGACTTTGCTCTCTCCGCGGTATAATTAATAACGCAGTCGCCGTTCTGTGTAATTCGGATTAAGGATTCGCCGCCTGTATCTGTACTTCGCGAGGTGTTGTGCTCGAGGGGCTCCGTATATATACTCGGAAAAACTCGGCCGAAAAACTAATGATCGGCGGCACACTGGCGAGCTGCAGCGAGTGTGGAAAAAAAGCGCAGATATATCGGCTGCGGCCGGAAAATAAAAACTCG
Organism: Nasonia vitripennis; assembly: GCF_009193385.2. Lineage (NCBI taxonomy): Eukaryota > Metazoa > Arthropoda > Insecta > Hymenoptera > Pteromalidae > Nasonia > Nasonia vitripennis. The sequence continues at coordinate 4,649,176 of NC_045760.1, forward strand.
ATATATCCTCCCCGAAAGCGAGGACGGCACGTATAGGCAGGCGATCCTCAAATATAAACCTCTTTCGGGCCGGAGGCTCGAGGCTGCATTCATCAAAAAGCTCTATAAAACAGAGCGTCCGCTGCGGACTTTTTTCGCTCCCCGGCGCTTTTTCGCCCTGCGAGCGGAATCAAAAACTCCATTGCCGCTTTTTGTTTTATACGCGCCTTTTTCACGTACAGCTGCATATAGTCAAGTTTGATCGAAAAATCAGCCGGTCTCTCTCTCTCTCTCTCAGGGATCGATTTTCGGAGAAGGTATCTCGTTTCGCTTTTCTTTTCTTTTCTTTTTTTTTTTTTATCGAAAACTCGATACACGTATGCAGCGAACTTGTAAATCCACCGCGGCCGCATAATAAGCTCTCCATTTCCCTCGTCTCGGCCTCTAATACGAAACTCGACCGGCGAATGTTTTTGCATCCGCGAGTATAGCGCGCGTGCATACGTGCGGGTGAAGCCCACACGCACAGGTGCGCATGTAGAGAGAGAGAGAGAGAGAGAGAGAGCCAACCGGAAAGTGAAGAAAATTGAGTTTGCCGTCCAAGTCCGCCGTATGGAGAGGCTAGGTATATGCAGCGCGTACCGATCGATCGATCCATCGCGCGGTAATCGGAAAAGTTAAGTCCGCGAGCTAGAGGCTGTACACGAGACTTACGTATACACGTTCTAGTATAAGCGAGCTGCCTCTATGTTTTCAGGAAGTACAGGGACCGGTCCTTAAACGCGGAAAAATATACCGTCCCGGATATCCACTTTGCCAAATGGCTTTCTTTCGTCCCTTTTTTCCCTCTACTCTCTCTCTCTCTCTCTCTCTCTCTCTCTCTTTCCCCGACACACGAGCTCCGGCGTTTTAGTACCAGTTGCAGCGCTGTAAATTCGTGCAATTTGCGCCGGGACGGGCCAGCAGTGGGGTATATAGCGTGCGCGCAACTGAACGGCCGCCACCAACTCCCTCGCTTACTCTCTCTCTCTCTCTCTCTCACGGACGTTACGTGCGCGCGTCGGCGCGTAATTTTCCGCACTGAGAACCGTTATTTATGGACCGGCGCCGCGCCGACGGTCACTGCGGCACACGAGCGAGAAAAGCGAGAGCGCGCGGGACGATGATTATTGCGCGAGCGAGAGAAGAGAGCCGAGGAAGATGGGGAGCTTTTAAGGGGACGGCTAACGGCGCGCTAACGCTTTACGTAATCATTGTTTTGAACGGACCTTTGGGATTTCACCGGCGGCGGGGAGCTTTATTTGATGGCTCTTTGCCTGTGCGCCGAGCTGTGTGTATAGATGGAGTGCTCCAACTTTTTCCGGCTTGTTTCGCGCTGTAATTGATTGTTTGTCCGCGCGTAGCTCGATGGAAAACGAACGACGCGCGCGCTTTTTCATTAAAAAAAAAAAAAAAAAGTCAATTATTCGAGGAATTCGCATGAAACGTTATACTTGTCGTTTTTTGTGTCTGTCGTCGTCAAACACATGCGCGAGATTCCTGCTACTCTGAAATTAAATCGCTTCTCGGCCGTTTAATTGATTTTTTTCCGCACCCGTTTCTTGGAAACTTCGTCTACGACTGTAAGAGTTGACTTTGATTGCGTCGCTACTCGTTAACGCCGTATTATACATTTAATCGACTACGAAATTCTCGCAAATATGCAAACACATTTATCGCGAATAATTCGATGGAATCGAGAGATGACACTCGCGTGAATTTCAAACGCGACGATACATACGTTATTCAACGCTCGGCGTAAAAATCGCGGCTCACGCGCGCAGACTTTGCAGTTAATTAAGTATACATGCTAATATACTCGAAAAAAAAAAAAAAAAAGAGCTGGTGGACGTGACGCGTATTCATAATCGAGCGAGCGACTCTCGTGTAAAAAGTATCGCGAGCTGCGGAATTAAATTTTCACTATACGAGCTATAGGTATACACACATGTAGCGCATCGATTCTACAAGTATGCGTGTATAGCGGACAAAGCAATTAAATGTCGATTAGGGACTCGCTCTCGCGAAATCTTTTATATCGCGTGTTCGCGCGCTGCAGCGCTCTTTTGATTCTCTCGCCGGGGAACGAAATGAAATTTTTCGGAGCAGCCCGGTGTTTCAGCCGAAAACACTGATGGCCCTGAGAGCTAGTAGAGAGAGAGAGAGAGAGAGAGAGAGAGAGAGAGAGAGAGAGAGAGAGAGAGAGAGAGAACAATTGTAGCGGCGGTAACGGATGGACGTGTACTGTTGCTGACTCGTCTTCGTGATGGATCGTACAGGAGGAGGGAGGAACTCGCGCGATGGAGTGCGTGTACATAGATATATACATCGTATATATAGATCGCGGTGTAGTAGTACCAGCTGAGGTGAAAGAAGCGCGGTTTTTTTGGAGGACCTCGAATGCAGCAACGCTGATTTAATTGTTTTTTAATCAATGCGGCTGGAAAATTGAAAAAAGTCGCTTTTGCACATCAGAGTTTGTCGCGTTTGCAGAGAGTACAGCCGAGGAGGAGGGGAATACATAGGTATATATCAGCAAGCGCTGCACGCACACGCAGACAGAGATAGACGACAGTCAGATAGAGGTAGATCGACGAGGCATGAGCGAGCAGTCGCACACACATGCATATACATATATAGATAGATAGTATGGTACGCAACAGCGATAAACTCACCTCGCTGGATGTAGCAGAAGTGCCAGTAACGCTATCAACGGTAGTGCTCCAGGCCACATTGCGAAAGCCTGAAAGCAGATGTAATCACGTTTATATAATGAAAGCTTGCAAAGCTCCCCCTCTCCCCCAGACCTCTCCCTCCTCCCGGCGCTCCGCGCGCAGCTTATATGCATCCTGTCAACCCCCCGTCACTCCCTCGGCGATCCCACTCTCTCTCTCTCTCTCTCTCTCTCTCTCTCTCCAAGTGTGCTGCGACCCCACCCGACACGACCTCCTCCCACCTCTCCCCGGCATGTGTGCGGCGGCGGCTGCGTCTCGCGCTAGGAGAAAGCCGATAGAGAGAGAGAGAGAGAGAGAGGAACGAACGAACGAACGAACGAACGACTGCGCGGACAAAGACGTCGCGAGCGAGCGACAGAGACGGAGTGATACAAAGTGAGAGAGGGAGGAGAGCACGCTGAGAAGAAAGAGGAGAGAGAGAGAGAGAGAGAGAGAGAGAGAGAGAGAGAGAATGGCCCTTGTGCGGAAGCGAACCTGCCGCCGCCGGCTGAAAAAACTAGCGGGATTATGGCTGTGCAGTTTACCGCGAGCGCGCGCCGAGAGCGTGCTTATAAAGCTGCTGCCGCCGGAGAGAGCCACACCCCTAATGAATTTTCGCCGGGTTAAACGCTCTCTCTCTCTCTCTCTCTCTCTCTCTCTCTCTCTCTCGTCGCATACTATACGCGACGTCCCGTTTTTGCGCCATTAATCAATCCCCGATAAGCCTCGCGAGTATAGCTACATCCACGGGATATCTGTAATATCGAAAGACGTTAATTAAAACCTGTAAATATCGAGAGATTTTTTTCACAGCGCACTCTTGCCCATAATAGACTCGGATTTTTCTCTCTCCTCGAGCGCGGGTCAGGTATAAACAAACGAGTCAGCCGGATTTAGCAGCGCAGACTGTCTGCAAGCTCTCCTTGTTCCAACGGCGTTTGACCGAGATAGATTTCTGGCTGGCGCCGATCAATCCCCGCTTGTGCGCGCACGGCCAATCTCTATCTCGGCTCCCGGCTCCCAGCGCCATAGCTGCATCGAGAGATTCATTATTGGCGCTCGTGCGGTAGAACGCAAGCTCCGCTGTATATCCCGGCTATAGCGGCTCTTTATTCGAGCGGCTATCACCTGTAAATTGAAACTCGCCCACTGCCCAGGAGCCGAGTCTCGAGAGAGAGAGAGAGAGAGAGAGAGAGAGAGAGAGCGTGTGTGCGCTCTTTGCACACAGCCGAGGGGCATCTGAGGCGAACAAGCCGCTATATTGCCTTATTCTTATTGAAAAACTTGCGGAGCCCAAGCCAACTTTCAGACACGAGCGGCTGCTGCTGCTGCTGCTGCTGCTCCCGACACCATCGCCGCCGCGCGTATACGTTTTTATCTTGTTTCTTCGCCTCTCCACTGCTAGCTCCCTTTTTCCCATCGGTCGGCAGTGATTGGCACGGCGGGAGAGAAAGAGAGAAGCCGCAGCGGCGAATTTTTTTACGCCCGAGTTGAGTCAAATTTAATTTCGCTTTTTTCGCAAACTCTCTCTCTCTCTCTCTCTCTCTCTCTCTCCACCGCAGCGGCCGCCGTCGACGTACGGTTTTTTCGATAGTTTTTGCCCCGATCGTAATACGATTTTCCTTCGGCTATACGGCTCGATTTTTTTTCTCCTCTATACACGCGACGGGAGCAGCGCCGGGGCACAAAGGACGCTTGTTTGCAAGCGCGAGCGCAGTCAAATTACAATGGCAGCAGCTCCCGCGATACCTGCTGAACCGGCGCTGATGGGGCGAAATGCCCGGCGCTTCGAGTGGCCTCATCGCTGCTCTCTCTCTCTCTCCCTCTCTCTCTCTCTCTCTCTCTCTCTCTCTCTCTCTCTGTCTTTGCCTAAGGTTAGAGCAAAGGGAGAAAGCATAACGAGGACAGTGTCAGCGTTGCGCCGTATTTTGAAAGTGCATAGAGCCGCGATCGATTGTGCGTCGGCTATCGGAAATACGTCCCTTCCTGCGGCGCTTGCCGTGTACATGTTTCTAAGAGACATGCTATATACCTAGCCGATTACAAAATCATCGCCGGGATAATTCACATCGAAGCGCAATCAGCATTTCGAGCAGGGCCAGACAGTGAAAAAGTGTTACATGAAACGATGAGTATCGATTAAACGTAATTGAGCCGCTATACTCGTAACCGAAAATTATAAATAATCCGTCGATGAATAATAAAAAGATCCTTAACAACACCGAACTGTCGCAAACGCCCACACGTGCGTCATTTGCCAGAGAGAGCGGACCCGATCCCGTCAGCGCGCACGCGTGCGCTTATTACACCGGCATCATCAGCATCATCAGCAGGAGCAGGAGCATGTCAGTGTGCGTTCGCTGCACGTATACACACAGCGCTCGGGGCGCTCTGCCCGGGCCGATTTAGATCTCGCGTCGATCTATTCCGCGGCTAATTCGATTATTGCCGTCAGCTCTCGGCGAATTACGCGGCGGGCGCGGATCAAATCCGTCTGTCCGTACGGTCAGCTCCTGCACGCTGCGGCACAGTGAGAGAGAGAGAGAGAGAGAGAGAGAGAGAGCCTGTCACTGCCGGCGACGCGCGAGCGGACGCACCTATATATATATGTGTATACACGCTATATATAGAGGGCTCCTCTCTCGCGCGCGAGCGCCGCGCTCGAAAAAAAGGACCGGAAAAAAATTAAAAAATCCTCTCCTCCCTCGCCTTTACCCCATTTTTTCTCGCTCTTGCGGCTAGAAGGGACTCCTAGCTAGCGCAATTTTCAATTTCATCCATCAAAAGGTAGCTGGCGCGCGCGAACTCGCGAATCCTCAACCCACATTTCGTCTTTTCCGGCGATGACGAGTGTGCACGCTGCCGTGCTTCTCTCTCTCTCTCTCTCTCTCTCTCTCTTCAGTGTATGTGTGTGTGGAGGGGGGGGGGCAGGCTCCGCGAATTATCAAGACACACGTGTGACGTGGGCGTGTGTGCCGGGGGATATGATGATTCGCGCTGAATTCTTTTTTTTGCTCACCCCCATCTCCGTTTTCTTTGGAGCCAATTTGGAGATACTCCACTCAGCTCCCGGGGCGTTATTTCTGAGAACACATACACGGGATCGGACGATTTCGGAAAAATAAGCTAAGCACGTCATTCAGCCGCGCACGACGAATATTCACGAATCCATCGAGCATAGGGAAGAGCCGCGTTGGATTAAGCTGTCGGAGCGAGAGCGAGAGAGAAAAAAAAAGTGTATGTCACCGTGTCGACCTCCAGAGGGAATTATAGGTCAATGGGTATAGCATAAGGGCCAGCAGCGCCCGGCCGCTCGAGTGCCCCCCCAGAAGGTGTGTGTAGTATAACTGCGCGGGGGGTTAAAATAAATCCCGCAAACCAGATCCTCGTCGCGCTCCGCGCTCAACGCGCGACCGTTTTCTCGGTTGGGAGGAAAAAAACATAGCGGCCGGGCGACGATGAATCAAGCAGCCAATTAAGCGAGCTTCCGAGTGCATCTTCCGCTGAGAATTTGCCCGACGCGTCGTCGACTCTCGAAACAAGTGCGTCGTGTGTCAAGTTTCCAACGCTAAAGTCCGATTAAACAAGCCGCGGCGAAACTTATTTGTACAGCCAGGCAGAGAGCCGAATGAGAGGGCGAGACGCGCTTGTTTGGTATATGCGTGTGGACAACGGGCTCTCTATATATAGAGTCTCGTCGCTGAAATACGGACAGAATTGCGAGCGAGAGAGACGATTGATTGTTCCGCACCGGCTCGTTTCGCCCAATAACATAGGCAATTCCCGCACCGGGACTTTGCTTCTTAGCGCTCTTTCTCTCTCGCTCTTCCCCCTAGTGCCCGGGATTTTCCCGGACAAACAAGTAACCCGATTTCGGCTACCCTACACTCTCCCGCGCGCCTCGTTGCGGTGGTTACGCTCGCTCTCTCTCTCTCTCTCTCTCTCTCTCTCGCGCTCCACGTGGGGCGGCAAACTTTGCCATCGATTTCTTCCCGGCGTACACAGCATCCCGTCCCCCTACGCTCTGCCGCTGCTGCTTTTACACAGATGGAAAGATAAACGCGCTCTCTCACTCTCTCTCTCTCTCTCTCTCTCTCTGTGAAAAATAACGCTCTCGGGTCGTTTAACGCCGGGCCTTCAATTCGCCGGCGTGCGGCGTCGTTTTTCAATCGCGGACGACCCTCCGAAAATCCATCCAGCTCTATATGCGTACGTGAGCGCTCGCCCCGGTGTACAGTGTATATATGCGGAGAATATCGGCCGCTCTCTCTCTCTCTCTCTCGTAATGCGCCATATCCGATCGACACATCCTCGGCTATTCGTGCGCGCGCGAGCGAGTCTGTATATGTATATATATGCGCGCAGTAGAGCTAGCGAGGAGGTATAAGCCGGCGGAGAGATGCAGCTGCGCGCGCTGCGGCGTTTATCGAAGGACGCCAGAATTCTACCTCTCTCTCTCAGCTTTAGCGCACTGCCTTACGTGTGTTGGCGCATAAATAATGTGCGAGAGCGCACTTTCGGAATACATATTCAAAGCGCGAGCGCAGCCGTTCGCGAGATGAGAAATGCCAGGCTGTAGCGCGGAAATGATTTTCTACCGCGCCATCTCGGCTCTGTACAATCCTCTTTTTTATTTTTATTTCGCTACACGTTATACGAATAGGTAGGAGTATACTCGAAATTCCGGGAAGCGGTCAGAGAGCGGATGACGCAAATATCGCGGGAGCGACAACGAGTTCATACGTATGCACGTATTCGCGCTTAACGTCGAGGTTGAAAAAATAACGACATCGGCCCCTCGGGATACACAGAGAGAGAGAGAGAGAGAGACAGAAAAGTATGAGGCTTTCGCCGAGTGTTTAAATCCGAATCCCACCGCATCTCCATCCCGCCGAGTCTCTAAATATTTCAGATACGTCGACCCGCTCGTACCATAAATCCAACCTTTAAATTGTTTTCAGTTATAGAGCAAGAGAGGGAGGAATAAAGTATGCGGCTATATAACTGTTATTGGCCCCTAAAAGTTCGCTCTCCCGTTTTCCCGGCTTTATCCCTATTATCATATTCAAATGGGACAAAAAAACATGAATATTAAATTCGAATTTGCTATACGCCGCGTGCGCTGCCTCGTCTCTCCCCTTCCTGCCTCTATATTAGCGCGACGGGGAGAGAAGTTGACGAAAACGCTGGCGTATACAAAGTCCCGCTACTACTCGAGCGCCATCAGGGCCGCCCCCCCTCTGATTATTTCATAGGCCCTTTTATTTGTAATTTAATCACACTCGCGTCTTCCCCTGCAACACACTCGTATATAAACTTCGCATCTACATCTCTAAAAAATTCATTCCATATCAGCCGGGCTGGCCATACCCCGACCTTTTCTACTGCAGCGACGAGCCTCGAATACTTTTCATAAAAAAAAAAGTCCGAGCTTCGCCAAAGTTAAAAGTAACATCCGCGCGACACTTGGATGTTTACCCCGGCGAGAGCAAACAAGAAGAGGCTGAACTAATAAAAAAAGTCCGAATACAGCAGCAGCAGCGGTATAGGCAATTCGAAACTCGAGGAAGAACTCGTGCCGCGGCGAATATAAGAAGAAAGAGAAAAAAAAAAATCTCTCCGGCTCATCCGAAGCCTCGCGCTGCAGAGCACGTACTCTGTATTTTAAGCTGCGCGTGCCGGCTCCTAAATCTTGGCCTCCTTCTCGTAATTCACATCCAATTTCTCCTCTCTCCGACAATCGAACCTCTTTGCTGCCACCGTCGGGGCGACGGCGTCGTCTACTCTCCTCGTGTCCCCCGGGAATCTGTCCGTGAGGAAATCAAGAGCGAGAAAAATCGTCCAGCTCATATTATAAGGTACGTACACATAGTGTACGTTCCCTTGTCACACGGCTTCTCACGATAAGAGAGATCTCTAATTACGCCGCGGCTGGAATTGTTGTAGCACGCATGAATAATTGAAGCCACGCTGAACTCATGAAAAATTCAAGCCCCGTCCACCGAAACTTAAGTTTATAATACAATTTCGTTTAATAGCATGCGCAAAAAGTTAGCTCCGCGACCCAGAGTCTTATATAGACGCAAACTTTATACGCACCGTGTTGAGAAAATTTTCATACGTCGTCGCGCGCCGCCGCGGATAATTTGAAAATCTCGTTTGAATTAACGAGATGATAACTTTTTATTAACGGCCCCGAGTCGTATACGAGCGAGGAAATATCTGGTATATAATCTGGTCCTCGTTTACGCGCGCGCGCGCGCGCGCATCTCGTTGTAAAATGCGAAATCTGGCGCAGCCTCCCTTATACGCGGGTATTTTCAGCCGTGGATATAAAAATATAAACAAGAGCTCAGCATAACGCTGCGAGGGATTAATGGAAAAATTTCGGCTATTCGCGGTATTCCAGGGAAGCACAAGTCGAGATGCGAAGAATTCGTCCCGATGAGAGCTCGGCGACATGAAACCCGCCTCCTCCGCGCCTGGATTTTGTAAATTTTCCAAAGAGACATACATATATACATGTAATACCGTCGCAAAGAGCTTCTACCATTCGCCGTTTGTTTTCCCAGCGGCCGCAGCAGCAGCCTCACCCTTCGACTCCCGTATCGCTGGTACTACAGCTACGATCGGCTCTTGCGCTTTATGGCTCCCGCAGAGTCTCCCCCCCCCTCCCCCTCCCTCTCTCTCTCCTGATCACCCTTTTCCGCTGATTTTCGCACTTTCGCCCGGCGCTTTTACGAGTCGAGCCTTATCGCTTGCCGTATGCGCGCAGCGGATTATTTCGTCCCGCTCGCTCGAATTAGCGTCGCAGGAGAGCGATAGCGTCCCCCTCGCGCCGGCGAAAAATATGTCAGTGTTACACGTAGTATACACGAGGGGGAGAGCTCTCTCTCTCTCTTGATTTTTTCCGCAGCAGCGAAATCGCGCCGAGCCAGCGGAAAAGCAGCGAGCTCTGCAACCTTTTTCGCCGGCTTTTGCGGTCGCGTCTCTCTCTCTCTCTCTCTCGTTCTTTTTTGACTCGGCGTCGTTTCAGGCGCGGCAGTGTTTTGGAGAGGAAGAAAGCCGCGAGCGAGCCGGGCTGTTTTGACGCTCTTCGCGGAAAAATGTGTGCTCGGCGTCGGAGGGACAAAAGTCAATAGTCAGTTCGGGGAAAAAGTCGGCGATTCGATTACAGCGTGTCGTGCGTTAGAGGCGCGCGCGCTGCAGCAATCAGCCGCGCGTTTGTCGTCGCGATACGCCGAAGAATGAGCGCGCTGCGAAAAACGCCGCGAGACCCCCACTCCCCCGCGAGCGAGAGAGAGAGAGAGAGAGAGAGAGAGAGGGAACGGTCGATAATCTCCGCGAAGGAGTGCGAGTGAGGCTGTGTACGGCGTGCGGTGTATCTGGACGGGAGGAGTGCGAGTGTGTAAAAGTATAGAGGATGCGAGTGGGCTCTCTCACCTGGAGTTTGGTCAAGTCCTAGGCGATGGCGGCGGCGGCGGCGGGCCAGGGGCGCTCGGAATCTGGCATGGCGGCCGCTGTAGCTGCTGCGGCTACTTTGGCTGCTGATGCTGCGAGTCGCTGCGCCGACGGCTGCACCTACTCCGCCTCCTCCTCCTCCTCCTCCCTCTTCCTCTTCCGCTCTCCCGCTGCCCGTCGTCCTAGTCGCCTTGTGGTCACACGTCGCCGACGACGTCTCGCTGGCCGGTGTGGCGCAGCCTCCTCACGGGCCGCTGCTCACTGCGTGTATGGCTGTCAGTGCAATGTCTGTGTCGCTGCTCTCTCTCTCTCTCTCTCTCTCTCTGTCTTCTCGGCGAGCAATAATTCCGTCTCTGTCCACGCGAAATCAGTAGTACCGCAGCCACTGCAGCTCGTCCCCGACGACGACGGCGGCGCTGGCAGCGTCGTCCGAGTCCTCGTCGCCGAGCCTCCTAGAGCCGCTGCTCCTGCTGCCGCTGCTCGGATACATCACGGCGAGATATCGGCGACGCGAACGCGGCAGCGCGCGCGCAACCCTCTCCCTCTCTATCTCTCTCGAGCGAGTATGTACGTGTACGTGCGGTGTGTCTCTATCTCTCTCTCTCTCTCTCTGTGTCTCTCTGTCTCTCTGCAGTAGCGCGGAGAGGAAGCGTCCTGCGAGCGCGCGTCCTGCCGCGGGAGCGACGTCTCCTGGACTGACGAGAGGCTCCGAGCAGCAGCAGCAGCCGCCGCGGCGGCTCGGGTCCGGAGAGCGGGGGGTGGGGGGAATCGGCGCAGAGAGCGCGCGCGCGCGCGCGCGGAGAGGGAGGATGACGACGATGACGAGGGCGAGAAAGACAGCGCGGCGAGGAGAGGGAAAGGGAGGCAGTGGGCCTCGCTCCATACGCGAGAGAGAGAGAGAGAGAGAGAGTACCTGGTCGGCGCGCGCTGCGCTATTGATCCCGCGGCCCCAGACACACCAGCAGCAGCAGCAGCAGCAGCGGCAGCGTCTGCGTGGGTCGCTTGGCGTTGCCGCGCCGCGTCGCTTTAGCAACGTGACGTCATTGCCCAGCATCACACGGAGAGGGAGGGAGTCATCTCCCTCTCGCTCGGCAGCAGCAGCCGTCCTGTACACACACCGCCGCGCCCTTCGCTCTCTCTCTCTCTCTCTCTCTCTCTCTCTCTCTCTCTCTCTCTCTCTCTCTCTCCCTCGCACATTCAGTCGCGCGCGCACGGGCTCCGCAAGCTGGAGCAGCGCGAGGAGATGATGTGCCAGCCTTCGCCCCTCTACACCCTCTCTCACTCTATTTACTTTGTTACTTACTTCTGTAGGCCGTTCCATGCATGCGCGCCGAGATGAAATGTGGTAAAAATTGCGAGGCTTTCACGAGAGAGAGAGAGAGAGAGAGAGAGAAAGAGAGGAAGGCTGCCTGCCGCAGCAGCATCGCCGGAGCCAAGCCTCGCATATCGGCGAATTTTAAATGCACGTATACGTGCACGCGCGCGCGGGGATAAGATTTGCTTTCGGGAGTAGCTCTCTCTCCGCAGTGTGCGCAGCGCGCGGGGAAAGCTGAGTAAGGTGGCCTGTACAACCGGCGAATACGAGAGCGTATAATAAAACATACGACGCTCTCTATCCTTCTTCTTATGCTATATATTCCCACTGTGTATACCCGATCGTCTCGACGTGATTCTCGGCTAATTTACGCCGCATTACCGGCCTATAGTGCAGCACCGACACGAGGGAGGGGGGGGGGGGGGCTTTCACGGTGCAACGCTCGGTTTAGAGGATTACGCCAACTATAGCGCGCGCTCTGTGTACCGTTGTCGAGTAGGCGCTTGTATGACAAGCGATGGCTCATTTTTATAGACAGTTATACACTGAGCTGCACCGATTGTTTTATCAAAAAACTTCGCGTGCTGCAGTGTATGTGATTTTTAAAACATCCCCGATGTACAATGTGTACTCACCGTTGTCGATAATGACGATTACTCGTCCGTATGTCACAGGGAAGATTTACGCGGTCGCGACGATGACAAAAAAAAAAAGCGCCGAGGGCAGAGATAATATTGAGTTGTAAAGAGTAGAGAGAGAGAGAGAGAGAGAGAGAGAGAGAGAGAGAGAGAGAGACGGTGGCGGGGGGGGGGGCGAATGCGCTTTTGTGATTTCGGTTCGTGACTGAGGCTCGTAAATCACGCTAATACCGTACAATTACAAAACGTTCAACTGGTGTTTCTTATCGCGGCGTCGGAACGGAAAAAGCCTGTTAAGATCAGAAGCGCTTGATACAGCGCGAAAAAATTGTTTACCGACGCACACGCGATCGTGTGTGTCTCTATAACTCGTAATTATTCGGGAATTTGCGTAATTTTTTTTTTTTTTTTTTTTTTTTTTCAATCGATCCTCGGCACATAAACGGAGCGAATACCGATCCGTACGTCTATACAGGTACAACAACACGTTGCAAGGATGGGATCAAAGCTCGAGACTTGATTATATCTTTGGACTAGATAATTATCCGCGCGTTAATACACCAAGTATCCGTACTTGCGTTTTAGTGCACCTTGCCGTACGTATAGTTCGAGTGATTAACTACAATGGAGCTGAGTAACGCGCCTCTATATACGCTCTGTACTAATTGATATCGCGCCGCAAGTCGTCACTGATTATTGTACCGAACCGTCCGCCGACTGATGAATTCACAAACGCTGTACGTGCATATTATACGTTTGATTCACATTATACATATAATCAGTATATGCGGCCGCAGCGCGGATAAATAATGCAACGACTGCAAACAACTGACGTATTATTATACATCGCAGCGCGACAAGTGCCTCGCGTGTATACAATAGCTGCGTATAAACCTGTATATAAATCGAAGCACCGCTGATGCAGCTACTTCGTTTTCATTAACGCGTATATCCGTCAAATATTGGCCGAGATCGTGCAAGCGATGTTTTCTCAAACGCGTTTCATTAAATTTCGCTTCGCGCAACACGACGACCCTTCCAATTAATCCTTCTTCTCTGGCGCGAGTCGCTGCGTTATCACAACAGAAATAATATTCGCTCTTCCCCTTCTGTATTATTCGATACCCCCTCGGAGCTTCGTCGGCGCGTTAACCTTTCTCGAATTCTCCCGTAATTCCCCAAGTGTCCCAGAAGAGTCATTGTTTTGCTGTTTATACAGCTGCGCTGGCCGCTTCGTTGCATTAGCTTACAAATTTTTTATCGTTCGTCGCGCGCGCGCGGTATTTTATCGCCGCGTGAGCGGAGAATTACGCCTCGGGATTCCAAGAAATTCGCCAGCTCTAAGAGGATTCCCCGCGAAGATTCGAGTGTAAGCGCGCTAATGGCCGGGATCTCTTTATCGAATTATGCTCGCGAGCGTAAAAAAAAATGATGCGCAGTGCGGAGAAATTAATTGCTCGAAATCACGACTCTCCCGGAGACAAATACAGCCCTGCTCGAAAGAAACCGCTTGAAATCTAATGCGTATAAATCATACAGCCCCGGCTATAAATAAGCCTTTCGCGCGCGTCGATAGCGTCGAAAAAAGGGGCGCATAACGTATATCTCGTCAACTTTTACATCTGCGGCGCATTTCGGCAAATCGGAGCCAATATTTCAGCGACGCGCGCGTGTTTTTTTTTTTGTTTTTTTTTCTTCCCTCCTCGTCGTCGTCGTCTCTGGAAGGGCGACGCCGTTAAGTTTATACGCTCTCGCGTCGCCGGAATTCCCAAGATCGCAAGGGAGGGAGGCTGATGCGCTCCAGTCGACCCTCGTGCTATACTTACTACGACGTCGTTTCCATGCTCAGTCAGGCTAAAGTAGCTCGAGGGAAGACGACGACGACGACGACGACGACGACGACGACGACGGGGCTCACGCACACGGCTCTCGAGTTGATAATTTCACTCGCTTCTGCTCTGCGCATAGCCTTTGAGGGCTTTGACTGTCAGGGAGAGCGCGCGTTTTTTCCGAATTTTTCGACGATCGGCTTTGAGAATTATCGTCTCCTTTTTCGGCCTGTATTTGCGAAAATAATTTTCCGACTGGAAATTCACCGATAGAGAGACCGCATTAGCGTCGAAAAATCGAATTCGAAAAGCCATCGAGTCGTCGTTGGCCCATCACTATACTGCGATCGAGGAGGGTGAAAAAAAAAATCAACGCGTATAGCCCTCTCTCTCTCTCTCTCTCTCTCTCTCTCAGCTGCCGCATAGCTCGTCGAATTCCTTCGCACCCCAGGGATCGAGGCCCGGCGCGTGTCTGAAAAAAGCAGGAACGTCGCCTTGATTGAGGAGTGATTTAATGTCTTCTTTCTCGCGTCTTCTCTCCTTCCGTGCAGGCGCACGTGCCGCGCCGCGATCCCCCCCTCCTTTATACACGCAGACACGTCGGACAAACACATGTTTATGCGCCTCGCGTTTCGCGGCCGTTTTTCATCCGCGCTCGGCGATTTCCATCTCCCCGACGCAAAAGGGCTAAATACGCACGGAGGGAAACTCTGGTCCAGAGTAAGAGCGAGGGTATAAAAGGAAGGCGCGCGCGACATCGGGCCAGATCGATCCTCGGGCTTTTACACGCTCGGCATCGCTGCCGTAGTCGTGACATAATAATGATTGCCGCTTGCGCGACGGCAGCAGCACTAGCTTTCTCCCTCTCTCTCTCTCTCACTCACACTCTTGCTTGGGCGCGCGAACCTGGGAGAATTTATGGATCGGCTTCGACGAGCTGCTGCCGAGCTCTGCCACACCGGCGGGGCTCCGCTGCGCGCGACGACCCGAGGAACTCCTGTTTCTGCGACGTCGTTATTTATTATATGTGAAGAGAGAGGGCTCAGTGGCGACGCGTTGGATTTCCCTCCTCGCACGCTCTGCAGTGCAGAGGACAAGGCTAAGGACAAGGCTATACACAGCCTCTCTCTTATTCTCGTCTTGAGCGATTAATTCTTCGAGCTGTGCGCACAGACGCGGCTATACGTAGCGAGCAGAGGCGTCGATCCGAGTTAATTGAAACGTCGTGTACACATGCACGATTTCGCGAGAGGAGCTGCCCCGCGGACCGCGTGGGTGGAGGCGCGCGCGCGGAGGCTGGAAGGGTGTGGCTATAAGCTCGCGCTCTCTGCCGCCGACGCCGACGACGCCGCCGCCGCCGCCGCCGCGGGCTCTCTCCTGCTGCTCTCGAGTGCAAAATGAAAAGCCCCCACTATACGTGCCCGCCCGGTAATTTTCGCCCTCTCTCTCTCTCTCTCTCTCTCTCTCTCTCTCTCCCTCTAGCTTGCGCTCGGCGACTCGGGATGTTTTGGTCACGACTGGGTTCGAGCGATTTTTTTTTTCTCATCCCAGCACACTGCATCAGCGAACGCCATTTCGTCAAAGTCGCCTCTTTCGTTTCGAGCGAATTAACCCTTTCACGTGGCTGATCGAGCGTTTTTAATAAAAAAAAAAAAAAAAAAAAAAAAAAAGAAAGAAAGGAAAGTATACGAAAGTACGCTATAGCCGTTATGCGCTTATTCCGCGGGAATATGTAATGTCCGACCATAACGCCGGCCATACCACTGCTTTAATATGAGAGGAGCCGCGCGCGCAGGAAGATTCATTTTATACGGGGCCCCCGCGAGAGCTTCTTTTGTGTAATACCTTCGCTGCGCTGCTGCGGGAAACGAAACTCGGCTCGAAAAATCCCCCGGTCGTATGCGCAAATTCGAAGCATATAGTTCCTCGATGATAAACTCATCGCGTTAAAGGCGTCGTTACGACATGTAGTAGCGCATATATATATATAGCATAATCCGCGGGGAGCGTATGGAAAATTTTTTTCCCCTTCGGCGAAATCCATATATATATATATTTTTTTTTTCGCGCGCCTATATAACCGCATAAATACATTGGCGCCGAAAAAGTAGAGGCAGTTCCTTCGCCGCGCATACAATATCCGCCTATTGGCATTTCGATTTCGCAGATGCGCGTTATGAGGGTTGACGAAATTTTTTACTTTTTTTTTATTTACTCCTCGATAAGAATTTTCAGCTATGCAGAAGCTGCTTCGTGGCGATAAAATTTTAATTACGCCAAATGGCCGGGAGTTACGGCGGCGATAAAAATGTGCAGCGCGGTTCCCGTCGCTCGCTCTGTTCGCAATTGAAAGTAATTATACAGTAATTAGCTTTGGAAAACAATGGGCACTAATCGAGAGTAGAATCGTCGGAAGCCTCGTAAGTATGCTTCTTATAAGTATATTTTTGAGTAAAAGCCTCGGATATAAATAAACAACCTCTCCGAACTCGCGACTCCTTACACACTCGCGCATACAGACACAGAGATACGTATACACCGCAGGCATTGAGCCGTGCAGTCGCGGCGCTACAACAAAAGCAGCAGTCCGCGCTCGCGAGATCGAACTTTTTCCCCGACAAAGAAGTCCGATAAATAAATTGGGCCATTAATAAAATTTTTCGACGCTCCGGAATATCTCTCTATCGAGCAGAAACACACCGGCTCGAGCGAGTGAGAGAGAGAGAGAGAGAGAGAAATGAATGGTCCCGAGATACGATATGGATAGCCGTACATTTGCGCCGGAGCCGCGCTATGAAATTGCGTAATATATTTTATTATTTTCATTTTCCAAAGTTATACGTGTACACACGCCCACAGAGGCGCGATGTCGTTGCGGAGCACATACACACGAGTATAGGGCGCGGTCGAATTCGCCGACGGCGTCTGGCGATTGATTTCCGAAGGGCCGGTACAGAGCCGCGCGTCTACGTCAATCGCGTTTTATATACGCTCTCTCTCTCTCTCTCTCTCTCTCTCGTCATACGCCGCGCTGATTGTTTTATACCTGGCGCATCGAAATTTCGATATCCCCCCCCCCCTCTCCCGTAATATTAATCTCTATTTCTCTCTTTTTGCAAAATATACGGCTATAATCGAGTTATCGGGAATTTTAGCCAGCGCTATACGCGCGTATATACGAGTTCTTATACGAAATTTATGCGACGAGATTGATTTAGCCGAGCTCGATAAAGTTTGCCGCACGCGCGAGTATAATTTTTCGGCAAACAACTCTCGGAATGAGCCGAGTAAATCATCCTCTCGCGCTGTAGTGTGACGATTGGATTCGCCGGCGCGGCGACGCCGTGATGCATAGCTGGCAATTATACGAGAGGCTGAAAAATCAGTGGTAACGTCCCGGGAACGGTCAGCCCGATGCAAGCTGTGTATACAGGTATAACTCGGTATAGAACACGGCAAACATCCAAGTAGTACACTAGACCAGACAAGCAGCGCTTTATCATACTATATCTACGTGTAATACAGCTGCTCTCAGGCCGAGAGAGAGAGAGAGAGAGAGAGAGAGAGAGAGAGAGCGCTACTGCAGACGAGGAGAGAAAAATAATTCGTTCCGAAGAGAGGGAGAATCTCCAGCAGTGCGCTGCAGCTCTTCCTCTTTCTCTGCCTACTGCTCTGCAGCGCTAGTCTCTATACCTCGGCAGAGCAAAGTTGAGCCTCTGCCCCGGTATATAGACAGGCTGGGAAAGCCCGCGAGATAAACTTACTCGGCGGCGCATCGAAGCCGGAAAGAGGCCTAGGCCCGCGAGCTATCCTTTTTCTAACCGTATTCCCTCCTCCCCCTCCCCCTGCGCTCGGCAATCGCCCACAGACTTTCGCGGATCGCCCGATCGATGCAAGAGAGAGAGAGAGAGAGAGAGAGAGCAAAGCTCTTCCTCCTCGTCGTGCGCGATTTTCCACTTCTGCGGCGTGCGTTTGGCGCGCCGGCGGATTTCGGATTTCGCGCACCGGAAGGCAGTGTTTCTCATTTCCCCCTACTGCGCTGCTATCACTACGGAGGGTGGGGGGGGGAGGTAATTGCATCGAGGAAGCTGCACGAAAATGTCCAGGTCGCTTTTATCGGAGAGAGACGTTTTCTGTCTAGCGCATCTCGCGATTCGTATATACACGCTCGAACGGACTGATGATTGTTCGCGAGCGTTGATTCACGGGTGGAGGAAGAAAATATATATATAATCCTCAAAGCGAGCCGGGCGCGCCTGAGCAAGTTTCCTTATTAAATTACAAAAGATTCGCGAGCGGCGTTAATTTAATGAAAATGTTTACGTCGATGGAGATGGAATTAATGCCGCGGAATATTTACAGCCCCCCCTACTACTCCCGCCGGAGAACTTTACCAAGAGTCGAATTAAAAAACTTCCCTGGGCCCAGCTCCGGCAGTTATATAAATACCTAACAGTTTTTCACGAGAGCCGCGGCTTTGCGATACACGAAACGCGATGCACTGCGAGAAATATAATAAAGCGGTTATTTTTACAGGCTCCGCAATAATAGCGTTTCTAAACACCGGCTTCGAGTGTCACACACCGCGCGTGAATTACTCGAAAAAGAAAAATGCCGAGCGCGCGTAGGCCGCGTGCATTTAGTCAAACCGGCTCCGAGCGAGAGAGAAAAAAAAGGGAGTAATAACGCTTTTTACCGCGACCGCCGCCGCGAAGAGTTTTTAATTAAAGGTTTTTTGATTACTCGACGCGAGAAGGAAAAGAAAAAACACGTCCGATGCATATATAAAATAATTTCGCGCAGAAAGTTCGAAGAGCAGGATAGAGAGCAAGTTGGCACTCGCGCAATAAAATTACCCGAGCAGACACTTTCGCGCGACGTCGTTAAACATCGTAAATCACCGCCGCGAATATATGCGTATGTGCATTCGCACGCGGCCGTAAGTTATAATCGCGATAAGGTATAAAAGCGCGTCGCTGCGTTTAAAATTTCTCCTCCTCTATATATACGCGTATTCCCAAACTGTACACGCGATAACGTTCTAATCCGAGCTTTTTCTTCGTTGCGCCGAAAACAAAGCAGCGGCAGCAGCACACGAGTATAGACGCGGTAAAAACAATCTTCGAAGAACAAGCGCACGCGTATTAACGGCCTCTCGGCCGCGACGGCGATCGCGGGGGTGAAGGAGAGAAAAAAAGCTGCGAAAAAGCTCCGAAGAATCATAAAAGTGCCGTAACAGCACTCGTCCATCATTTTCCCATAAGCGCGGGTATAAAATATCCAGCGCGCGCGAGGCCGCAGGGGGCGATATTGAGGCGGGGAAAAAAGCCGTCGTTCAATGACCATTAACGCTCGCGCGCCGCGCGCACAATTAATATATAAAAAAAAAAGGAGCTAGAGAGAGAGTAGGGGGTGACCCGGTCGCTGCAGCGCGCGCTGCTGCTGCTCTCGCGAAACAAACGCGGCCGCAAAAACGGCCGAGAGAGAGAGAGAGAGGAAAAAACCGCGGCGAAATGACGTAGGCGACGCGAGAGCGCGTGTGTAGCTTTTTCCCCCTTTTCCATTTTTCGTTTATTCAACCTACAAACGCGGACCTAGAGCGAGCGAGCTTTGCAGTGTATAGCGCACACATACACACGTACGCTGTGAAAAAGGAGCGTACAGCAGCGACGACAGGCTGAGAGAGAGAGATAGAGAGAGAGGGAGGGAGAATGACTTTTCTCCAGTGACGTCAGTAGAGCAGCCGCAGCGCGCGGTCTGTGTCACAAGCGTTTTATATTATATATAAGCGCGACCGCGCGAGGGCAAGGTGTTTAGGGACCGTTATCAAGCCACTTGAATTTTCAAAACACGCGCTCGTTAGCGACTTTTACAACGGATGAAGTGGGCGCGTTTAGCGCCGTGCGCGCGTATAACATATGTGCGTCGGGTCACGCTGCACACACACACACACACATGTCATTTAATTTCGCTGGCTGCACGCGCGCTTGTTACCTTTTCTACTTTTATTTTTTATTGTCGCGAGCTCGCTCGCTTCTATGCAAGCGTGTATTGTTTCGTTGCTAGAGAGAGAGAGAGAGAGAGAGAGAGAGAGAGAGAGAGCTCGGCTTTTTTTCGCCAGTCAAGATGGCACATGCAATTTGCTACTACTCGTTTCTGTTTGGACCGTTTATTACTTGACAGCTGGTATAATTATACGCCGTTGTGAAACGACTCGACGTGTACAGTGTTTTCTCGCTTTTTATACAAAAATTATGTCTAGCTGATGTGCTTGCATCGAGTTCATCATGCGAATTAAAACTTAACGTATTAAATAAAACTTTGTGAATAATCTATCTATGTCGAGATTTCGCTCATTCGCGAGCCTTTCTAATTTACAATAAAATATTAAGTTGTATAAATAAATATCAATATCTCGGATTCGGTGGCGGCTTACTTCCACTGTCCACGTGCATTTTCTTGGATTCCTGTTTCCTTTTAAATTCCTCCTGCATCTCCCGCTGCTTGCGTTTCCTCTCCAATCTCATTTCTTCCTCCGTCATGGCTGTTACGAACGTGTGAATGTATTTTATTATTTTTATGCAATTACGCTATTTTTCAATCATTTCGAATTTATACTGTACCCGTATGCACAACAGGCTTTGGTATCTCTTTGTTTTCTTTCTTCAAACCAGGAGCCGCCTTGTCTGCATGTTGACTGTTGCTGCCTATTGAAGACGTGGATGAGATTCAATATTAATAGTATCTACATGAATGGTATACAATTTGCATATGATTTTTCATACTTATAGGAAGACTTGATTTAACGCCGTCGAGTTTTTTACTATCGACAATGTTGGAATTCTTGTCTTTTACCGCGAGAACGCCTGATGGAGAATATTAAAAATTATCATTATTAGAAAACGAATGAATCATTGCGATTCTTTTCATAAAAACATTTACCTGAGGGTGCAATTGGTTTAAATACGCTTGTCTTCGCAAAATCCTTTCCAGTATTGTTTGTGCTACTTGATTTGGGAGATTTATCAAACAACTGATCAAGATCAACGATATCCATTAATGCATCTGTTTGAGACACAGAAATAGCTTCATCAAATACTTCAGTATCTGTAATGTAATGTAAAGTAAGAATTAATTCATCGTAACATAATTAAAGATTTTTCTTGATTTCACTTACTCTTCGTAATTACAGGTGGCACAACTGGAGATATACTCCGTTCCTTTTGAGTTGTGGTCTTTGGTATGACTTCTTCTTTTGGCACAGGGCTTATTGTACGAACTGGAATGCTGCATTTCAATTTTTTCGCTGATTCAATTCCAAAACACAAAAATACTTGTTTTAGGGCCATATTGAATGAATCCTATGATGATTAATTAAAAAAATCATTATTTGCACTTTAAAAAAATGTCGTTTGTTTACCCTATTCAAAACAGAACTTACTAGTCTAACTTTCTGAAGAGCTGATCCTTTTGATGATCCTTCCAGATGACTATACCCCATGCCCTCGTGAAAAATACCATTTTCCAACTGCACTCTGACTGTAGTGGCACAACCTGCATGATATTTACCTGCAATGTAGTCTACAAAATCTGAAAAATTCAAAATTCAAGCAATTTAGACAAGCAAAAGAAGCGTCATCATTTGAATTTTGATTATCAAGACAATGCTTACCAACAGTTTGATTTGTAATGGAATGACTCCAATTATTATTACCAAATACATTATTTGCTGTATCAATTAATTGAGAGTTCACTGAAAAGTAACCATTTGCGTCTTCTTTGTTAGATGTCTTTGTCACATCATTACTGGTACTAGGCTAAAAATGTCAAAAAAACGTATAAAATTACTGTACTTATTGATTTTACACTTGGATTAATTTACGTACTACATGTATGAACAATAAAAAATAGTATACGTACAAACTTTATACAACTCATTATTAGTTTTTACTCTTTGTTTACACATAAGTGAATACAAAAATATAACCTTAAAAAGGAACGTTATGCGCGCGGCAGTTATTCACTGCTACCAATCGTGCAACTGACCAATTGACGATCGCCAGTCATGGCAGCCAACTTACTTAGAAAATACACACGAGCCGGAGCTTCTATGCACGTGTGTTTTGCGTCGATAGTCTGCAGTTTGTCAAAACGGTATTGAGTTCACTAAAAAATAATGAGAATCGATAATTGAACTTTATGAGAACCATATTCAATTTTGAGATCTAAGTAAATAACAATCAAGGCAAGATGCCTGTGATCGAGAGAGTTATGTGAGTATTGAAACTACAGTGTCTTTCCTAACCTTACTTAGTTATCGTAAATATACTAAAATTTAATCAAATTGTAATCGATAACCTCAGAAAACCCAAAACACACAAAGGAAAAAAGGCTATCCTTAGTAGAGAGCCTAAAATAATCGAAGACACAAAGCAGACGCTTTTCGTGAAAGGACTCAAAACAACACCAGCTTTGCAGCAGTGCATGAAAGATTTGGTAAAAAACAAAACATAATGCTCACAAAATACAATAGATACACGATTATTTATGCATATAATTTTACCAATTTATCTTTACAGTACCTTTTGAAAAGGCCAGAAGGTAAATTATTACACAAACGAAATGCGATACATCCATTTGAAGATGCAACACCAATTGAAAATTTTGGCAGAAAATTGAATGCATCTTTGTTTATGATGATTTCGAATAGCAAGAAGAGGCCTAATAATCTTGTAATGGGCAGACTGTTTGAACATACTTTAATGGATATGGTGGAATTTGGAGTTGAAAATTACACAGCATTATCAAAATTCAGAGTTGAAAAAATTCCTAGTGGGATAAAACCTATGCTGGTATTTCAGGGAGAATTATTTGAAAATAATCATGAATATGTGAGGATTAGAAATTTATTAGTTGACATGTTTCAAAGGGAAAAAGTTGAACAAATAAGACTGCAAGGTTTGGAGCATGTTTTGAGTTTCACAGCTCATGAGAACAGCATACTCTTCAGAAGTTATAAGTATGTATCCTCTAGCAAAATTTCATTCTTTTTAAATATATGCAAATTAACAATATTCACCCTTTCAGAGTAATGTTGAAAAAGTCTGGTACCAGAATACCAAGGATCGAATTGGTAGAAATTGGACCACGTATGGATTTGAGGGTGAGAAGGAACAAACTTGCTACTGATGATCTGTTTAAACAGGCTTGCAAGAAACCAAAGGAACTGAAGGTAATTTTTGTTGTTGTAAGAATATTCTAGTTTACAAAAAGAAAGGATCTTAATATTTTCATAATTGTTCAAAAGGTTAAGAAGAAGAAGAATATTACTTCAGACAGTTTAGGAACAACACATGGTAGAATACACATGGGTGCTCAAAAACTAAATACCATACAGACAAGAAAAATGAAAGGTTTACGCAAAACCTTAGCAGAAAGAAAAGCTGAAAAGAAGAGAAAGAGTCTGGGTGCAGAAAGTGCAGATGAAAGCTCTAAAAAGTTAAAGGTTGCAGAAGAAAATGTGAATTAGATTAAATTTTCGTTTTGTACAATAGATAATAAACTTTATTTACATAAATTACAAAAGCCAACTTTAACGTTCTCTCAAGGTCCAAGAAGATTTTCCTTGTCTATCCTGTAAATACATTGTTTCTTAAATTCAATTTAAAGTGATGTTAAAAGATAAAATAAATCGTAATCTTACCCTTATGTCTACTCCAAAATCAGACAAGTTTTTTCTAAGATTATCACAAGCCTTCAGTGATTCAACATCTTTTTCACTTTTGGCTAAAGCAATAGACCTGATTTCATTTCTAAATGCAACAGTAATATCCAGTACATGAGATATGTCGTTGCTTTGCTTAGATCCCATTGATTGAGATATGCCTAATTTTGAAATGACTGACTGTACATAATTGGATACTGCTGCAATGCTTCCTGTCTCTCTTGCTGCTGTTGTAACATGTTTTGCTTGTATCATTTTATTACCCAATGAAATTAATTTCAAAATTGCATGCATAGCTTTTGCAGTATCAAAATCATCCGCAAGTGCACTATTCACTTCTTGTCTTGTATCCTCTAAACACTGGTAATAAGATAATCATTAATTTGTATTCCAACCATCCATTAAGATCAAATATATTTTATCAAAACCACTCACTTTTAGCAATTCAACACTATTTACATTTCCACAGTCAAGTTTTCCACAAATGTATTCATTACAGTCACTTGTGAAAAATTCAATCTTCTTTAAAGTAGTGATAGCAGTATGAACTAATGTCTTTGAAAATATGACATCTGGAAATAATGTATACATTATTTTATTTTCAACAAAGTTATAAATAAATATTTTAAAATAAATTACTTTTCCTGTAGTCACTTAGAAGGCACAACATCCTAAATTGGTTAGCTGTCTGAGTTTTCAATAAGCTGGGAATGCTTACTGTATTTTGTAAACTCTTTGACATTTTTGTATCTCCTTCAAGATGTAAATGTCCTGTGTGGAGCCAATAATTGATCCACTGATTTTTTTCATGATAACAGCAAGACTGAGCTTCTTCATTTTCATGATGTGGAAATGCTAAATCCATTCCTCCACTATGTATGTCAATATTGCTTCCCAATACTGTGCTAATAGCAAAAAAGACAAAATTCAAGTATTATAAATATTTTTTATGAAATTCAGTATCTTATTTTTACCTAGCAATTGCACTGCATTCTATGTGCCAACCCGGTCTTCCTCTGCCCCAAGGACTCTCCCAATAAGGCTCATTTTCTTTCGAAGCTTTCCACAAAGCAAAATCCAAAGATGACCTTTTGTCAGGATGAGGTTCTTGTGCTTGTGGAGTATCCAGCTTTCCATAATTTCTATAATTTGAAGTATCAAAATACACAGAGCCTGGAACATTATAAAACAGTAATAACATTTACAATCTTTTCATTTTTCAAGCTCACAATGCAATTACCGTCTTTTCCTACATAGGCTCCATTTTTATTTACAATTTTTTCAACAAATTCAACAATTTGTGGTATGTAATTGGTAACTTTGCAAGTTGCAAAAGGCTTCAAGACATTCAACGAATCCATGTCAGATATAAATTCCTTTTCATACTTCTGAGTTATGCTTTGCCAACTCTGACCAGACTCATTAGCTCTCTTAATAATTTTGTCATCGATGTCTGTTAATCCCATGACTAGTACCACATTGATGTCGAAAAATTCAGACAGAATTCTCCTGATGATGTCAAACTTTACATATGTACTGAAAGAATAATGCATATTAACTGTGTTATGAAAGTTTGGCAACTACTGTAATGAATATTTTGTAAGTCAAATAAAATACCAAGCATGTCCGATGTGGGCAGAATCATAGACAGTAGGGCCACACATGTACCATGTGGCGACTTTATTGTTTCTTAAAATCAGCGGCGTTTTGCATTTCGTTATTGGATTATACACAACGACATTGGTTTCGAAACCACTGGGCTTAATCCATTTGACTTCGTGACGAAGTCGTGCTCCAAAATGAATAAATCTTTTGCAAGTGTAAAAAAATTTCACGGGAGACATGTCGATAACTTTTTTATCGATCAACAACAAGCAACTACAAAAATCTCTGAAAAATACAGTTTACATCTCGCAGCGCGACTCCTATAACCTGCATCAGCGGATACTTAGCGCAAAAAACGGAGCTGCCATCATGCGTGATAACCGGCGAAAATGTAAACACAAGGCGCACAGCTGTTTCCAACTCACGACGCGTTCCTCTGCTCCGAATGGCCAGGACGCAAAGATGGCACCTCGGACTAACCAATCCCGAGGTTGTTTACGCACCGACGCAAACACTCGCTGGCCTAACCTCCTAAAGCGTGCAGCAGGCTGCAGGGGTGTGGAGAGACGAAGCAAAAAAGTGCAGATCGCGTGTGCGCGTCCAGTGTGTGTGCGGGTGACTCCTACATTTTTTGCTGTGTTAAAATTTTGCGTTTCCCGTAGACTTGGTTAATTTTTCCCCGCTGCTTCAAGATGGTACTTTGTAGCATAGAGTGCGTACAGAGAATATCAGAGTATCTGGACGTTTCGCCGGGGAAGCTTTACGTCTCGGAAAACAACGTAAGTAGCCGCGAATCTAGGGGGAATGCATTGATGCGGTGCTGCCTCGCGAGGGACGGGAAATTCGCCGAAGGGCTTTGCTTCGACTTTAATTATATTGCGGATATAGCGCTCGGCCTCGGAGGCCTCTATACCCGGCAAGGTTTCCTCCTACACGGAATTGTCTAGAGGAAACTTTGCATTTGACAACGTTTTGTTTACTATAGCTACTCGACGCCGTAAAAGTTTATTCGATAATTGACTTAGGAAAACTTTTACACGCACTTTACTTTGCGGCTGCTGTCAAAGGCGTTTGCGAATTTACTCAGAATAATATGGCTGTAATGAAAGTCGCGAGATACAGATATTGCAACATTGACAATGCTAGTATTGTAAAATTGCAATTTTTATATATTTTCAGACTGTAGCTACTTCTGGCTTGGTGAACAATCAAAGCACCGAAGGATTTAGTACAATTGTTCAAGCTCTCGTGAAAAATTCTAAATATCCAGCCATTCTGGGTGACGATGCAGTTACACAGGCTCTCACACGACAATGGCTGGAGTATGCAGTTCTCTGCGTTAATTACGCAGATAACTCAGCCAACGAAAAGCGAGTCTTGAAGGTACGGGCTTATACAATGTATATTAGAATGCTTTTCTTTTGATCAACCTACTGAAAGCAATGAATTTTCACCAGGAACTGAACACTGTATTAAAAATGAGTACCTACGTTTCTGGAACTAAAAAGACTATAGCAGATGCTACTCTTTATTACGCCGTGCATGGAATAATGGTAAAATAAAAAGTTTTATCTCATGAATGAAAGGCAATCGCTCATGCTCCTTTCTTTGAATTCTGTCATTGTAGCAAAGACTGACTCCCCAAGAGAAAGCAGAACACGTGCATTTGTCAAGATGGTTTGACAACATGCAGCAGGACGAGAAACTGCGGCAAACCATGGATCTGATCAACTTCAACATGATGCATTTGTATTTGTAAAAAAAAAGGCAAAACAATTTCCATCCCGAGTATTGTATTTTC
This sequence comes from Nasonia vitripennis, assembly GCF_009193385.2. Classification (NCBI taxonomy): domain Eukaryota; kingdom Metazoa; phylum Arthropoda; class Insecta; order Hymenoptera; family Pteromalidae; genus Nasonia; species Nasonia vitripennis. The sequence goes on from NC_045760.1 coordinate 4,676,281, forward strand.
TTCTAACGTTGTAAGATTTATTCACGAAACACTATTTCTTACAAAATTCGCGATTTGTGACTAGTAAATAAATTTGTTAATTACATCTTTAAGGCAAATTAAAGCACTGTATTATTAATTTACATCATATATTATATTCTCTTTTTGGTGCAATAGTAAAACCAGTCAGCATTGCAGTAGTTCCCTTCCATTAAAAATGCGCGTAAGCAAGAAAATAAAAAAGAAGCATCAAAATTTTAGGAGGCAAAAAAGAGAGCCGCAGCGTTAAACTTGGCGGAGCTCCAAAAAGTATCGATCCGTAATGCAAGCCCTGCATGGAAAACAAAAAACAAGACAAAAGCTCAGCTCCGGTCTCTCGCGCACGCGAGATGTCGCGACTAGTCCTACAATCCATCTCCGGCACGGCCCGCGGCTGTCTGCTGCTTATGTCTCTCTCTCTCTCTCTCTCTCCCTCCCCCCGCACCCTAGTCACCCGCCAGTGTAATACACACACGCAGTCTCGCGGCTGTACAGAGCAGCGAGTGAGAGAGAGAGAAAAAAGGCCCGAAAGATGTCTGCCATATACGGGGCTCTCCGTGGCTCAACAACGCAACGGTCGCGAGAGGGGGAGCCGTACGCCGACTATTACCACCACGAGAGCATCGCGCACAGCAGTGCCGTGTAGTAAAGAGTCAGATCAGTCGTGTGCGCGATCGAGCAGCAGCTGCAGGCGCGAGTTTAACATCGTCTCGTCTGGATGTCGCGGAGCTACATCGGCGAGTGACAACACACGCGAGCGCGCGAGATGCGAAGACGGCGTTTGGCCAAGCTTCTCCAAGAGCAGAAGTAGCCGTTGAAAGAGTGTGACTACTCGCGCATTGGATGCAGCTCGCATCGAACGCGCGGCAGTGAGGAGGCCCGAAAAAAGTCTAACTACTGCGTGTCCGCGCGCGCGCGTGTGTGTGTGTGTGCGTGTGTGTGCTTGTGCACGGAGAGCTATTATAAAGAAGGATAGCTAGCGATGGCCGACGATTCCAGCGTGCGCGTCGCAGTGCGGTGAGTACATCTATACGCGCTCTTATGTGTATACATCGGTGGTGGTGCTATTTTAGATCTGCACGTCTGAAGAGACTTGAGCTGATACGCGTTCGTTGTCCGCGCGAGCAAAGGCCTCGTTCGGATAACGAGCTCGATTGCTCTGAAACTTTTCGTTTCTTTTTTTTTTTTTCAAGGTTACGCACGCGCTCGCGCGAGATGTATGGCTGTATGGAGTTAGAGTTACCCTTTCGGATGCTGCAGTGATTCACGCAGCAACAGCAGCTCTTTGCGCAGAGTCTCTCCCATTCAAATCGAATACTGTTTTCTCCGGTTTCTACTTTCGGAGTCGACTTTGACACTCCATTCGTCGTTCGAACGTTCTTTTCTTTTCCATTAGCGAGATAAGCGCGCGACTCTGTCGATAAGCGCATTGTAGCATGACAAGAGCGGAGGGAATCTCCAGTAGTAACAAAAACACATCAAACTCGCGCTGCAGCAGACCCATGGCTTTTTCGCTCGCTCGCGTGGGATGGGCTGACTCCTCGCATTGTGTGTGTGTGTGTGTGTGTGTGTGTGTGTGGCTGTATTATAGGTTTATAACGCACAGGAGCACTTGCCCGTTTCTCTCTCCCTTCATATACATGCATTAATACGAGCGGCGGATATGGCAGCGCGCAGCGAGGAATGCGTGCGGTAGCGGTTCGCTGCGCTATGCCAGTTTCGCAATGTGTATAAACGTGAAAGTTATTGATTGCGAGTAGCGGCTTTTTTCCTTAGCGCTGCTGGCCCTTTAATTAGCGGCCTCGCCGAGCTGTGGCGTAAATCTTATCGGAGGATGAATAATGGATTTCTCTTCGCTTCGCTGAGATGCATCGCCGAGGATTTTTCAATTATCGGGACGACGCTGACGAGTTCGACACATACGCGGGTGTATAAGTCTGAAGTTACGAAAAGTAGCTTTGGTAAAAATGTACCATGAGAAATCGGGTTATGCAAGTTTAAGGACGCGGGAGGGATTTATGAAGACATACGACGGGCGTACAAAATTTCCGAAGGTCCCGTCGAGGTTTAGAAAGTTTTACGACCCCGCAAGCGTGCATACGGCTCTCCTCTCTCTCTCTCTCTCTCTCTCTCTCTACGTCTAGGTCACGAACGCGATAGGTTTCTCTCCCTGGAACTGAGCTGACACGAGTGAGAGCGTGACGATGAGTTGGTTAATCTTTCGAGTGTCTTGTGCGCCGCGAGAGAATTCGAAAAAAGGACAAGTGCCGGAGAGCTCGATCAATAATGGACGAAATTTGGGCGAAGGTCGCGCGTATAAATCTCGGAGCGATTATTGTTTCCCGGTGCGCTGACGAGAGAGATCGATCGCGTAATCCACTACTGCGGACGAGGCGAGAAAAAATGCGTCTTGTCTCTCTCCGCAGCGCCGGAAGCGGATCCCTTTTATGAAGGATTATACCCCCGTTGTAATGCGATCGTACAAAAGTGCGCTGCGCTAGGATGGGATTTACCCTCTGAACTTGAACTTGGATTTTAAATGCTACTCTTGCGTATACACGAGTCGTAAATTAAAATCGGCATCGATTAGCTTGTAATACCGTAATGATATGGTAAAGAATACGCCGACGACAGCGTCTAAATCAAAGCGATACTCTCTTTCGTGAAAAAAAAAACCTGTCAAAACACCGACATTCCCAATTGGCACAGTAGCGTCGTATTCCAATCCGCATTAATTCGCCACATCGTATTACAGCGTTATAAAACAGCTCGTTCGTCTAACGCTCTTTCGAACGTCCTCCAGCACATTGCAGACGCTGCTCATACCTATACACACGCGCATCCGTCCTCCTCGTTTTTGTCTTAAGGCGCAGCGTTTATTTGCATTGGTCGCGCGTAATGTCTGCTTTTAAACCTCTGGTTCGTCGCGGCGCAAGTATATACATAAGCGTGGGTCGTGTCCCGGCGATGAATGGACTGCTGCTGCTGCTGCTCTCGCACTTGTCCTTTCGAATTCCAGAAGACTCAGTCCCCCTTTTCTTTTCAGCCGTACCGTTTTTGTTTTAAAAGCCCATATGCCGAGCCGTTATTATTGTTTCGAAAGCTGCGGAAATTTCGAGATGCTTCGAGTGAAATTCGCATCGGTTTTCTCGGAAATCGGCACAGGATCGGCTCTTTGGACGAGTCTAAAAAAGGAGCGACGAGACAGCGGAGTTCGAAGGGATCGATGAAATTTCTTCGGTTGAGTGTATAGTCTCGCTTCGCGGCTGTTTTTAAAGCGACTGCGATCGTACTTCATAATTTAAAAGCGGAAGTATCGATCTCTGTGTTTACTGTGTATATACACTTCTTGCCGGCTCCGTTCGCGGGTTATAAAGCGCTAAATTGACTGTTCCTTAAGAAAGCGCTGCTAATTGCCTTTCGCCTTCGCGGAAATTTTCTCCCGATTAGCACCGCTGATACACAATGGCGATGCAATAAAAAAAAAAAGCTCGTATATGCTAAGTATATTATATTCGACGATTATTATTATTATTGTTCTTGCGAAATGCGTATACGCGGCTCTGAATTCATGCGTGAGTCAACAGGAAATATTGATATTTAGCGATTCAGTAATACTGTTTAAATTAGCGCGTTATCTTTCTCCGTGCAACATATTGAATCAGTCTACCCTGCAATTTTTGCCTTTACCGTAACAGCATATATTTCTCAATGGCATTCCAGCCCACCTCCATCGCGCACTTCCATTTACATAAACATATACGCTCGCGTAAGCTTCCGATCGCATTTCTGCCCGTTAACTCGGCTTAGTATAGCCGAAAAAGGTGAAACGAGCTAATTTCCACGATCTAATTACGCGTGCGCGCGCTCTTTACCGCTTTAATCGAGCTGCGGGCATCTATGTACGAGTTAATATTTGAAACGTTCCTTAACGAACCAGCCACGCAAATAATAACGAAACTGTATAGTCTACGATTATTATTATCGAGCCGCTCGATAAATCGTTTTCTTAATCGACCCAACGACGAGCCGTAGAAGATAAAAAGTCGATTATGAGAGAACGAAGAATCAATCTCGCGCCGAACCATTATGTACAGATACACACGACGAATCAATCAGCCGTTCGTCCCAACATCTTTCTCTCACTCGTCATCAGCATGCGCGCAGACATCACAGAGACACTTTTTCACATCTCTCACCGGCGCGTTTCAGCAAAAAACCTCGTCTGCTCGCGTCGCACACAACCTGTACCTATATACCTCTCGAGAGCAGCCCACATGAGCACGACACTCCCACGCATATACACGTACATACGAACGTACACACCTCTCGCTGTCTCTCACCGCCTGTATGTATTTACATTTTCCATTGCTCGGGCTTGCTCATTGATATAAAACTCGCCATTCATGATTTCATACGCTTTCGCGCTGCGGCCAGGAAACGACGCACGCGCTAATTAGTGCGATTATGCGTGCGGTCGGGCAGATCGTGTTTTTATGCGCTGAAGCGCGGTTATATCGTAATGCGAGCGAGGGATCGGTGAACCGGTCGGAGGACAGGCTACTGTTTTTAGCTCTCGAGACCGGTGCACCTATACGTGGGCCTCTTTATATTGCTCGATTTATGCAGAGAGGATTTCGTCGTCGCTGTTGACTATTTTTTTTCTTTTTTTTTTTTTTCGACGTTTGCGTGGGTGCAGTAAGAGAGTTAGTATAGGCTTTTGCTTTTAAGCGATGAGCTTATGCAATGCGTGTGTGCTAATGCGTTGGCTTGTCAATTAGGCGTTTTCGAGTAAGCGCGTATATGCGTGATGGTGATTGTTGGAAAGGCTACTTGTAATTCCATTTTGTTGATGCGCTATACTAGCCTGTGCGATAAGATACGTCGGCGTTTTTTTCGAAACGCATATTTCAATTACGCCACGCGAAGCAATACATAGTAAAATGTATGTAACTCGCTCGCGTAATATAATAACGATCGCGGAGAAATGCTTAGTATAAATTTAACACGATCCGGCCGCGCCGTATAAATTATGCAACTCCGTTGTTTTATCGCGTGCAGTATAACCAAAAGCGTAAAACTGGCCTAAATGTCGCCGCATTGTCTCGAGCGCGTAAATCACTCTCGAGAGTCAGCTGATATAAGACACATACCGTGTAGGTATATATATATCTAAAACCTGGAAATCGTATCCTGGTCAAGGTTTCCCGCCCACAGCTTTTTCTCTCTCTCTCTCTCTCTCTCTTCAGACGCAATAAACGATCTCACTTTCAATAGGACAAAAAAAAATGACTAAAACGATAAATGTTTCTTTCTCTCTCTCTCTCTCTTAAAAAACAGGATCCGACCGCAAGTGGCGCGCGAGGTGATCGACATGTGCCGCATCTGCACGCAGGTGCCTCCGGGCGAGCCCCAGGTCTTCCTGGGCCCGGACAAGGCCTTCACCTACGACTACGTCTTCGACACGAACTCGGAGCAGAGCTCGATCTACGATACGTGCGTCGCGAGGCTGGTCGACGGCGCCCTCGACGGCTACAACGCGACTGTTTTGGCCTACGGTCAGACCGGCTCCGGCAAGACCTACACTATGGGCACTGGATTCGACGTTGAGATCGACGAAGAGGTCGTCGGCATCATACCCAGGGCTATCAAGCATCTGTTCGACGGCATCGCCGAGAAACAGGCCAGGGCTAGGGAACGAGCCCAGATGCCTCCGGAGTTTAAGGTTGGTTGTTTGTGTATTGTATAATCGTTTATAGTGCATCGAGAAGAAGCTTCATTGTATTCCTCGGCGTGTAGGTAGCATTATCGCATAATGATCGTACATTAATTTGAATAATGAGTCAATTTGCCGAAGTAAATGTAAACTCGCTCTTATACTCGAATTCAAATTCCGACTGGTTTGACGAGTTCCGAACGTGCGTGGTTTTTTTCTCTCCAGCTCTCTCGTATACAGGTATGCGCGATTCAACAACGCGAAAACCGCATGAATTAGAAGTAGAATCGCGAAGGAAAATCACGCCCACGCGGCGAGATAAATTACTATCGGCAGCTCGACGGAATTCCGTGGAAATATCAGCTATAAAAATAGACCTATGCTTTATTGTTCCTCCGCGGTTCATTATCATATACATCAACGAGTTTGATAGCCAGCGTCGATGCGTACGAGAATCTTGGGAAAGTCGAATCTCGATATCAGGCCTCTGAAATTAGCCCTTTACGCCTCCGTAATTATCACAGTCGTTTTAAGTGAAGTGCAACGGCCGGAGGGAAACTAGATCGCGAGTAACCGAATCGCTCGAGATATAGATGCAGGACAGTCGGAGGTGCGGACGATACGCGATACGCGTCTACGATTTAGCGAGACCGACTACTCGTGGGAATGTGCAGCTCTTTACGTCATGGTCCAAGGTTCTACGGTTCTTCTACGCAGGTACACATGCCTCGAGCGCTGCAGCAATGATGCGAGCATCCGCAGGAGAAAAAAACCCGGGAAATTACACGTCTCGGCTCTCTGTGATATCGTGATTCCGAGAGGCGTCGTGTTTTATTTTTCAAAGGAAAAGATCCTTTGTACCATGGGATTGTCTCTCTCTCTCTCTCTCGTTATCTAAAAATTACAGCGTTCTCGTTCTGTAACGAGGATTTCGATTTGAATAAGAGCTGGTTTGCATTATCGGCATTGTTAATAATCGGGCTGTTATTCAAATTTATGCAAACTATCGCTCTCGCATCGGACCTACGCAACGCTCCATCGAGAGAGGTGCGTGTAAAAAATTATCGTCGAATCCATCCGTCTCGAAGCAACGATTTTTTTTTTGTCGGATAATTGTTTATGTCTCAACCGTCCCTGCAGACAACATGTTTTTCATCGACTCTTATCGACTCTCTCAGTGGAGGCTTATGCTAATGAACCTATATAACTGCGGAATGAAAAATCAATAAATTTCCAAGAAAATTGATACAACGACTACTGCGCGTAAATCAATCAACGCAACGAGTACTCACGTTTTCATTTCCTCGTGTAGGTGACCGCCCAGTTCCTGGAACTCTACAACGAAGACCTAAAAGACTTGTTGGAGCCTGGTGGGCCGAGAGGCGGTGCCCGAATCCACGAGGACACGGCGGGCAACATCCACTTGGCCGGCGTCGAGTCTCGCGTCGTCACCAGTCCCCAGGAGGCTCTCGAGTACCTTCGCCTTGGCGCGTTATCGCGTACCACTGGCTCCACCCAGATGAACACCCAGTCGTCGCGGTCGCACGCCATCTTTACGCTCTACGTCAAGCAGCAGCGATGCATCAAAGTCGAGGATCCCGACGCCGACGTGGATACGTCCAGCGCCATGGAGACCGCCAGCGAGTTTGAGACGCTCACGGCCAAGTTTCATTTCGTCGATCTCGCCGGGTCCGAGAGGCTCAAGAGGACTGGCGCCACTGGGGACAGGGCCAAGGAGGGCATCTCCATCAACTGCGGTCTGGTCAGTTCTGCAAAGAGAATTTGAATGATTGAAACTTTGATCGTCGATGAATTTATTTTTATAAGCTATTTCAAAATTCGGAAGCGCGCTTCGCACGGAATCCCAATTATAAAATCATAAGCGACGAGATAACAATCTTCAGCGATATGCCATTTGCATTTAAAGAATCAAACGCCACCGCGATGAAAAATTCATAGAGGAAATGCTTTGGTATGCTTGGCTCGAGCCGTGCGCCCAAAAGAAGAAAAAAAAAACGAAATGAGCTCCGAATCATAAATTCGTACACATAAATTACGTTATTATTGTTCTCAAGCGGTATATGTACTCATACCTCGCACGCACGGCGCTTCCTTTATGAATTAAATTTTCGCGCTCGCGCATGACGCATTTTATAACGCTCGACTTTTTTGGCTCTGTGTCGCACGCAGCTGGCACTGGGTAACGTTATCTCGGCGCTGGGCGACAAGACGAAGAAGGCCTTGCACGTGCCCTACCGAGACTCGAAGCTTACGAGGCTGCTGCAGGACTCGCTCGGTGGCAACAGCCAGACATGCATGATCGCTTGCGTCTCGCCGAGCGATCGCGATTTCATGGAGACCCTCAGCACGCTCAAGTATGCCAACAGGGCGAGGAACATCAAAAACAAGGTCACCATCAATCAGGACAAGAGCTCGAGGACCATTGCCTCGCTGCGCAGAGAGATACAGCAGTTGCAGATGGAACTGCTCGAGTATCGACAGGGTGAGTGTGAAAGAATATTTTTTTTTTTTTTGACATCCGAAGCACTATTCAAACTAGATACGTTTGAAATTTAATTTTCTTCGGAATTCAATGGTAGTTTAAACTTTTGTATTAAAATGGGGAATCAGGATATCTCGAATTTTATCAACTTCTATTATATTTTATTATTTCTGTTACAAAATAAAAAGAACCTATAGCTTATATCGACTTTCCGTGTCCGTCGCAAACTACATGCGTCGTATGCACATTGACACGAAACATGAATATAAATAACGAATTTTCGTACTTCGCAAACCATATGCGAATCATATGAATATTGACCTGAAGCATAAATGCAAACAAAGAAATTTCGCCTACATAACTCCGCGAAAATATAACATTTGACGTAACTAAACGTTCGGCGCTTAGAATCAACACTACAATTACAGATCTCGTCACTTAGTCACAGATAGAAGCCACTTACAATAAAAAAAAAAAACAATTTTTCCTAATCCAGCTTTTGAACCAAAGCATTTACCATCGCCGTAATCCAAAAGGGACAAGACTGCATCGCGCTCTTAAAGTTGTCAGTCCCCACGGCGGGCTTAGCGTTCATAGTGAAAAACTCCATGGCGCTCTTCGCGAGCATCTCGGTCTTGTGTTTATCGGCAAACGCCAACATTTCCCCCACGTTCTTGATGCACAGTTCCTTGAGGAGCGTCTCCTCGCACGTAATCTTCAAACCTTCCAGTTCGAACCTGATCGCGGCGACCAGCAGGTCCTTCGCCACTGTTTCTATCTCGTTTACCTTGCCGGCGTAAACGAATCGCAGCAGTTCGCGCAGCACGTCTACCCTCACGTCAGGCACGTCGACGAGCACAAAGTCGTTTCCGTTGTTCTTCTCTGCCGGAGACATCATTACCGCGAAGACTCGGCTGCGCGTCGCGAGGACGGCGCGGTGCACGCGCATCTGAACGGCCTGTGCGCGAAGCCTGGCGTCGCTGAAGACCCCGTTCTCGAGCATCAGCTCGAACTCGTCGAATTCCTTGAGCCGACAGTCCGGCTTGACGTCCTCTTTCTTGGCTCTCGAGTCCGGGATGAAACGCTCGACGATTTTGCTGTCGAAGTACAGTCTGCACGTCCTCGATGTTCCTGTTGCCGTAGTTCTGGATCTCGACGCAAATCTCGCCCTGGTGCTCGTCGATGCAGCCGTCCGGATAGAGCAGCAGGCGAAAAACGTACTCGTCGCTGTTGCCCGCCTGAAACTTGGACGACCAGATGTACTCGTCGTGCTGGTAGGCGCGCAGGTTGAAAGACATGTTCGTGATGGTCCAAGTGCATAGCTATACACTCGCGAACGCGCACGTGTGCCAGACCCGTGCGGATCGCTTGATCGAGGGTGTCCTCGACCATGGCTCCGTTTGCTGTCCGTCACGTCCATGACTTGGCTTTGACTCAAGCTGATCGACGGCTTGACGGATTGAGTGTACTGAGACATATTGCTGAAAGATTGTGCTTCTTCAGACAACCTGGCACTTCACTTGTTGCTTTATAACCTTAAAGTTTGACAATTTGTACTAACCTCTTTTAGTTTTTTATCACGGCTCGTGTGTGTCATTCTGTGCTGTGAGGTGTCTGTTTCCTATATACCTAATAGAGATGAACGTAGGAATGGTCTTCGTGCACTTGCGCTGACATAACAGTGCCAGCTATGACCAGCGACTAAAGTAGCTCGTATTTTCTAGACGATTCGCGGAATCGTGTCGTATAAACACTTTCTGTTGACAGCTGACGCTCAACAATGTAAACCTCTTCTGCTTTCGCGGACTGACGCTAGATGGCCATTATTACCCATTTTACTAGGTTTTGATACCTTTCATGTGTCTAAACTCGCAATCGCGCGAGTCGCGAGCGGAACTCGCGATGTTCGCTACGTCATGGCGGCAATTTCGAATAGCTGGACCTTTACGATAATGTTAATTTTCATTTTTTCAGGCAAACGCGTGGTCGGCGAGGACGGCATGAACGACGCCTGGCACGAGAACCAGATGCTGAACAGCGAGCTGCAGAGTCTGCGAACTAGAGTCAAGGCTCTCTCGGAAACGGTCGATGCCCTAACAGCGAAGAACTCGTTGCTACTGGCCGAGAAGGCCGCTGGCCAGTGGATGTCCTCGGGAGCGGCTGCCTCTGGGGGAGACGTCACCGGACTGGTGCAGGGCTACCTCCAGGAGATCGAGGAGCTCAGGGCGCGACTGCTCGAAGCCGAGGCGCTTTATCAGCAGCTTAAAAAGCGCCAGATGCATGTGAGTGTGCAGCAGCATTTTTAAGTCTGAGTTGCGTTGTGAAAGGAGCTTTTGATTGAAAAACGAATTGTGTTATTGTCTATAGCAATCGTTTGGAATAGACAGTCATCTAGACGATAGTCTGCAGGTATGAGTTACGTGCGAGTACGCGCAAAGCACTCGTAGATATTGTAATCCCAAAGTATGTTCTTGTAGATGACTGAGTATCATAGATGGGCCCTAAATATGATTTTATACCTATCGTACATAAATATTATACTTTTCTCTCTTTGTTCGACGTTTACACGGCTGAGTAGTACGTAAATATTTACTGCATCTCATTATTTTCAGAATCACTTTATTCACAATCACATATGTCACATATATTTCAACCTAATTGCATACGTTTATTACCTAGATTTATAGATAGTAGCTAGTTGTGTTGTACGATAGAACGATTATATTTTATCACTCAAGATCAATTTTGTTTCACTAAATATATATATATATATATATAAGCATACTCTTTTTTATAAACGTTAATTTTTTGCTGTTCGTAGATCGTTTCAGGCGTGATTTATTAATCGAAACTGTTTTTCTGCAGATGAGCGCTGCGAGCAATCCTTACGGCGACATGTCGCACGTCATTCACAATGACTCTTCTTCTATACTGCTGGATGCCAAAAAAGAGTTGCAGAGGGAAAAAGCTCTCCTAGCCAGCCTTAAAAATCAACAAGCGCAAAATTCAAATATGAGCAGCAGAGATGGGGACGACGGCGACATGGACGACACAGAAAACGGACAGGAGTCCATGAGCGAAGACGAGTCGGACGATGATTCCGACCGCAAAGGTAGCGTATTATCGTTATTATTTATCTACTTGGAAATTAACGAGCATGACGAGATAATTGTTGCATTTATAGAAGAAGACGAGGAGGAGGAAGCCATGGGTCGCGAGCTCGAAAATCTCACGTCCAACATCGACGTCAAGCAGCGACTGATCCAGGAACTCGAGCAATCCCAGAGGCGACTGCAGACCATGAAGCAGCACTACGAGGACAAACTCGCCCAACTCCAACTTCGCATTCGGGACACGCAGGACGAGAGAGACAAGGTTCTGTCCTCCCTCCAGAACCAACCCTCTGCGCCTACAGAGAAGGTGAAGAAACTGCGCGACGAGTACGAAAAGAAGCTCTCGGCCATGCAAAAGGAAGTCAAGATACTGCAGTCCGCTAAGAAAGAACACGCGAGGCTCCTCAAGAGTCAGACGCAGAACGAGAATCGGCTGCGAGGCCTGCGCAACGAGCTGGCCGAGATGAAGCGCGCCAAAGTTAAGCTTCTGAACAAGATGCGCGAGGAGGCGCAGCGCCACAAGGAGAACGAGCTCAAACGTAACCGAGAGATCGCTCAACTACGTAAAGAGAGCCGGAAAAACGCCAACATGATCAGGACTCTCGAGGCAGACAAGCGCATGAAGGAGGTAGTCCTCAGGAGAAAGCAGGAAGAAGTCACTGCGCTGAGAAAGAGGGACCGGGGACTTAGTCAAAAGGTCGCGGGTAGAACGGCACCGGCCAAGGTTCTTAATCCGAAGGCTCTGAAGAGCCGCTGGCAAACGTTCGAGAGGACCATTACGAAGCAGGCACTGGCAAAGCAGGCTGCAGCCGAGACGGAGAAGGAGATGGAGAGGCTGCTGCAGGAGCGAGAGGAACTCGGCAGGGAACTCGAGAGACTGAAGAAGCACAAGCTCGTCGTCGCGTCAACCAAGGAGGATACGACGGATCTTGACGAGGAGATCGACAACGTCACAAGCAAAATTAATTACTTACAAGTAAGCGTCTTTTCTCTGCGATTCGTGCTGAATTCGCGAAACGCGAATGCGGTATCGATTGACGACCTAATTTGTGGCCAAACGCCTACATCATTGTCTTGCTTTTCCCCATCTAGGACAGTATATCGGAGTGCCAAAGAGCGATGGTAGTAATGGGCGACGGGGACGGCGAGGTCGACGAAGACCCCGGCGTCGAAGCCCTCCTCAGCACGATAAGGACGGTCGACGAGGCGCAATATCTGATGCAACGAATGCTGGCCTTCACCATCGAGCAGAGCTACATTGCCGCGCAGAAGCAAGTCGAGGCGCGCGACATGGCGACGAGACTGAATCAAGTCGCGCAGGAGAGCGACGTCCAGCATCAGCTGCTTGAGCACGTGCTGCGCGATCGCGACCTGCTCTCGCTCACCAACAGCAACAACACTAACAACACCAATACCGTGGCCTACAGTCCGCCGAGTTCTCGCAGTTCGTCACCTGACAAGTGAGTATAAAAAAGATTGAATCTTGTATTTACGAATGAACGCGTTTCTAATACGTTTTCTGCAGCAGCGAAAGTCTCACGCAGAGCATAGGAGGAGACGACAAGCCCCGAAGTATCAAGGTTCGTCGACGAACCACTCAACCTCAGGAACTGTTGTACGGGATCTCGACAAGTACGGAGAATCAAAAGAACGAGGATCAAAATCAAAACCAGCATCAAAATCACAATCACCCGCTTACGAGGGTTCCCAGCGCACCAGGGAGTTTAAAGTTTGTTATTCTTTTGATTATTATCATAGTAAGGCTGGCTCGACGAAGCTTTGCAAATCTATGTTCAAATCTGTTTACGAGGCTTCAAACTTTCAATTTCATTGCTTCATCGCATCCTTCCGTTTTCGGCAAGCGCAATGAGAGCTGCAGATTGTGAATTTCCACACGATTTGTGTTTTTTGCCACAGTTTGTTCGTTTCTTTCCAGATAGATTTTTACATTGATTTGACAGAGTTTGGTCGGGCGGAACGGTCGATAACAAGTAGTAATCTTTGATGCTTTTAAGGATGATAACGGTATACTGAAAAGGTAAAATTGTGCATGCTCTTAGGGGGTTGGTACTAGCGAGGAATCAGTATGGAAGTGGGTTGATTGGCTCGCCGACTCTAAGCCGTCGCGACAGCACGTCTCCTCGGCCCCTGCGCAGAGCTCTACACGCAGGTGGCGGTTCCATGTGAGTGACAATGCTCCAGCTGGCTTTCACTTTTATTCTCCTGTTATACCTATGTCTTGACATTCTGCACAGTGCACCACTCTATTATCACTCTCGTTGATATTCTTCTATCCCTCTTTTCTAGTGGTAGACGATGATCATGATGTATTTTTGTATAATGTGCGAAACGCAAGATGACATGATTGACGATGATGAAAATATATGTGCCTTTCGAATCGAATTGGTTTACGAGTGAGAAATGAGCAGCTAGGAGCTAAATTGTCAAAATTCAACGCACATATGCGGTCTATATTGCACACCCGTTTTTATGTTTCTTTTTCAAAATACTAGCACAGTTGGATTGCATTATCAACTATTAATGAGAAACTTTACCTTAATCTTTTATGTTCAAGGAGCATTTGACTTAATTTTTATTTAAGGGACATGTAAGTTTTTGTTCTTTTAAATGTTTACTTCATTAGGGACCAAACGTCTTTAAAAGATATGGCTTTTAATCTATCATATAATAATATTAAAGATTTTGAGTTTATTCATTTATTAATTGTTGCCATATAATGATTTTACGCCATGGGCTTAATATATATTTCATAAAAATATAATGATACATTGATATCAAGCAAAAAAAAAAAAAAAAATAGAGGTGTGTACATATTCGTGCGTATCCAAGTCGTTTATCAAAAATGACCGAGAACTGATTCGAAGGCTTAAAACGAATTGAATGTATTATAAAATTGTATATAACAAAAGTTATACATATATGTACAGCTTCAAAGGTATCAAATAAATATAACATAAATTATGCGTTTTACGTACGTACCGATTTGTAATACCAAAATCCTGTGTGTTCAGCGCATAATAATAAAAAGTTCATGTTTGTGGCATAAAAGTAACGAATATACTAAATTTTCAAATAAAACAGCGCAATGAAATTAAGAGGATTATCAGTAACCAAAAATGTACTCATAACATCAGCTATCTGTCGCACAATCTTTTCTAATCTTTCATTTTCGACATTTCCGCCCACAAGCGGAGCTCCCATCGTTAATAATCATCTCATCGCACATTAAAAGTAGCAAAATAAACTATATGCATGTGTAGTATACAGTGACAGCATTTTTCAAAGCATGGGTCTTTTATCGACTGAGAGTATGAAAACAAAACATATATATCAACCACGTTTGGCTGAACTAACTTATTGCTAAACTAACAAACTGACGGCCTAACCAGGGAGCAGGTAGCCCACATGGACATATCGTCGCCGCCGGGCTCACCGACTACCTACAGAAGGTTCAACAGTAGAGAAGAGAACGTCTTCTCGAGGTTGACCGCGAGCAGGCAGACGCTTCACGTCGAGCATCAACCGACCAAAGGAGTCATTTCCAATTACCAAGGAAAAGTGAGTCCACTTATTTTAATTACGTTATATAAGTTCATCATGCTGTGTATACCTGTTGCTCAAGCTTACGTTATTTTCGCTTAGTAAAATGCGTTTCATTGGCATACTTCCTGTATGCGATAACTGAAAATATTATGCAAAAACAAAGAACCGCGCTACAGCGTGAAAATGATTCATGGTCTACGGTTCGGCGTGTCCGCGCGCTAAATTATGCTCGAGCACGCCAATACTCATAAATATTATCTTTTCAGACGGTTCCCAGGGCGATATTGCACTGCACTCACGTAGCCGAAGGTCACAGTAAAGCCGTCCTGTCGATTTGCGCAACCAATGATTTACTCTTCAGTGGCTCCAAAGGCAAGTATTACGTTCATAAATAATCTCAACTTCCTACAATAAAACGAACGCCGCAACTTTCTACAACCGTTATCCTTACGTTTTCAGATCGAACTGTGAAGGTTTGGGACTTGGGAACGGGCATCGAGAGCACGACCCTGAGCGGTCACCCGAACAACGTGGTCGTGGTCAAGTACTCGTCGGTGCACCGGTTGCTCTTCAGCGTTTCCGCCGCCTACGTCAAGGTCTGGGATCTGCGAGCAGGTAACAGCTGCATAAAGACGCTGTTTTCATCGGGCCAGGCTCAAAGCGGCCCGTTAAATCTTTCGACGCCTTCGCGGACGCTTCAGATGCCCGTCGGTGAGACGACGATCAATGACTTAGCTTTGGGTCTGGACGACCGCGAGCTCTACACGGCCTCGAGCGACAAGGTGCGCATCTGGGACCTGAGAAAGCTGGCCTACGTGGGCAAACTCAGCACGCCTCACGCGGCCGCCGTCATGTGCCTCAGCGTCTCGGACGATGGTAGGGTCATCACCGGGAGCAAGGATCATCTTATCTCACTCGTCGAGCCGAACATGTCCGGACAGTCGCTGAGCTTGTCGCCGCCTCACTACGACGGTGTGCAGTGCTTGGCTACTTATGGCAACACACTGTTTTCTGGTAGGATTATATTCGTCTCTCAAAAATGCCAAGTCCACGTTTACGAACCGATTCCAAGCGAGAATTCGTTGCCCCAACAGGTTCGAGAGATATGTGCATCAAACGCTGGGACTTGAGCAGGATGGAACTGGTCCAGTCTCTGAACAACGCCCACAAAGATTGGATCCTTGGATTGTGCCTTATTAATAGCGGGTCTGTAATGATATCGGGTTGTCGTGGTGGCATCCTCAGGGCGTGGACCGTTCCGAATTTCGGCGACCACGCGGGCGAGTGCTCGCTTCTCGGCGAGGTGCGCGCCCACACCTCGGCCATCAACGCGACTGTCACCAATCAGCAGCACATCTTCACCGCGAGCAAGTGAGTATCCTTCACCGTCCGGACTTTTTATTTTTCAAGTAAAGTAGTTTACTTTTTACACCAGGCTGCACCCGAACAGAGATACTTGGGACTCTTTTCTCCTTTTTTTTCTCTTTTTTTTTTTTTTTTTTTTTTTTATTAACTCAGGTTTCGGGTTTAGCCGAACGTTTTAACACACACTTTACACTTTCTCTCTCAAGGGGATGGGAAAGAGGTGGCTACTTTACCGAATTGATGTGGAAATTAACCGTTTATTGTACGTTGGAAATTATGTATACTCATTCAACACAAAACACAATGTCAACAAGTTTTTACACTGCATTTTAATTTAGTTTTGATAAGAGTCAATTTTGAAAATTGTAACATAGTTATAGTGACTAGATGTTTTAGACTCGGTAAAATAGACTTTCGGTAAGTTTCACATCCCCTTAAAGTCAATTAATAGGACTTTTATAATAAAAGCTTGGATCGTTGGTTGCAGCTCTGGGGAAGTGAAGCTGTGGCGCATACCTGATTCTTCTTTGACCATGTCCACGTCCACAGTTTCTTTATAACTTGATCCGCTTGATCTCTATCTCTTGGTTGGTTTCTGTTTGGTTGTCTGTGTTCAGTGTTTATCTATTTTACTAAGTAGTCTAAGGTATTTGGGTGATCTACTGCTGTCCAGTTTGCTCTAGTCAATCTTTCTGAATCTTCCTTCAGTGCCCAAAAAAGGATCGATTTTTCCGCTAGCAATACGTACTTCAGAAGCAAAATATATTGTAATAAAAAATTGTGACAGCAATTTAACCCTTTTTCGGCTAGATTTTTGCGAGCGAAAAAGTACAAAAAAAATGATAACTACATTTCTTTAGAAAAATTGTTCTCTTGATTAAAGAGTGTATCTAGGCTTAATTAGATTTAAAAAAAAAAATTGTTCAGGGATGTACTTTTTGCATAACTAAAATATTTTTGTTATAAGTGTGTAACACAAGTTCACCACTTTAATCATCTATTTCATCATCACCATCATCATCACCATCACCTGGCTGTAACAATGAGTTTCACTAGTTCTTTTTCCTTAGTTTTCTGGTATTATTCTAGCAGATACATGTATAATATTGTGCACATGCTTGTTAGTTCTTATAGAAGACATCGTCATCTCTTTCATTACTTCGCGAATTTTTAGCTGCGATTGGCTAAAAAAAGTTCTGTAAGAATCTCTGTCTCTTCTAACAAAAGATTTTGCATGACTAATACAATTTTCAATGCTCTTAATCTTTATATTATATACATGCTCAAATGTATTATGATTTTTTGTTATATTATTTTGCTTTCGTATGATTATTCATTTATTTGGTGCATTGCATGGCTGCCATCTGCTCTCCACGAAGTGATGGAACAGTGAGGCTGTGGAACTACAACAAGAGAGACAACAGGACTTTCCAAAGGAGCAACTCGCTAAAATGCTAGCACACAAAGTATTTTATTTATTTAGTGATATTTGTCGCTTATTTATTTACCTCGTTTTTACCAATCTGCGGTAGGGATCTAGCGAAGAGTGTTTAATTAGAACTAACGAACAAAACTCGACGAGAACAAAATTAAATTAGGTGCGTTATGTAAGATTCGTGGCCGACAGCTATATTCCCACATTTGTTAAAGAAAGTACCGTTCGCTTTGAGTACTTGAAAATATATTATGATGAACTTTTTCTACCGCGTGTAACTAGGCTATGCTGATTTAATTTTAAGTAGGACTTTCAATGAAATTTTAAATGAGATTCTATTGTGGTGTAAAAGTAGCTGCGATCCTTTCACGTGATATTTTATAGACTTTTAAAGTGTTATAATGTTACCAGAGAGTCATGAACAAAATAAGAGAGTTTGTTTTTGATACGCTTTTTTTAATCCACCGAAAATGCCTGTGCTAGAATTGCGGTGCACTATTCCAAAGGCGCCTAAATGAGATATAATTACAGTGTATTTAAATAACTGAACAAATTTGGCATTATCTAGCATTTATTTTATTATGAACGTAAAGGTGGTAATAATTGTAATATTTAATCTTAGTACAAACAATAATTGTTGATTAATACTGTACAGTCTGAGGTCTCTGTAGGTCCCGAAAATGTCACATCGTCAGGGTTGACCATTGTTCAGTTTTCTTCTGAAAGTGTTAAAAAAAAGGAACCCCAATTAACTTTATATAAATTAAGTTGACACAATGAAATAAAGAAACTAAATTGAATAAAACTAAGTTGTTATTCATTAACTCTAAGTTGTAATTTTTTAATTTTGTAAAGTTCTCTAAATTTTTAATTAAAGAACAATTTTTATTATTTTTACCTCTTTTTCTTTTTGTGCGCGCTGAGTGACTCCTGACCACTGTCGTCTTCGCTATCTTCCGACTGGCTGCTGCTACCGCTGCTCGAAGAGCTGCTAGAGGAATCGCTCGAAGAATCGCTTGCCACGCCAGTGTCCTCTTTGACGTCGATTGTCTCTGCCAGAGCTGCTAATTCGGGCTCTTTTTCTCTCAGTACTTTTAGCCATTTACGAGAAAGTTTTGGTCGCCCTCGGACCTAGAATACCAATTTTATATTTTACCAACTCTTATGATATAATCTTCGATAATTGAATTAAGATTAGAGATTCGTATTACCGTCTTATGCCATACTACGGGGAAGTTTGTTCGGGAACAGAAGTTTTGCGTGACTGCAATAGTATCGTCGAGATTAAGAACAACGTGCCACCAGCCACCAGGCACAAATACGGTTTCTCCAGGATTTTGTAAAATTTCGATAGGTAAGCAGTCTTGTGGCCATGTTGGCAGTTTTGTTCTAGGATAAATAACAGAGAACCAAGTAATAGCCTCATCTCTCTGTTTGCCACCCTCGGCACCAGTCACTTTTAAAAGCTCTCTTGGAGTATGAGTAGGAAACAGACACCACCTTTTGTGTCCAGAAATAAGAGCATTCCAGGCACTAGTACCCAAAGGATCTATGTGAATTCCTGTACCTGTTTTAAAATTACCAATTTGAGTTTTATTGATCTTTGATAAACTCAATGACAAATGTGATAATTTACCTCAGACAATCGCGCAAGCTCGTTTGCGAATTGACTCAGGCAAATTAAGTAAATACTTTAGAGTTGTGAAATTACCAGATCGTTCGGGTCCCATAACAAACCAACGATATGGAGGTCTCCTATGCTCGCCTGCATGCTGGAAGAGGTCATCACGGAAGTACTTTGGAATTGTATAATCCTCCAATAACTTTTTTCTTCGAGGATGTTCACCGAAGGAACTGTCAAAGATATACAATGGAGAATCATCCTCGTTATTTTGCATGTAGCGAATGTAATATTTCATTTTCATTTTGACACTGTATCCTTCATTATCTTCTCCACATTTGAATTTTTGGTTCCGATACTTTTTTGCCAATCTCTGTGAACAGACAAGTCAGTGTAAATATGTGTCTTGTATAATTATTAAGCATGTAAATAAAATGAAATATATTTACCTCTATTGTCCATTTGTACTGGGCCTTCCAGTCGTTTTGAACACCTTTTATTATCACAGGTATATAAGGTTTTTCATATTTGCTAATAAATTCTTCAGGTGGAACTTCAGATTCAACGATTCTATCAACATTGTCTTTGAAGTTCCAAAACTGTTGGAACTTCTTACTGTAGTTGTGCAGAGACCAAGCTGCCTTGTCAGCAAGTTCTGTAAACAAATTATTGACTGTTGTAATATCGTACAAGTTTTGCTGAGAACGATAACAGAACAAGATAGCTATCAAAAAATTAGATACGAAGAGCTAATATTATACCGATGCGTTGATTATTCCTTGGAGATTAGGTCAGACAAAGAGATTAAATTTGAATAGCTTCTACAAATCCAAAACGTATTTTTCGGACATAACTGAATCTCCTGCCCCCACCAAATCTTCTTTGGTTACTCGCTAAGTAAATAAAAGTTTGCATTACACGATACTGATCCTTTTCCTCCTCCCTCTCTAAAATAACATAGTACACAGTGCACCGCGTTCGCCATGAAGAAAAAAAAAACGCCTATACGTGACTAAAAAAAATTAGCGGGTATTGTTTCGATTACGTAAAACAGCATGCTTCCTTTGAACTTGGGCGTCTCGAAAGTTCGTTCGAGGAAAAACCAAACGAAAAAAAAAGCGACGACCACAAAAATTAGATCCCGTTAAGCAAAAAACAACGACGAAACAGCCTATCGCGAACTACCTGTAGGCAAGCAGCCAAGAGAGTAAAAAAAAGGCAATCGGGCGGCGTCGTATCTCGATAACATCTTATAGCGAGTACATCATCGTCGCGGAAAAATGTCGAGGTTATAAGGACGGGAAAGGTTATTATCAGCGTCATCCGGATTATGTTGCCGCACGCATGGGTATCGTAGGTTATGTACCCGTGCACTTTACACTCACCAGGTCTCGCCTTCCTCTTGACCTCCTTGATGCGTTTTCTCGCCCGATGATCCAGCTTGAATTCCTCCGTCATATTGTGTTTTTTCCGGCCCCTGTTTCTCCGCGTATATAAATAAGTATCTAAGTAAATATCCTAGTGGCTCTCCTCGCTCTGACGTATCAAACAATTTATTTACAATGTACAAACGAATCGTCCTCGGAAAAAGATGAGGACGGTTCTCGCGGCGCCGTGCAACTACCGCACGGAATAACCAAAAGCCGTTGACGTCGACTCTCTGCCGGACCGTCGTGACGACTGATGATAGCGGCTCTCGGTGAGAGAGAGAGAGAGAGAGAGAGAGAGAGCCTATCTGTAGTGAGTAGTCTGTACGATTATAATACACATGTATAGCTTCTCGTGGCTTCCATGAGGTGTCACAACCGTCAGCGCATTCTTCGAAAATTTCTCTCGCACCGGCCGAGGGTGTTAGAAGATGTCTGCTAGAGTCTCTCGAAGAAGGCTCTGATTCAGGCTTGAATTTGTATGTTTTAGCGTTAAACTATATTAGCAGGTTTTTCAACATTAGGAAGCGTCGTTGTATTTTCAGATGAAAAGAACAGATATATAGGTAGAAACGGTGAGAGAGCTGCAGAGATGCCTCGGACAGCGCATCTCACGTGTACGTGCCTACGTGACAAGCGCTACGAGACTTATGTCCCGTTTCTTTTTGCAGGGGGGAGAATCCAACCGTATTTTCTCATTCGGGATCTGATGAGCTGCGCTCGACTTAGACCTTTCAAATATCTTGTATGCGGCTGAGTGGAATTTTACATTACAGTGGGCTGCTTCGAAATGAAAAAAAAAAAAATTCATGCTGGGACACATACCACGATTTCAAGGTTCTTTGTTGAATTTTAAGGTTTCTAACAACCACCGAGTCATGCTGTTGTAAATTGTTATTACAATCTTCCCGTTTAGCTACGCTAACCTGCCGCCAACAATTGCAAACAGCAAGAAAAGAGAGAATTCGAATAGAGAAATAATTTCAAAAAACCGGTATTTTTAAACATCCAGCAATGAGCTGCGCCTTTCTCGGGAGAGTAAAGTCATAAACATCTATTTTCGCATAAGCACAACAAAAGCTGTCAACCGCTAAAAAAAGCAGCGCTGCAAAAACCAGTTCCGAAATAATCAACGACACCACACGCACGACGCTAGTATATGCGCTGCTGAGGCATGCACGTGGTTTGGTCGGTTATATTGCAGAGCAGCGCTCTTTTATACTTATATATCTGCTGCTCATTCGTTCGTTTCGTTTTTTTTTCTCATTTCATTTTAAAATGCATGCACACGCATACCCGCACAAAGCGAGAGAGGCGCGTCTCTCTGGCGGTCGCGTGCAGACGGTCACGTACACGGACATCTGTGCATGTGTATGCGCGCAGGCGGTGCACTTGCGCGGCCAGTGACGTTGCCTTTGATTTATTTTTCTCGCTGCATCAGCCCGGCAGAAAGAGAGAGAGAGAGAGAGAGAGAGAGAGAGAGAGAGAGAGAGTCGTCCCAAAGTTCAACGGTTCGAGCGGCGCATGCGCGCCGGTGTGGGATGTTATACACTCGTGAGCGGGCGGCTCGTCTCTGCTGCGTGTGTATGCACATCGCTATTGCGGTTATATGGATATATTGGTATGTGCAGGAGAGGTGAGTGTACGTAAGTGAGCGGACGGGAGGAGAGGAGGCAGACGTACAGGGGAAGGACTCGCGCTCGGCGCGTGGTTGCCAAGATCGACGCACATTTTTCTCGGCAGAGAGAGAGAGCGCGCGCTTCGATACTCCCACGCAGCGAGAGATCGAAGCGCGCTGTTAGCGCGAACTTACGAAAGGGAGGATTCGATGCTCCGGTTTGGTTTACGAGTTTGAGCGGATTTTCTGGGCGTTTTTTATTTCATAAATTTTCGATCGAATGTTTCACCAATTACACGATAACGAATCGATATTGATATTGATATCGACTCTTAAAAAACCTGTTGGGCACTGCCAATGACTGAAACGGGTATTTAAATACTCTCTCGTGTGAATATCGCTGCGGCAATCGGTCTCGACAAAAGAGCAAAGTTTTAAATTGACACCATACGCGTATACGCGCAGATATGTATATAAGGTACTGTGTTAGTTAATACCTCTCGGGATCAGCTGTCCTCGAGGGGTGTGGGGTGCAGCTGCAGGTATTCTACAGCTATACGCGCACTTGATACGCGAATGCCTGCATATATAGTAGAGGGGTTAAAAATGTTAATGAGGGTGCGAGCGCAGTCGCTGCAGATCGGAAACGCGCGGCAGAAACATGCGTCTGGCCCAAATTATTATGCGAAATGCGGAGAAGATTTTTCGATTCTCTAGTGTTTTCAAGGATTCGTTGATGTGATTGGAACGTGCTTTTGTTATCGAAGTGTCCGATCGTTTCCGCATTGTTATTGATACACGACGATCGGCTTTTACAGTCGTATGAAAATCTGATAATCGATAAGTCGAGCATTTATTGCCGCAAATTATTATTTTACGCCGCCGAGACTGTCGAGCAGGTATATAATCCAGCTTATAAACCCGAAATTGCATCGGTACAGGTAACGGCCCCGAAAATCCTGAAATGCATAAAACACCTCGTAACTTGCCCGCCCAAAGTCAAAATCGTTATTCCAGCACTGTTAATGAATCACTGCTCCAAAATCATTCATCGAGCTCTAGTCATCCGAGCCCTTCGAAAGCAAAACAAACACAGCAGAAAGCCCGGTACACACGTGTGACTCGTATACCCGCCTATCGCTCAGACGATACCCATCCGCGCAACGAGTGCGAGAGAGACGGGGAAAATATCTCGAATAAGCCCTACACGTAGCGTTAGATCCGGCAACGTCGCCATGAGCGCAGGTATATACGCACTCTATCCAGCAGCAGCAGCAGCAGCAGCAGCAGCAGCAGGCCTACAATAAACCCACACAAGCGAGCGCCTACTACACGGCCACTAACGCGACTATACACCGAGCAGCGGGCAGCCCAGTGCGAGAGAGAGACGGCATTATGGGTAGTCACTGCGGGGCGCGAGAGAGACGGCAATAGTTCGGAAGATCCAGCGTGACGCCATGTTTTGATGTCGTCACCCCCCCCCCCCTCCCTCCCTCGCCCTCCTCGCACATACACACGGACAGAGACCGCGAGTATAGGCAGCAGAGCAGTCGTGCGCGCGCGCGCCTTCCGCCCGTGTGTTTTTCTCTCGGCCGTGCGCTGTACGGTGCTGCTGCCACCGCGAGGGAGAGAGAGAGAGAGACGAGGCGAGCCGTCAGCAGCGCAGCGCGTCGTCGTCGACGTCGTCGTGGTGTAGAACGACTCGCGTATACCTACAGCCGTGTGTACACACAGCACCAGTGCGGCGCAGAGAAGAGCAGAGCGCGTCGTCTCCGGGCAGCGAAAGACGCGCGCGCGCGAGTGAAGCGCGTCGTCTTCGTCGTCGGGTCGGGTCGGAAGAAGAGCCGAGCGTCCCCGCGCGCATTGGAAAGAAGTGCTGCTGCTGCTGCTGCTGGCTGGCTGTGTGTGTGTGTGTGTATATATATATATATATATATATATATATACACGCGAGTGTGCTACCGTTCGCGCGCTGCAGTGCGGAATATAGAAAGAGCTCCGACGAGCTGCAGCGGATAAGATGCAGTTTTTCGCACGGAAGTGAGAGCGCACAGCACGTGAGAGAGGAGCTGCTTGCAGGCTAGCGGAGGAACGAAGAAGCAGTGCATGCCAGTGTAGTATACATAGCGCGGAGAAGAGGTCGTCCATATCTATTTATCTCTCGGCTATCTCCGTCTCGCTCGCTCTCACTCGGTTGTTCGGCCGCGCGCGGCGGTGGAGCTGCTGCTATACCGCGAGCGAGACAGCAGCACGGCGCAGATACAGATATACCCCACGGCCGCTCCGCAGCGCTCTCGCATACACACGAATAATATCTAGATACTAGTTATAGAATAGAGGGAAGAGAAGAAAGAGAGAGAGAGAGAGAGAGAGCGCGAGAGGGAAGAGGACCGCTCTTGATGCGCGCGAAAGTGCCTCCGAGAAGAAGGCGCGGGCCCGAGGGCCCCGCTAAGCCACTATCCTAGAGTGACTCCTCGTCCTCGTATCCAGCTACGTAACACCGTCTGCCTGCAGTGCACAGCGAGCCGTGTGCACGGTCTCGGCGAGAGACTCTGTGTGTGTGTGTGTGTGTGTGCGTGCGCGCGTGTATCCTCGGCTGACCGCGTGCAGCAGCGAGGAGTAGTGGTGGGTAGTACCTAGAGCGCAGTCTAGTGGCCGATTACGTCACGGGCTCGAGAGTCGTCACCGTCGTCGTCGTCGACTGCGTGAAGAGCAGTGCGGCCGCAGCACTGGAACAGCAGCCGAGGCGAGCGTGTTCGTCGGCGAAGTGGCGAGGCGGAGCAAGTTGCGCCGCGGGCGCACCACCAGACCTGCTGTCGCAGCGAGCAGCCATGGAGCTGAGACTCCACTCCCCGGCGGGGGCCGACCCCATCGTCTACCAGTGGCCGCTCACCTCCGGCTCTGGAAACGTGAGTCTATACGAACCCTCGTATAATAATACTGCATAGAATGCAAACTCTTACTTTGGGGGGTGGGCTGAACGCACGAGTCTCGGATTTATTGCGGGGGCGAGGGATTGTTTTGGTAAACACGATTCGCGCGCGCCTCGCCACACACTGTGCAGCCTATGCTAGTAGGTTAGGTTGACTTTTCTAAAATATCGCGTTCGCGCGCGAGCTCGTTAGCATACGAAGACACGCGGAACACGTCGTGAATTATCGTCGCCTCGGAATTCGGCTGCAGCATGCAGTTTGTAAACACGCGTGGAATCCGAGCCAAGAGTGGGGGAGGGAGTCGCGATCCAGCGGATAAATTACATAATTAGCCAGTAGCGAAGTCCGACGAACGGATTCGTCATTTTTTTACATCGGCCTGCTCGCAAAAACAACCGAGCGCAAAACAGTCCTAATACACACTGCGCAGAGAGTGCGCCATGCATAGGCTGTCCCTTTAAAGGGAAGCACAGTCGGTCGCTCGGTCGGTAGCAGTGGGTGCGCGGAAAAAGGCCAGCCACTCGTGTATATCTCTCTCTCTCTCTCTCTGCGTTATGTAGCTATACATAAGAATCGAACGAAACGGCTATCGCGGCGGTGTATACGTATATACCCACGCGTCGAGTCAGCACACATAGCTCGGTTCTCCAGTCGAAGGCCACGCACGGCGTTATACCGCGAGCCTAGTCCTCTATATACGTGTACAAGTATATACTCCGATGGCGGCGGTGCTCAAGACAGCTGAGGGTGTATGTGTGGCGTATACGTATATATAGGTATAGAGCGCGCGCGCGGGCCGTGCACTCGTGGCTAGCTGGGCGCTTCTGCTCTTCGCCGCGGCTTGTAGTAACCTCGTTTCTTTTTTCTCTCGTTGCTGCTAGGTAGACTCTCGCGCTCTTCGCTTCGCGCTCTTTGAAGCACCACTGCACGCGCTGTTCCGAGCGCTGCTTGCTGCGCGGCGGCCGCGGCAAGAGAGCAAGATGAAGTTTTCTCTTTTTGCTTCTTGTACTGCTTGCGGTCTGCTCCGGAATTTTTGTTTTGGAGCAGGATCTTTATTTTTCTTTTACAATGTTCGTTTCTTCTCGTTGCATCGAAATTCGAGAAGATTTATCGTATAGGGAATCATGACGCGTGGGAAAAGCTGACGAAACGTTTTACTAGATATTTATCGTACTTGAGCGGGAAATTTGGAAGCCATAGGATAGAAAACAAACTCGGCTAGATAGAGCACGTAGGGATCAGCTGATGAACTCGAAAGCATATTAAACACAGATTAGCACACTTGACACTAGTTTAATTGAACTTGATTGTTCGCTAAAAATAAATGATTATCTTCATGTTTTCAAGGATCGGCACGATGGGGCTATAGATGTAGTGGAAACAATGAGGTGGGTTTGTGAAGACCTACCTGACCTTAAACTGCCTCTGGAGAACAACATTCTCTGCAATTATGACACACGTGATTATGAAAGCATGAAGAATCTGTGTGACAGGTTCAATAGGGCTATCGATAGTTTAGTACAATTGGTGAGCATTATTGTTTCAGCAATAAATTATCAAAACTAAGTAATCAATTTTACTAGCATGATCTTTCATTAATGCAGGAGAAGGGTACGAGTTTACCATCCCAGAGACTAAACAAGAGGCCGAGTAGAGGTTTGCTGCGACACATACTGCAGCAGACCTACAATCAGGCTGTTGTTGAACCTGACAAACTAAATCAATATGAACCCTTTTCACCTGAAGTTTATGGAGAAACCAGTTACGAATTAGTTTGTCAGATGATAGATCAAGTTGATGTGACAGAAGACGATGTATTCGTAGACTTAGGTTCTGGAGTTGGTCAGGTAGTTCTTCAAATGGCTGCTGCTACTTTCTGTAAAATCTGCATTGGAGTTGAAAGAGCTGATGTCCCCTCGAAATATGCAGAGGTAATGATAAACGAGAAAAAAGAGAAATACAAAATAAATTTTAATCATTCTTTCATCGTTATCAGCACCTCTAACTTTCGTGTCTATTGCAGAGCATGGAAGTTAATTTTCGGAAGTGGCTCAATTGGTACGGAAAGCGTTGCGGAGAATACCGATTAATCAAAGGCGATTTTCTCGCTGATGAACATAGAGAAAGTATTACAGGGGCCACCATAGTATTCGTCAACAATTTTGCATTCGGGCCTACGGTAGATCATCAGCTAAAAGAACGTTTTGCTGATTTAAGAGATGGTGCTCGTATTGTGTCGTCAAAGTCTTTCTGTCCCTTAAATTTCAGGATAACGGACAGAAATCTTAGTGGTAAGAATCTTTTTGCATGTATTTTCATTGGTCTATCTATTCTCCTGTGCATAACATTTAACGTCTAACTAGATATTGGCACGATAATGCACGTCTCGGAGATGTCACCACTAAAGGGTTCAGTCTCGTGGACCGGTAAGCCGGTATCTTACTATTTGCACGTCATCGACCGGACAAAGCTCGAGCGGTACTTCAATCGATTGAAGAACAACAAGCAGGGCGCTCTGGATGACAATTCAGATTCTGTGATAAACAACACTGCCAGCAATAATAGTAGGGTTTCGAGACGAGGTGAAGAGCGAGGCGAGCGTGCGAAGAGAGATCTTTCTCGCCAGCTAGACAACAGTCCAAATAACTCGGATCAGCAGAATACGAACAGTGAATCAGACGGCGATGAGGAACACTCGGTGAAGACGCGACGGCAACCAAAGATGCGCCGGAAACTGAGCAGAAAAGCAGCAGCTGGTGGTACCACAGCACGACCATCGACCAGAGGTCGGCAGCGTGGTCGAGGCATAAAGAAAACGAAGCCTAAGAAAGCCATTAACATCACCGGCTTGGACTTGCTGCACAGTCAGACACTGCTCAGCACCTCTCCTCAAGCGATCGGCAAGAAACCACCGCCGGCACCAGGCACTGTAGATCAACAGCTGACGTCGCTATCGCTCACACTCCAGAATAACAGCGCGCTGGTACACGAGGAGTTGAGCATTCCAGCGGCACCAGCTGATACTCCTTACGCTTTGCAGATACTTTTAGATTTATATAGGTAAGGTTTTATATTGCAATAAGCCGATTTTGTCACGCGTACGAATTTTACTCCGATTCGCACGATAAACGAAATACTTAATTTTTAGGGATCAATTTATGGCGATGTTGGATTCGATGAAAAGTCCGACATTTAGAGCTTCAGTAAATGCAGACATAGCAAAGGAAAAAGATAGGAACTCCAAGCTGCAGTCGAGGGCTGCCCAATTGGAGAAGCAAATCAAGGTCTTGATCGACGACAGCGTTGCTCTGTTAAAGGCAAGGATGACCGAGTTAGGCATTAACGCAACGTCGCCCGGCGACCTTCTTGCCAAGGCCAAGGAGATCGTTCTTCGACATAAGCAACTGCAGGCCAAAGCGAGCAAATTGCAGGCTCAGGTGTCAACGATAGAGACTGAACAAAATAGATTAGCAACATTACGATACCAAGAGCTGCAAGAAAAGTTCAGTCACCCAGGAACGAGTAGCGGACCTCCACCGACGCAGCCGCTAACCAAGGAGTGTATCTTGAAAGATATATCGGCCACGCTTGCGCATCGTAAACGGTTGCATTCTCAGGTATGATTTAGATTTCTTTTTAGCTTTTGCATTGCGTTAACTAGTTGAAAACTAAGCCTTCGTTAATATTACAGGCGAACAAGTTAGAACAAGAGCTAAACGTGATAGAGAGGTCGAATATTGAGAAACAGTCTACAAACCAGCAGCAACATAGAGAGAGCAAACATCTGCAACATCAGATCCAGCAGCAACAGCAGCAACAGCAACAGCAGCAGCAACAGCAGCAGCAACAGCAGCAGCACCAGCAGCATCAACAACAGCAGCAGCATTCGTTGCATCCATCTCATGTTAGCAAGAGTAGTGGCTCACGCAAGAGCAGAGAAAGTCGCTCTCGATCGCAGGAATGGCCAGACGTCCCGGACGTTGGAAAAATTCAGGAAAAGAACCCTGAGCTACTTGCACAGAAGATTTTAGAGACCGGGCGACAGATAGAAGCCGGCCGTTTACCGAGTAGGACGAGTGTGCCAACAGTAACGGCTGGTGCCACGAGAACTAGGCTGCCTCAGGCTACTCTCAGCTTTGGAACTACGCCTGCAGCTGTACCAACACAGCCTGCAACCCGCGATTCTGCAAATCGAGGTCCGCAGGAACCTCCTCGGGTGCCCAACTTCGAAGAGAGATTGAAAAGCATCATCACGAGCTATCTGAACGAAGATCAGCAAAATAGATGCAAACAGCAACAACAACAGCAACACCAGCAACACCTTCAGCAGCAAATGCAGATGCAAGGTGGTATGGTGCCCGGGGAACCTGAGCGGAAGCGTCATGCTGTACCTCAAAGCGTCAATGCACCAGATTATACACAGGTAAGTACTTTTAGAATACTCCTTTAGAGAATGTTGATCGCTTTGATGGCAACTTAAGGGGTAGTCCGAATGAAAGATTGCTAAAACTTCAATATTTAATTTCATTCTTTATTATCTTGTGGTTTTCTTCTTTTTCACTTTATTCTGTCAATGTATTTTAATTTGTAAAATGCAATCGTTAATATACTTAAAAATAAAATCAGCATGTGAATGTAATAAGCAAGTGAATTAAGAAGTCTAAACTGTACCTGCTTAGCTATGATTATTATTTCTTTGTCGAGAAAAAAATCTTCGGACTGCCGTAAAAAGTTGATTTTATTTTCAAAGTAATGGACAAGAAGCAAGCGAATTTTCACTGAGTTAAAAGTAAATCGCCTC
The DNA here is from genome assembly GCF_009193385.2 of Nasonia vitripennis. Lineage (NCBI taxonomy): Eukaryota > Metazoa > Arthropoda > Insecta > Hymenoptera > Pteromalidae > Nasonia > Nasonia vitripennis. The sequence continues at coordinate 4,706,395 of NC_045760.1, forward strand.
ACGTGTCTGCATACACAAAACTTGTATGTCGCATGAAAGCTCTTAGCCGTTACTTTGAGAATGTCTAAAAAAAGTCAAAGCTCACATTTGCTTCAAAGGTATCGCCCGCTAAGATGGCTCTGCGTCGACATCTCTCTCAGGAACGTTTAACAACGCCGCATCAACCCGGTTCCTCTGAGCAGCAGCAGCAGCAACAGCAACAACCCGGTCCTTCCAACTCCGTCGTTACTGAGAGCAAGGTCCACCATTCACAACACCACCATTCCCACCAGCATCTACAGCAGCAGCAGCAACAGCAACAAACGAGCCGAGCTGAGAGCAGTACGAGGATGCATCCACCCAGTACGAGTGGAAATGGCCCGGGACCTGGTAGCAATGGTAACGGTGGACTTCTGGGCACGCGGACGATAGGTGACCTCGTGAGTGGCGAGATCGAGCGGACCCTGGAGATCTCAAATCAGACCATCATCAATGCAGCGGTGGACATGAGCGTGATGGGTAGACCCGACAACGCTTATTCGCCTATTAGCCGACCTGCCAGCGCCGAGGGCGAAACGGGCTTGGCGACACTGGCACATGTGGCAAGCTATGCACCTACACCGTCAGCACCAACGACACCTACGCCCTCAAGTCAGTCTTCGCGGTCGTCCGTTTTGTATCCTCCGCAGCAGAGCCAGACCCAGAGGTGAGTGCGGGGATGATTGTAGACGTTATAAATGAAAAATACTCGACTTACACAGAGATATCCGAATACTGAACCTTTCTATTTTATATTAGGTACACTCCGGTTCAACTGCCACGAGCAGACATCAAGCCTTATCACGAGTCATACTTTGCTGACAATCCTTCGACGTCCATTAGCCAATCTCATACAACCACATCAGCAGTGCAATCTTCGCAGCATGCACCGACCAACGGCGACCCACCGTTGGAAGGTCTAGCTGCTACTCTACATGCCAGAATGCTTAACAACCAAAGTAGCAATAGCGCAAGCAAAACTGAGCATTCTCCCGCAAGCAGTAGAAGGTATTACAATAATTGCCGATTCTCTTGTTCTTTAATAACATTCTCTATAGCATTCTAATACATTATTTTGCTTAATAGTAGGTACCAGCCCTATCCCCGCTATTCGAATGGCAGTCACCCAAGTGGTAACAGCGCGAACGCCGTGACACCTCAGAGTCAACCTGCAATGTCTGTGAAAACGGAGGCAATCGTGTCGACCGTAAGCACGAGTGGTGCACCCCTAAGTCCGCTCATCGAGCCCCACTCGAACACATCGACGCCACTCGTCGACGAGCCGCATATAACGAATCCGCGGCAACGTCACGGCGACGATGGTAAGTACACAAACTTGTACATAGACACAAACACGTGTACAAGCACAGACATATACACATACGCTCGGGTACAAATATTACAAACGCAAAAACACAAATACCTGCTTCGACTCGAGTCGAGGATAACGAGGAACATAAAATTACAAAGTAAAAAGGGTTTATAACAACGCTAACATAATTTGTATTACAAATGGTGGTATGCGTGTGTATGCGCTATGAGAATTCGAAGAGCTTTGTGCTGAAAGAAATATGTATCCATTTCTCCATTTTTATTTGAAATAAGAGTGTAAAATGTGAGCATTTATGTTTGCAATATATTGTGCATGTTTTTGAAGCATGATGAACATATTAAAGTTCTATATAACAAGTAAAAAGGAAGATGTTGAATTCGATGAAAAGTTAATCGTATTAAAAGAGGACTTCAAATCGTTCAGAATAAAGCAACTCAATTCGCGGCTCGATCTTTGCTCTGCCCTATAAGTAACTGACTCGCTAAGTAATAACTTTTTAAAAAGTGATAATATTCTTTTTAGTTTTTAAGGCGCTGAACTCATGCTTATTGTCTTCATAATTATTTTAATTATTTTTGCTTTATACTTAACTACCTCTGCATCTTGAGTTACGTCATGCACTCAATGCGAAACTTTACTGTCGTTTTTCTCTGTGGTTTTATTTTTTCTTTTTTTTTCATGTCTTATTTTAAACCGTATTTTTCTTTTGTTTGATCTTACTGGAGCTGGACTCTAAATCTTTATTTATATTTTTTATTTTTTGTTGTTATTTAGTGTATTTGTTAGATGCACTGTAGCTGTATGTTGGTTAGCTCTGTCTGTCACAATACTCAATCTCGATCGCAAGTCCCCCGTGCAGCTTGTTTTATGTAGAAAGAGAGATTGAGAACGGGCACAGAACAGACGGAGAATATACAGACAAAAGTGTTTGGCTGCCCTCGGGTCGATTTCTTAGTCGTCGGTGAGTTTGACCCGCCACGGGTTTGTTTTTCAAATTTCTCTTTTTTTTACTATTAAAAACAAAAAGAGCGCAATCAGTTACTCGAGACTCACCCCCATATCATTTAATTTTAACTACAATAACGCTCATTCACGGATTCGTTCGTTTTATGGAAGACAAATAACAACGCCTAGTCGCAGTGGCTTTTCAGCTCAGACGTGTACCTATATATATATATATATATCGAAAGACGACGCATCAGAGAAGAAGCGCGGATTTGCGTATCTGTTTAGATTGCTCAAAAAGGAATTGTACGCCGCAAGACGAACGACATCTGGACCGGACGTGGACAACTTTTTTCATTTTGATATCAATCAGTTATCGCTTATTCTTGTCTTTGTTGTTATTTTACTGTGTTACTTCCTCATCTTCACTTTCACGTAGTTAGCCTATATTATTTTGTAGAAATTTATGATGTTCGTGGCATGAATAAGCAATCTAGACTGTTTTCCGAATTTTAAAAGTGTCCATTCTATCTACGCATACTTGTTTATTTTTCTCTTCGAATACCGCGTGTCGAAAATCGTGCAGTATCCTCGATACTTTCATGAAAATAAGCCAACATTTTGGGCTGCTTTTGAAATTCTACGTGTGACGTGTTGCATGTTTGCATGCAGAGTAAAGCAATATATAGCTTTTGCATAATGCAGGAAAAGAAGACAAAGGCAAAAAAGTGTGCGTGTACGTCAATTGTTTATCTTTTGCTTTATATGTAGGCAACCAAGCGTATGAGTTTTATTCGTTTGTTTATTCAGAGCTCTCTTTTGTTTGCTTTATTTTCTCTTACAGCGTTTCAAGTACCTATACATGGAACCAATTTTGTTTATCAAGTCTTTTACTACTTCACTCCTTCTCAAGCTGCATACACCCGCATAAGTTTCTAATATATCTTCCACAATGGCTTATTTTTGTGAGAATATCGTTTAAACATACTTGAGCTCTCATTCATCGACAACATACTTATATCACTAAAATTGGTAAGAAAATTCCATTGAAAACGTCTTAGATTTTTTGATATAATACTTAAGTTGGTACAAGCCAATATTTGTTTAACAAAAAAATCTTACGTGTTATAATCCAATAACGTTATGTACGCAAACGCTTGAATATAATTAAAAATATATATGTGTTTTAACAAACTGCTAACCTGCTTTTCCTGGCAGTAAATGTTATGAGTAAGTACTTTCAATTCTCACCCAAAATCCTCCAGTTTTCAATCGAACTTTCTCACCAGCAACTCGAACAGAATAGAAAATCCATCACACACGATCTAACTCCATATCCCCGTCAATTTCCAAAACTTGCAGACGCAGAGACAGATTGGCAGGACCGCATAAGCTCTGGCTTCGATCGCCTGGTGGCGTTCGCCTCGACGGAACTGGACAAACGGCGTCGCTCCACCGAAGGCGTCAACACGAGTCCAGACAGTGGACTTGGCTCCGACAGCACAGTCCTCGGACCACCTCCGATCGTCCCGTCACCGGACGAGGCTCTGGGACCTCCGCGGACGCCGTCGCCGGGTAGTCCCCGACCAGCTAGCACGAATAGTGCCCACGGCCACCAAGCGTCGGGCTCGTCGTCGTCGTCATCGTCGGTGCCGCTCAAGTATCAGCGCCAGGCTGACCCTGAGAGGCACCACTTCAAGAAGAAGTTCTTTCACCGGGACTGGCCGACCCCGAATCCAGGCGCCTCTGCGGCTGCAGCTGCCGCTGCGGCGGGCTCTAAGTTCCGACCCAAAGGCAAGGACTGGGACTGGAATCATCAGTCTGGACACCACCATCATCACCAATGGCCGCCCGCGAACGACGAACAGTCGTAACGCGCCGATCGAGCGTTCTTTTATAACTAGGCTTTGATAGACACGGGGGCTCTTCTTCGAGACAGAGGAGGATATTTGTGGGAAGCGCGTGGATGCTCCCATTTTGTACAAATAGCGCAGTTTAGTCTTGGACTAAAGTAACTATGACTCGCTCGTCGACCATTTTTTTTCTCTTTTTTACATTTTTTTCGCGGATACGGGTCGGAACTTTGATACCAGAGAGGCGCTTTTTGATGAGTTCACGGGATGAATTTTACATTGCAATTGCTTTTACTTTTTTGGAAGCCTGAATCTTGGGGTCCCTGGCGAAGGAAACAGTTGTAATTGCGTTGTTCGTTTACGTTTTTACGCGGGATGCGTATTCTCGTATTGTTGATTTTTGAATATTTTGCATGACGCAAATCTTTGAGATTGCATGAATGTTAAAGATTTTTTGACAAACTTTTATTGCTGTACTTTATTATTCAGTACTGAATTCTTCCATGGAAAAAATAAAAAATGTGGAGCCACGGGCTTTCTTTTTTTCCGATGACGACTACATTTTTTCATTGCTGCATCGAAAGCCGACATACACAGTTTTAAGATACTTAAAACTTTTATTTTCGATACGGTTGGCATAACCGTATATCAGCGTCAAAAAGCGTCTCTTCAAAACAACAGGTCGCCAATATCCTATTTCTTTTTATTTTTATTTTTATTGTTTAGTTATTGTATAAAGGAAAAAATGTTGTTTTTGTTTAGCGCAAAATGGAAATATCGCTGTATTATTGTCGGTATAGAAAAGTTATATTGTGTCGCTCAGGTTCGATTATTGTCCCTAGGTACAATTGTCAGTTTAAAGGCGAGTCGCATTATAGTTCGTATATGATATTAGGAGAATTTTTCAATTTTGACGTTTATAACGGTATAGATATGGATTACGGGATGGCTGGTTGATTGGATAATTCGCGAATGCTTGTCTGATGTTATAAGCCAATGTATATCCCACCGTCGTATATACAATAAAATCAAGAGTCACATAGCAAAAGTGCGTAACAGACAAAAAGATAGATAAAATTGATAAATACTATAATGTAATTAAAAAAAAATTTATACTTCGACTGGGGAGACTGGACTTTTTCAAAATAAGGATTGCGCACTCTTGAAATGTCAGCTCTCGAATACCATTGAAATTAAGGTTCAACACGCGTGAAGCAAACCTCGAAACATCTTTTTCACTGAATCTTGTAGTCTTTTTACTTAAGCGACTAAAGATTAACAAACAATTACACATAAAAACGATAGCTCCGTCGAGACGCGTCTCATCGTAGTTTAGCGGATCGAGAATAAAACAAATAAAGTTAAAAAGAAAAACGGCAGTCAATATTTAGTTACTGTCGGAGCCTCTTGTGTGTTCGTTGTAAAATTAGCATTTTAGAATTTTGTAAGCGACAGCATCTTCCATCCGGCAGATGGAAAGTCTCTTAACCAAAGTGTTCATCGCTGTTTGTTTTGTAATGGCGACAACAGCAGATAATACAATTGTAACAATCGTTTCGAATAGAACAGAATAAAAAAAGACAAACGTGTAAAAGGAACTGACGAAATGTATATCCAAAGAGCGAGCGATCTTTGCGAGCGTTGAACATTTTTCAACTGGTGCATCGTAACCGATAAGAATTAAAACGTAATGAAAAGAACGCGAGGAAAAAAATTAACAGTAAAAAAGCTGCGAGTACTCACAGCATGTCTGCGAGTAGCGCGTTTTTTATAAATGTAAAGTTGCGAAAACAAAAGTTAATTACTAATCATGGCATTCCCGTAGACGCAAGAAACGTCTTGTCACTTTTTAAGTGCGTTCATAGTGTAAAAAGTTAATCAAACCATACGTTGTATAGAAACAATCGGATTATTTATATCGAAGTACCCTTATACATACGTCGAAAAAAAGAACACGTAGATATCGTAAACGATGCAGGCACCTGCAAAGTATAGCTGTTACATACACTGCCGAACCTTCTATTAGTTGTATTATTGACCATTATTATTTATTGTTTTTATTGGAATATTTTAATACTAAGATTTTTGTAACAAGCAGCATCTCTTTTATTTTTTTCTCCCATCTCCATGTCATAATCATCACACGATTACTCGTGCTCTGTACATATACCGAGTAAAAAGTTCAGATATTATATTACACGCTAAGAAATTGTTTAGAAATGCAAAAGCTGTGTATAAGATGACTCGAGCGTTTTTAATCGTTTGTACACGCGGGAGAACGGCGTAGATCTCAATTTTCTATCGAATTTCTTGTGTATCAGAAGTAATATTATTATCAGCAGTAAAATGATACAAAATCTTCAAACGAATTTATTTTAATCTCTATGTGCGTTTCGCTTGTATTCAGTCTTTTTCGTTAAATTTCAAACCCGAGCTGCCTGACAATGTCAATGACTTAATAATAGTGGCACCAGCATCGCGATGCATTTTTTTTTCACATCGTTGTACTTGGGTATGTTCCTATGGCGATGACATTTCGCAAAGCCAAGATAAGAGGAGCTATAAAGGAATGCTACGGATTGGCCGTGAACTGCAGTCGGCTCGTGCAGTTTTACCATCATCATGAATTGCGTTGCTCTGCTCGTCGCTCTGTTAGTTTTTCAGTTCGCAAAACCAGTCCGAAGTAACGACGAGGAATTGGAAGTCGTTCTTTTGCCGATACAATGGAGCAGCGGCAACGCCACGGTACTGGCAACAAGCGAAAATCGACCCGTAAAGAAATTTCCATTCATTCGACGGATCAATTTTTTTGTTTTCCTAGGTACCGCTGAGTTTCCGAGCTTTTGGAGAACAGGTAGATTTGTTGCTGGAGAGAAACGAAAATTTGCTAACGGCCAACTTCGAAGTTTGGAAACGTGGGTCGGACGATGTCCTCGAGAGAAAAAATCGCCTGGAAAACCGTTCCTCGTGTCATTACGTTTACGAGAGTTCGCTCAGCAGTGCAGCCGTTAGTTTGTGCGATACCGGAACAGTGGTTGGTTCTGCAGCTCTGAAATATTTCATTTAACGATTACTTTTCATTGAATAACTTCTTTCGTTTGAAGCACGGCTTCGTCTTCCTCGAGAACGACAGTCTCGAAATAACGCCGCTGAGAAACGAAGACGAGGACCTCTTCCGGAAGCACCGAATCCAGGTAAGATCGTCGTCCTACGGCGAGCCCCACGTGATAAAAAGACGCCGCGTCTCATCTCACGACCTCGAGCGAGTCTTCGGCACCGAAAGATACAGAGCGTCGCCTCGTCGCCGAAAGAGCTCCGAACCATCCAGCGAGGAGAAATCAGTCTCGCCCCTCACCATCGAATTAGGTAAATCGAATTCAAGCTCGCTCCGAGCCAAGCAATGAACGAACAAAAAATATTGAACTTCAGCGGTATTCTTCGACGCGACGGCCCACCGTCTCTTCCACCCGCACCTGTCTCGCGACGACGACAAGCTCCTGGACATGCTTCTCGCCTACATAAACAACATCCAGGCGCTTTACTACCACCCCAGTCTAGGCCAGCGGATCGACCTGGCCCTGGTTCGACTGGAGCTCATGGAGCGTCAGCCCAAGGATCTGGCCCACCTGGATGGAGAACGGGGCCAGCTCCTGGACACGTTTTGCGCCTACGCGAAGAAGCTGAATCCAGCCGGCGACGACGATCCCGGGCACTGGGACATGGCTCTGTACGTCTCGGGCATGGACTTCTACGCTATGGAGGACGGCAAGAAGAACCCCATAACCATGGGACTGGCACCTGTCGGGGGCGTTTGCTGGGACGAGTACGCTTGCGTCATCGCCGAGTTCGGGGTGACCAACCGCTTCGGGAAACCCTATCCCTCGGCTGGCTTCACCTCGGTCTACATCGCTGCTCACGAAATCGCCCACAAGTATGCGCTTTTCTGTCTCTCTGCTCTGAAGAATATCTATTTCAAAAGACTGATGAGACGTTGCGCAGCCTGGGTATGCACCACGACTCGACGGGCAACTCCTGTCCTAAGGACGGCTACATCATGTCACCGAGCCGTGGCGTCCAAGGCGAGACCCACTGGTCGTCCTGCAGCCGCGAGGTGGCCAACGCTCTGGCCACCAGTAAACCCTGTCTGCTGGACCGACCGAGGCTGGACTACCGTCTCCAGTCAAATCGGCACCTGGACCACAGCGGTCGATTCTCCGAGCTGCCCGGAAGACACTGGTCCGCCAAACGTCAGTGCGAGCTGTTGCTTCGAGATAGAAAGGCCCAGGTGGACAGTTTGAAGGACTGCTGCAAGGCCTTGAGGTGCAGGACGCCGAACAAGGAGGGATTCTACTTTGCTGGACCGGCGCTGGACGGTACCAGCTGCGAGAAGGGCAAGGAGTGCAGGGCTGGCGATTGTTTGCCTGTAGAGGATAAGTGGTGAGTTGTTGCCTAATAACAGAAGCTTCATTTTTCCGATTATCCTCAATTATCGAAGATAATGTCAGAGCCACGCATAACTCGCCGACGAGTTGCGTAACGCTAGTCGTTTCAAAAGAGTCGTAATGTGAAATCCTTCTCTCTTGTTTTATGCTCGGGGTGCATAAATTCTGCAGAATACGAAGATAACGATATCACTGCGCTCTGTGCGAGTTATATGGTAGCATACGTGCACGGCAACTCCCACTATCAAGGATTACCTCAAAGCGCGTAAAATATATGAAACATTAGAATGTGCAACCATCGCACGCATACGTCTCTGTGATTTTCGTAACTTAAGTAGAGCTAACAAGTCCTGCACGCGATGACGCGCATCGCGATCCTCGAACAAAAGCCCGCACACACGATTCGGTCAACGATCTTGCGCGAAATAGCGTTAACCTCCGATTCTCTCCAGCGACAATAGTGATTCATACTCGGTCCTCCCGCGCGGCGCTTACTCACTCCAATCGTAAAACCTCCAGGGAAGCCCTTCCACCGCTGACAACCCCATCACCAGGACCATCCGGTTGGAGCGACTGGCGAGAGGGTGTCTGCGAGAGCGGCTGCATCCGGGGCTCTCTCGGTTACCAGGAGCGTCGTCGCACCTGCCTCGGCGAGTCCAGCTGTCCTGGAGCCAACGTCGACGTGATCCTCTGCAAGGACGCGCACATCTGCGATCGAGGTTCGCGCAAGCGACTCAGCGTTCTGGAGTTCGCGGGTCAACGCTGCCTCGAATTCGCCGAGAAGCTCGAGGAGATAGACGGAGTCGCGGGTGGCCTGCAAGCAGGTCACGAGGAGCTCAGACCTTGGATGGCCTGCGCCGTGTTTTGCAAGCGGAGCGACATCGCATCCTACTATACTCCGAGGTTGGAGCTCAACGATCTGGGAATGGACCCTTATCTCCCTGATGGTACCTGGTGCCACAAGGACGAGGCGGGGGTCGACTACTTCTGCAGGAGGCACCACTGTCTGCCCGAGAATTTCAGGTGAGCATTCTCGAAGAAAGCGCATCGAACGAAAGAAACGATCGCCTTTGCGTGCGCAAGGATCGAGCGAGCCATTGAATTCGATTCAAGGCAAGAGCAATGATCGAAATCGCACTTACATCTCAGGCCGACTGTCCGCGAGATTAATTTTCCATTTGCATTGTAAATCCGCGTCGGCATCGCAATGCACCGAAAAGCAGTTTATCCTTGGGCGACAAAGAGCGCTCGCGCGGTTCGTTACATCAATCGAACGAGACGTGTACGCGTAAAATTCTTTGTATCTCCCGCGGTGAGTCAGGCGATTCGGCGAACGATATGCCTGAAACACTGCGTGAAAGTACCTATATAAGTACAACCTGTCCTGCGACGCATCCGCTTTACAGCCTACGCTCGACTTATCTCCTGTTTCAGATTCGGAAAGGGCTTAACGGCCGACGAGAAAGAGGAAGAGGACTTACTGGGGCCGATGAACGCGAGACCGAAGCTCCGGCCGGAGGTCGTCCGGTACTTGAGTCTCGATTTGAATGGGAAACCACTGCTCAGGAACTTCGAGCCTCGTGCAGAAGAAGAAGAAGAAGAAGAAGACGACGATGCTTGGCTCGATACGAAGGACTACGTCGAGCTGCCCGACGAGTTTCTCGCCAGGTTCATGTGACGCATTGTTGTTTTTTTTTTTTTTTCCTTTGTAAAACGGAGCATTCCGAGCGGGTGACTAATCGACTGCAACGGGACACGGTTTTGCAGGTGGGACAACAATCGCGTGTACGAACTGCCGACTTTATTTATTAACGCGATATTAATTCGATTGTACAGCGCTCGGAGTGAATCAGAGACGAGATGACGCGCGCGCATCCATAAAGCGCGAGTCCGTTAATTATGAAGCGGATCGCGTCGAACGATATAGCGTATCTCGCATCGATCGCGAATAGCTCGTAGCGGCTGGCCTTTGAGCGATGATGTATGTGTCTGTGTGTGTGTGTGTGGCGTTTGGCATTGTTTTTTTTTTATTTTGGTTTCTTTTTGTAAAAATCGTCTCCGGTTACGGTAGAGGAAAGGCGAGACCTTGTCGAGCGAGATCTTATCGTTACGATTAATCGAATAAGGCTTCTTTGTATCTAGACGTTGATAAAAGTTTTTTATCTGAAGATTATGTAATTGCGAGGAGAAACACGCGTTTAATTTACGTTTAGAGTACTGTTGTGCTATACTGGTCTGGATATTGTATTTTGGCTTAATAAAAGTTACGATAGGACAACTGCAGTATTTTACATCTGACTTCGTGCAGACGATTCATTTGAGGATTATTCATGAGATGCTTCCACGTATTAGTCTCTCGTGCAGCTTCTTTGTCGAGCTTATTTATATCGGTTCGAAATGCGAAATATGCATGCCAAACTGTCTTTGATTTTTTAACGAATTACGCCGAGTCGATTTTCTGCATTGTCGTGATACTACACGTAATAGTGTGGCTGATAAACTTTACGACTATTGTTGCTGCTTTATGCCAACACAATGACGATGAGCAAGAGACACAGCGAGGGATCTCGCCACAATTGAGCGAAAAAAATATTATCTTCAGAATCGACACGAGAAAAAAACATTATTAGTCACATCTCAATTTTAGATGATACCGTTATAAAATGAATAACCGAATGGGCACGTGCCGCGCGTTTCGATACTTATAAGATTCGCAAAACAAATCCGCGTTTAAACGATCAAAAATTTTCAAGCTCTTTCGAACGAATAAAAATTCTCGGATTCAAAATCGATCGAACTGCGTGCCGCATATACACTTGCCTCTAGTTTCCGAAGTTACATATTTAAACGCATAGCTCAGCGCAACTTTCTTCGATGCCGTATAGATATAGGCGCGCAAAATCAAAAATAAGCTCAGCTGTGCCAGTAGAGGAGAAAGTGAGTGCGAGGGAGAGAGAGAGAGTTCTCAGAAAATTTCGCGGATTATTTAAAGTTTGGGAAAAAAATCGTGTAGGTTTTTAGGACAAGAAGAAGACGGACAGAGCGGCAGCTGCTGTGCTTGCGAGAGAGAAAGAGAACACACGCGAAATACATACATACATACATATATATATAAAGATCGAGGTAGGCCGGTGACGTCACCCGTTCGGCTGACTATTTTAGGAGTGTCTTGAGTGTCCCGTCCCTCGCCGCGGTGTATATCGGGGAATAGAGAGAGAGAGAGAGAGAGAGAGAGAGAGAGAGAGAGAGAGAGAGAGAGAGAGAGAGAAAAAGAGACGATTATCGAGCAAGAGGAGGACAAGAGAGCGGGGAAGAATTGACGAAGGCTGCGCCCGATGGGGAATTTGGCGATAAATGAAAACAGCGTTATTTTTGTGTATAGAATGTCAAATAATTTAATGCGTCTTATTTCGTTCATTCTTAATAGTTTATGCGTATTACAAATTAATAAACGACTCTGGCGTTCTAATCGAACTTTTCTTTTTACAACAGAGTTCCATCATGCGCAAAAGGAGAAACGTGTATTGGCAATTGTTTATAAACGGCTTGCCTCTTTTGACGATAGTGTTGTAGTAATCAGCCTTTTATCGGCTTTTTACTATATATACACTGACGATCCCGTGAAAAAGGGTCACTGACTCTCCGGACACTGGCAAAAGTGCGTATATACAATATAAGAGTATATTTTCGTACAAAATCTTCAACTTTAGATTTCTTTTCCTCTAGTCAGTCAATGCGCGTTCGAAAAGGCGAATTTCGAAATGAAAAGAGTTATTTTTACGTATAGAAGAGATTTTTAATGACTAGCTGACTTAAGTGAAGGCGTCCGGAGAATCCGTGACCTTTTCCCACTGTCTTGTCATGTGACATACAACGTAGTAGTAGATAATGAATGCGACGCAAAAAACAAACAAATAAACAAACGCACAAGTGATTTCGCATTCATTCGCAATAGTGCTCGCAGAGCACATCCTGCACTCATTCGTTGACAAAAATTTTCACACCGGATACTCTGATTTTCGCGCGCTCAAACACACTCACTCACACTCGCGTTCCATTTACAATGTCTCACGTTGAACCTCGAATGAGTACGCCTAACTTAGCACTCTAAAATATGTACGTCAGTCACTCTCCTAAATTTTGGCGCCTCTGCCATAATAATAACACATCATACCGGAGGTCATAGGATTTACTGTACAAAGGGCGATGAAGAAAAATATAACAAAATTCTACCTGGGATGCAATTCGTCATCACAATCACTCGAATAAAAGTACAGAATCGGTATGGACGCTCACGTGAGAATTCAATCATTATAATCAGAATATAATAATAATAATATATACGAAAAGTAAATGTCCGCGCGGGGCGCACGTTCAGCGCCTCGGCAACAAAACATTACAACTAGCTATACTATAAGAAAAATGATTCTTTACACACTAGGATGTAAACACGAGTCTTTAATTAAAGTCTTGTCGAGCGGCGGCGACGACAACAACGACAACTTCACGATCGCTGCAGCTCTGTGGCAATTAAAACGATTCGCTACGCATAACGAGGAAAATCACACGACCCTTGTATGCTGTACGTGTGCGGGCGATGAGCGTTGTCGAATTCGCCCTCGTCGTGTGCTTGCTTCTTGCTTATTATTTATTATTAATAATGCTCGTGCGCTCCTGTGGCTTCGCAGTCGTCGACCGCTCAATTCGGCAGCGTATCGTAGAGAATGTCCTTGGCGCTTTGCGTTAGCGTCTCCGGGAACTTGATGTCGAAGGACACGAGTAGGTCTCCCTTCCTCGACGGCTCCTTGGGGAATGGCAAACCGTGGCCCTGAATCCTCTTCACTGTGGTGGGCTTGACGATCTCCCTCGTCAGATTAAGCGAGATCTTCTCGCCGACGAGTGTTGGTACCTCGATCACCGTGCCGCACAGTGCCTGCTTCAAACTGAGTTTGCACGTGTACCTGATGTCACTACCCTCTCTCTTGAACTGAGGATGCGGTTTGTCCCTGATGATGAAGACAATGTCGGCGGGCACTTTTCCTCGGCCCTGGTCGCCCTCCTTCTGGAAGGTGATCTTCGTGCCAGCTTTCCAACCGGGCTTGACGTTGATCGTGAGCACCTTGTCCTCTTTCTTGGTCGAGCCATCAGGCTGCACGACCCTCCTCGAGATCTTCATCTTTTTGGTGCAGCCTCTCAGGATGTCCTCGAGACTGACGTAGAGGTCGTGCTCGATAGCCGGGTCCTGGGCTCGCTCCTTGCCGGCCACTCGACCTGTGGGCCCTGCGAAGTTGAACGAGTGCGAGCGGAAAGCACCGCCGGGACCGCCTCCTCCCTGTCTCATACCCTGACCAAGACCGAACGGATCGTCGGTCTCCATGTCGTCGTCGTGGAAGAACATGCGGTTACCACCGCCACCGCCACCTGGGCCTCCGAACTCGAAGAACGTTTGGAATGGCGATGCTGTGCCGAAGAACTGGGCGAAGGTGGCACGTGGATCTCCGTGGAAGGTGTAGGTGGTGCCGCCAACACCGCTGCCGCCACCACCGCCACCACCGCCACCGGCTCCGCCCTTGAGGCCTTCCTCGCCGAACTTATCGTAGACCTCGCGTTTCTTCGTGTCCGACAGAACCTCGTAGGCCTCGGCGATCTCCTTAAACTTCTCCTCGGCTCCGGCCGCTCGGTTCTTGTCTGGATGGTATTTGAGGGCCAGCTTGCGGTAGGCCTTTTTTATCTCGTCGTCGCTTGCACCCTTGGCTATGCCAAGGATCTTGTAATAGTCTTTTCCCATCTTTCAGACTGCTGCAACAGAAAAGAAGCGCGAGATTTGGTTAGTAAACAGTGTCAGCTGATTTAGGAACGATTATTATGCATCAATGCAAGGAGTGTTGTTTTCAATAACGTAACGAGAAGCTTACAGTCGACGGCAAAACAAACTCGGCTGGTTAATAAACACCAAGCAAAACACAAACAAAAACGTTTTCCGCTTTGTTTACCGTCGTCTATACGATGCGTCGAACGCTCCGCAAAAGGGTCACGTGTGTAAGTAATTTCGCGAAGTTTCACGTCGATTCTTTTGTCGCGCGACGCCAAGCCGGAAGTATGTACGAGAGCGCAAATGTCCCGATGACGTAGACGTGCGTAACTCTCCGCGCCATTAATCATTGCGATCTGCGCGCTGCAGCGGAGGGAGATCACGGAAAACCTGTCCGTCTCGCACCTTACATTCTATATACGAAGTTGAGCAAATCAAAGAATATGTCTGCGTACGTATGTATCATACGGAAGTCCTTTTGGAGATATTCGAGGAGCGCGCGGTATTCGATTTCGCGGGCTCGGATCGAAGATGCACGACCTCCCCCTTCTACGTACGCGAAATCGCGTTCTGCGTAACGGCGTACCTGCTTCGGAGGTTTGAAATCAATTGCGCGACGCGCTGTGGCATTGAGATGCGAGGATTTCAAAGAATGATTCATTATTGTACGTAAAGTGAACAAAATGCTGATCAGAAAACGTTTGCTCCGAAATTCGTTATAATTAAAAACAAACTTACATACTGTATCTTTCGCGTCAACAAGAAGAGGAATCCAGGAGGAAAATCAAGGTCGCCGTTCAGACCCAACCCGGAATCAAGAGCACACGGTAAGTATCTACTATTATACGATTACAAGCAATACACCGCGCTCGGATCAACCGCCGCTTCCTACTCCTATACACACTCCAACGCACACAGGTATACGCCGCACACACAGCGAGACTCGACGGCTGGCACAACTACGCGAACATTCGATACGAGCCGTGCGCGCGCACGAAAAGAAACGATGATGTTATAGGCGCTCTCTCTCTCTCTCTCTCTCGCACGTCCACAATTCGCCAATTTTTTTGTCTGCCTCTGTCTCTATCCCTCGCTATTTCTCTGCGGTGCGGGCAAGTGTACAATACCTCTCTCGCTCTTTCCATTTTCGTGGAGAGAAGCGATCGGCTCGGCCGCGCGCGCGCGGAAAGAGAGCAGCAGCCACCCACGCGCCTTATTTTCCCCGCTATTTCGGGAAATGATGATACATCGCGAGAAGAGCGAAAAGGGAAAGAGACGCGCAACCGACGAGGACGACATACGTCCGCGGATCCACGGACTGAGACACATCACCGGGCTATGTAGACTTTTCAACCGAGAGAATATTCGCGTAGCCATACGGCGAGTGAGAAAGAAAAAGGAGAGACACGGCCGCGTGACAGCACTGATCAGAGCGATTAGGCGATGATCCGTTCCTCGTAGATTACAAAAGAAGGTTCCTCTCCGAAAACACACATGACCCCTTTTTCGGAAACGTCTGCATGCACGAGCGCGAGAGTATACGCGAAAACGGGTATAAGCCTGACTGGCACACTTACTTTCTGCTATACGATGTTGTCAAAATTATTCAGTCGATGGTTAACAAAATCACACTTTTATTCGTAAAAATAGAACTGTATAAACCGTTGTTTCTGTCTTTCTCGATCAAATATAATGCTATCCTCCTATTCTGAGGACGTTCACTGATGTTCAATCTATGTGTATATACAACTTCACTCGTTCACGTCTTGCGTTAAACTAAGAGGTCGCGCAGCTCTGCCGTCCCATATATACAAAGCTCGGCTCTCGCGCTTTCCGGAACCTTCGAGAAGTGCCTCGAAGACAGCAGCGACGCCTCTCCCTCGACTCTGCGCTCGGGTTCCGCTTTCACTCTCGCGGACTCTCGGTTCTCTCACCTCGAGATAACGACGCGGTCAAAGGGCTCGCACGAGGTTTAGCTAGGATTTTTCCGGGCCAGATGACGACGCTACGGGGTTTTGGCATGTGTTTTGCGCGAGAATAGGCCGAGGAAGCGGTTATTCCGGGAAAAGAAGAGACGAGAGTCGAGCGACGCGAAGTTGGCCGAGTGCGAGTTCGATAGGCTCTGGCTTGTTCTCTTGTTTACGTTGGTCGACGTTGCACGCAGATGTAACGGGTGGCCGAGAAAAAAAGGAACGTTATCATTGCGACTCTCTGCGATGCAGGTTCTAGAAGGATGAACGTTCGCGCACGATGTCAATCGGGGCTGTGCTTTGCACGGAATTAGACCTTGTAGGACCCGGTTGTCACTTTGTTGGGTATTTTATTTTTTTTAAGTTTTTTAAATTAGCGCTTTTTAGTTTTTACTGTTGCTCTGAGAGATTTCGTATGGATTTTCGTATGATATAAACATAATCTAATGGCGGTGATTAAAGGTGAATTAATATCAATACATCAAACGTTACTTTAAGATTAACAGAAAAAAATGTTACTTTACGTGTAATCCTCGCAACACGACGAACTTAATATTTAGTTTTTAAAACACGCTTTGACAATACATTTTTCTGATACTCCCGTAAATCATTCTGTTTGTTATTTGATTTTAATTTGACTTATCGTTTTGCCGATGTACCGGGTGTCGAACGATTTTTAATTCATCAATAGGTATTATGAAAGTGGCACTGTCGGAGTGCGCGATAAAAATTTTACGAAGTATTTTTTTATCGTGATTTTAAATGCCTTCATAGATACGAATAAATACTCATTCATGATTATATCAAGGAAATACTGTTTTAGAAAGCGATTACCGATTATAGCGGCCTAACTCGTAATATTTATGAATACGGCTTATATTAGGCTTGAAACTAAGTATTTCAATATGCAATTTTTCATATGAAAATTTAGAATTTGACAGTTTTCATTTTAATAATTCGGCGAAAAAAATGCTGCATTGTTTATAACAGTCAATGTTATATTTTCACTCGTGTTACTTTTTTTAGAAAAATATTTCATAAAATAAATTATATACATATAAAAAAATAATCTTTGTACAAATATACCGTTAAGCTTCATCTGCTCAGCCTTAAAAATAGAGCGTGTTTACTTTCTTTTGAAGATGGTAGTATGTATTTGTCATAGAAGTCTTGAACAAACTCCTCTTGCTTGAATCCAAACTTCTGATACAAGATCAAAGCAGGGTTTGTTGCAGACACATGTAAAGTAATATCTTTACCCATGCACGTTTGAATGAGATGGTAAAGCATAAAAGTTCCAATTCCAGCTTTCTGCCACTCTGGCCGTACTAAGAAAAATGAAATGTATGCCTCGTTGTATCCCACATCTGGAACCATTATTGCAAAACCAATAACCACTTTTTTGTAAAGAACAACGCACGTGAAGTCAGGGTATTGCAAGCACTCTGTCACTGAAAGCAAAAGAAGTCATGTAAAAGATATCTATTTGAGAAAAAAGTGCTGTGATTTTCATCCATAAAAATTACTTACAGTCTACTCCTGGCCAGAAGAACTGAGAGCAAAGACTGTTTATTGCTGGAATGTGCTGAGGCCTAATATAAGAGTAATCAATGGGTGCATTTGTTTGAGGAGTCCATTCAGGATTTTTCTTATTTACTTTGGCTAGAA
This sequence comes from Nasonia vitripennis, assembly GCF_009193385.2. Classification (NCBI taxonomy): domain Eukaryota; kingdom Metazoa; phylum Arthropoda; class Insecta; order Hymenoptera; family Pteromalidae; genus Nasonia; species Nasonia vitripennis. Next base: position 4,724,436 of record NC_045760.1, read on the forward strand.
GTTCATTGGTAACTCTTAGCCACAGTGGTTTACTGCTGGTATCTCTTCTGATAAATGGTTTTAAAAGTCTGTTTGTATATGGGCTATGTACAGATGTTGGATCACAATGTCCTTGCAGCCGTTGTTCAAAGAAAATGCTTACGTCTTCCGATATAAAACGATCTAAAACCATGTTGCCTTTCTTTTTTGCTTGTAGTAAAGCTTTGAATTCTAAATCTTTTCCAAATGTATCAATATTGAGAATTGGTAGACCATACTGTCTTTTAAGCTTTCGTACAGCAAGTTTCCTGTAAAGTCTTTTTACACTTGGTGGAGCACGGTCTAACAAATGCTTGTACTGTTCAATTTTTTGCAGTAAATATTCTTCTTCTCGTTCACTCATCAGGGGTCTCACATCATCTGCAGAAATGAATAAAACATTGGGAATTTGGCATTATAATTATTAACTCATGATTATTGCTTTGTCAAATAAGTATACCTGGATTCAGTTTAATAGACTCATCCCATGGCCATGGCCTGTGAATGGACTCAACAAGAGAAGAAGGTACTGGTGGTGGAAGATCATAAGTTTTATCATTATCATTATTTTCATTTTGCTCATCTGGTTCATTGCTATATTCCATTTTTGATATTTCGCCGTTTTGTTGTAAATTTTCTACAATCGGTGTATCAGTCACTTCAATGTCTTCAACAGGTTCTTCTGCCATACTTGTTTCACTTTGAAAACAATCGGACACAAAAACGCCTGGCAAATCATTGCATGTTTGAAATGGTAGTTCTTCTGCAATTGTGTCAGCGGCAAGATTGAAAGATGGAAAATCAAATTCAAAGCTTGGAATTTCTATGTCTAAATCTAGAATATCTGTAGACAAGTTTAAACATTAATTTTAAAAATATATATTTTGTATGCCCTTTAAGGAAAATGGGATAAAACGTTTTGTTTACCAGCAAAATCATCACACGGAGAGGGAATACTGTCAGACACTTCACTACTTGGAAGACTATGATTTATAGGCTCAACGTATGTTGGTTTGGCAGGAACCGGAGGCTTTGTTTCTTTAGGTTTGAAACTTTCTGCTCCATTACTGTATTCATCTTCATTAGAAATACGCGATTCTGATCTTGGACTACTACTGACAGATTTTGCTTTTAGCTTTCCTTGTTGCTGTTTCTTCATTTCTAATACTTTGTAGTCTGGAAAAGTTCAATATCAGTAAAGTACAAGATCATTGGTTCTTCAAAATTTGTAAAATAATTACATTTTTCAACTAATACTTCAGGAGGATCAGTGGCAATTAATTTCCACCATCCTTGGTCTCCAAGCTCGAATGTTCCCGATTGGAAAAATACCCCACTATAGTGAGATAAGGTTCCCGATATGGTACCAATCCAGTTTTTCTTTTTTTTCCTGTAATATGAATGCAGAATGTTAGACAAAAACACTTTCATCAAATGAATATCACACACACATATATATATGTATATCAATGAAAACTTACACTGTTTTGTGAAAAAGATAATCCCAATTGTTGTTAATGAATGTACTTATATCAGACTTCCAATGAAAATATCCTCTTCTGCTTATACCATTAGATTTTTCTCGTAAATTGTACAAAGTTAGAATCACAGTTGTGAGCCATGACAACTTTTGTCTAATAAGAAGTTCATCATTGCTGTCTGAACATTCCGTACAACGTAAGTCGTAAAACACGTCTCCAATAAGATTACTTGGGAGTGCACCTCGCCTCAAGCATTTTATATGTATTTTACATTGACATTCTCCTTGACACAGTAGAGCTGGATCGTTGAAAGGGTTTGTTTCCCCAAAACATATTTTACAGCGATTAGATTCCATATTTATATCACAATTAATACTGCCGGTCTTGTTAATCTCAAAATAATGCTTTGCGAATAGCACGTATAGGTTATCTTTTCGGCATCGACATGTAAACCGAATGTAACCTTCACAAATGTTATGATTATAATCTTGTTAACTATAATTATGTGACTACTGCTTTTTGATAATCATTGTGAAAAAGTAAACTACGAACTACGTGATTGCACTTGAAACACGTGTCAAAACATTGCGGATACATGAGCACGTGTACCTATATAGGTATATCGCCAAGTGACACTTATGTTCATCATCGCGCGAGTGATATATAAAAAATCCCGCGCAATCACCATCCTAGTGGAGACATTGTGAACTATTTTCGAAAATGCAATTTTACCATTTTACGGAATCGAAATTGTTGATTTTGTTAATATTATAGTACCTTTTTGATGTCGAATAATGTAAAATTATATTTTTGGAAAAATATAAATAAGCAAATAAGTATACAAGAAGACACGTGGTTGGCAAACAAATTCCAGAGTCCTCGTCGTCAAGGAAATGAAGAAAACAATCCCTGAATTCTGTCGAGTGCATTGCCCAATACTTCTTCGTCACAATTTTTAACAGTAAAAATCATGTCTAAATTGCAAACGCGAGTTTTTTACGGGTTGCGGACTGATGTGGCCGGTAATGCGCACTTCGTCACCGACGATGAAGTCCTCTACCTCGTCGGAAATGCCCTATCGGTGCATAATTTTTCTCAACGACGACAGAGGCTGATCCGGCTTCCAGACAAGCACAAAATCAACTCCATGACAATTACCCCTAACAAGTGAGCACGAGTTTTCGACTTTCGTTTTTTTTTTTTCCGTTTGTATAATACAAAGTTTCAATTACTGCGCGTTTTAAATGCTCCACTTTATTCTTCATTGAACGACAGATTAATTTTTTTTTCTGTTTAGGAAATTCGCCGCTCTGTGTGAAACAGGAGAGAAACCGTTGATATCGATTTATGATCTGCACACATTGAAGCGAAAAAAATTACTCGGAATTCCGTACGACGCTTCAGGTGTCACAAGCTTTTCATGCCTAGCTTTTACTTTCGACAGCAAGTACTTGGCAGTGGTCACCAATGAGAATCAAACGATGCTGTTCTACAATTGGGAGAAGGGTAAACTCGAGTCAAGCATGGAGTTGGGCAACTTGCAAAATCCGAACACGAAAGTCAATCTTATATCCTGCAATCCCGGTGACACTGGGATAATCGCCTTAGGCGGCAAATTCGCTTTTAAATTTCTCACAGTCTCAGAAACCATGTGGCGTCCATACGGTTTTTCGAAAGCTGAGAACTTGATCATCACTTCACTCGCCTGGCTCAACACGGACAGATTGCTGGCGGGTACGTCGGACGGTAGAATTCTGTTTTTGGAAAACGGAGACTTGAAAAATATTTTCAAAATGACCGAAGTTACGCTCATAAATTTGAAAATTCGAGAAGAGGTCGCAGTCGCGAATCCAGTCTCCCAAACGAGTCTGAATGAATCCAGAGAACATCGGCAAGAGATACTGTGTCTCAATGTTTTTAGTAGAGGCTTCGCTTTTGCTCTGGGGTACGGTACCATTGCGGTTTTCGAGAAGGATGGACAACACAAGTACACCAAGAGAAATGTCTATGCTATTCCTGCACAAGTGTCAAGAGAGGAAAGCGACCACTTGTATCACGTGAATACCATAAGTTCGAATCCTAGCTCCGACAAACTGATCATCACCACGGGGTGGTCTCAATTATTTTGCGCAACACTATGGGGACCAGATTTAAAAGTCGATCCAGAGCCTCAAATGGTCGACGTGATAGGTCACCATTTACATCATGGACCTATCGGAGGTCTATCCATTTGTACCTGGAAATCGCACCTTGTGACGTTTGGCGAACTAGATCGCAGCGTGAGAATGTGGGATTACGAGACTGAGAGTTTGATCATGGTGAAACAGTATTTGGAAGATATCTCTTGTATTGTATTGCATCCGACAGGTCTCTTCTGTCTGATTGGGTTCAGCGATAAGCTGAGATTTATGAGCATTTTGTTCGACGATTTTTTAACGATGAAAGAATTTTCCATCAGAAATTGTAAGATCGCTGCATTTAGTTATGGTGGACAGATGTTTGCAGCTGTTAATGGAAATATTATTCAAGTATACGCGACGATCGACTTCAATACTCGATTTTTACTCAAAGGTATTATATAAATATTTGTATTGCAGAAGAGGTATTTATCATATTAAAGTAACTAATTACGATTGCAAGGCCATACCGAGATAATAAGAGGAATAACGTGGTCACAAGATGATGCGAGGCTCGTTAGTATAGGATCGGAGGGAGCCGTATATGAATGGGACATGAATACCGGCCTCAGATCAGCGGAAGTGGTTCTAAAGGGGATGACGTTAAATGGCATCGTTTTGTCCGCTGACGGAGTTACGGCTTACTGCATATCTAGCGATAATCGCATTCACGAAATCAAAGAAAATACGGTAACAAATCTCGCTACTATTAATATTTTGAATTGAATAATCGTCCCACATGCAATTTTTTTTATGATTGCAGGTGATTCGCGCGTACAATATGCCTGGCATACAGCCCAGTAGTATAGTGATGGGAAAAGACGACTCGCTCATGTTTCTCACTTATCCTGGCGGATTCGTCGCATCTTTGAAGTATCCCCTAACCGACCCTGTCGAATTCAATGAATATCACATTCATTGCTCGAATATTTCTCAGGTACGAAACCTCATTTCAAATCTTTCTGACGGTGATAATTTATAGTACACTGCACTACACAGATGGTTTTAACGTACGACGAACAAGTGCTGATAACGACAGGAGTCGACGGCACCCTGTGTTTCTGGAAAGTTTCCTACGTCGATGGCAAAACGTCGGCTTTGAGAAGAGACCTCCTCTACTCCGATCAGATCCTTATCAGCAGGAACGACTTGGGAGATAAAGTTCACGCCATTCGTGACCTCAACACTCGCATAAAGGAACTGGAGACCGAGCACGTGTACAAGATGCGCCAGACGACTCTGCAGCACAACGACAAGCTGAGAGAGATCCATCAGAGCTACTGCGAGGCGATCGAGGAACTGCGCGACAAGATCGACAAGCTCGAGGAGGATCACACTAACGAGATCAATACTATCAACGTGGAGATAGCCAGAACGAAAGCGGCCCACGAGGAGGCCATGCGTCAAATGGAGATCGGATACGATTCGAAGCTCATAGTCGAGTACGACAAGTACCAAGCATTCGAGGAGCGCAATAATGCCATGCGCGAGGACTACGAACAGAGATTAACCGATCTAGCGAAAGCGAGCAAAGCTGAACTGGGTAGAGTATTTCTTATATATTTATTCGCATCTATCTTTTTGGACGTCTTAACGATGGTTTTATTTCTTTTGGATCAGAGGAGACGATAGGCAAGTACGAAGCGCGACTTCGGGAAAAAGATCTCCAGCTAAAAGAGGCTCACGAAGAGATGGCCCAGGAGGTCCGGATACACGAGATCATCAAAGCCCAGATCGAAGACGACGCGGATCGCGAGATCGTAGAATTGCGTACGAATTACGAGGCAGCCTTGTGCGAGGAGCGCGCATTGGTATTGAAGCTCAAAGGCGAGGCAGGAGTTTTGAGAAACAAGCACGCCATGAGTCAGAAAGACGCCGAGGATCTGAAATGGCAGCTGAATAGCTTGCGAGACGAGTATACCCAATTGAAAGGCAGAAAAGAGGAGCTCGAGAAAGACGTGGTGGATTTGAAGAGCGAACTGCAAGACAGAGACTCGACGATACTCGACAAAGAGAAGACCATAGACGAGCTTGGACTGGCTAACCAGGAACTCGAGAAGTTCAAATTCGTGCTGAATCATCGAATAACCGAATTGCAAGCTCAAATAGAACCGCGCGACAAGCAGATCAACGAGCTCAAGGACAAAATCGCTGACATGGAGTTGGAGCTGCTGGGTCTGAACAAGACGAATCAAAATCTGGAGTTGAAGCTGTACGAGCTAAGAGAAAAGCTAAGCGCCGCGAAGCGGGAGATTCAAATCGAGACACAGCGGCGTAAACGATGCCAGCAGGTATCGAGAAAGATCAGGATCGAGTTGCTCGATACAGCGGCACTGATACAAGAACCGAATGCCTTGAAGAGCGCTATCATAAAGCTGTACCATCGCTACAGCGACAGCGAGGAGTTCTTGCGAAATCACAAGGCAGACCTGGACGCTCAGTGCGAATTCATGAAGCAGAGGGACCACCTCGAGAAGACCATCAGTTTACTGAAGAAGCAGATAGCGCAGAATAACTCGGGATACCTCGATGTACAGCTCGACAAAATACTCGAAGAGAACATAACGCTGCTGACGGAATTGAATGCCCTGAGAGAGGAATTGAAGGCTGCGCAGAGGCACATCGCCGACATGGAGAGTCTGCTGGGTTTGAAAGGCAGAGACACTGGACCCATGGAAGCCAGAGCTAAGCTGGCCAAAGCTTGTCACGGTAACGAAGAACTGGAGCAGAATTACAAAGAGCAGATCCAAGAGTGCCAGAGAATAATCAACGTCTTGAAGGAGGATATCGATAGGCTGATCAGCAGATTGACGGAGAAGAGTACCAAAAAGCCGGAACAATGATCGTCGTTGCACTTTCGAAATATTTACACAACTTGCAAGTACCTTTTTTTTACCTCAAATAACATTTTTATTCAGACAGTATAAATGCTAACAAAAAACAAAATGCACGACACCAGATTTTCTTTCTTATCTGAATTATTTTAATAGTCTTTTAGTGTTGGAACAATGTATCACTAGGAATGTTCGTTTGTTCACAGAACAAAAGGAAAGATGGCTTTGCGGCTCTTCGGGTAGTCCGAGAACTCCTTCTTGTAGAGTTTGTGCTTTCCTAGCGCCCACACGGCCATCTGGTAGGCACCCGCCAACATAAACAAACCAGCTGAAAGAGAAATGATCAATCGGTCGTTTGGTGGAAGTAAGATTAAACTTTTATGAATTGCGAATAAATTTGCATGGAAATTGAAAGTAAGACATTCCTACTGTAATAGCGTGCGTGTACTCGAATGGACTGATACGAATTTCAAATGCAATTTTGAATATTTTTCTTATGTAACTATAATTAAACGAATTGGCTCACCTGGAAGGCACTGGGTCATAATAGTAAAACCAATCCAGCTTCCAACTTCATACGTATAGTTAGGGCAAGATACAAAATTAAATAACAATGTGAACGGATTGCCAGTGGCCACCGGAATCCTCCTTATCGTAGTCCCTGGTGGTCTCAGATTCCTCAGCGCCAAGTGAATACTCAAGTTACCCAGTTCGCACAAGAAGAACATTGCAGCACCGATGACAAATCTGGCTGAGCTGGGTGGTGTGTAGAGTGGATGATTCACATGGTACGCCACGTACATTGTGAACAGCCAGTAATACGAACAGTTCTTGAAAAGATTTCTCAATGGCATAGTGGCATGGCTAAAGCGATGAACGAATAAGGTCTCTAGTAGTCTCTTGGCGTAGTGAAGGGACCAGCACGCCGCTGCCCAGCTGCAAAACACAGGATGGAATCAGAAAACAGAGAACGATCATGCAAAAGCATACCAAAAGCATATCTTATGCATAATCTTACTGCGCTACGCTGTCAATCTTTGCATCGGGTACATCTCCGTAAAAGATCCATGGCCTCTGGTAGACCCAGAGGTAGACGAACAGGGGTCCGGCGTACTCAGCCAGAAAGACAGTCTTCCAGCCAATCTGCGGCCCCAGGTCCTTGAAGTACAGCTTCGAGCCGTACTTGAGCTGTAGGCTCTTGACCGTCTCCGAATCCGAGAGAGCTTTGCCCTTGGGTTCCAGTCTGAGGCATTGTCTCTGGGCGTAGGGCGCCTTCTTCAGACTGTGGAGCTGCTGCTTGATCTCGGCGATCGTCGTCGTCGGCGACACCTGCGATGGGACAGAGATAAATCGTCAGGCCGTTTCGCAACACTCGCGCCTCAATCTCGCGGCGTTAATTGCATCTCGCTTTCGACAGAGAGTGCAGCTAATGACTCGAGAGAGATGAATTACATTTCGGTTTCATAACCGAAAGAGCGAGTCCTGCGGACGCTCAAGCCGGATATGTAAATACATAAGTATAGTTAATTCCGCTTACTCACCGTCACGGAGGCGATGCTCTTCGAGCTGCCCGCCGACACAACCTCGAGCTGAAATCGAAGCGGTGGATGTATGCACGATCGATCGATCGACTAGATTATTATTACGAGTTTTCGAACTTTTCAGCTTACCTCCATCGTGGAAAGCTCGCCTGATCGAGGGGGAAAATTGTCGTCGCTCTGTTACGTCCGCACGCGCTGCAGCAGCTCTCGACCGTTCCACGCAGCGTTCGGCCGCCGTGTGTCTGTACTCTGTCTGCGTATGTGTTTGTCGAAACGCGCGTCGCTCGCTCGCCGCTGACGGCGCCACCGCGAGAGCAACATCAATTACCACCGGCCTGTGTACTGCGCCGCCGCCGTATAGCTCCGTGTAATTATATTTCGAGGAAAATTCGAGGCATCTTCCTTCACTCGGATACCTACATCTTTCTGTAATTATGTGCTTATACAGCCTGTTTTTGGAGATAAAAAAATGTTCATTGAAAAAATCGAGCCGTTGACGGGAAGACGCGCTCCTCCGTACTTCTCCTCTCCCATCGGCTCTCGTTCGATCTAACGGTATAATTAAAGGCTTCACACGCGCTTCCCCGTCGGGGCATCGAAGTCGAGAACTCGAAATCGCCGCGCGAGTTGTAAAAAAAAAAGGTGACCGAATCGACATTCTCGACTACCGCAAACTGGTTTTCCCGTACAGCGGCATAACATCATCGACGACTCTCCGAATACGAGAGCGAACTCATTACCATCCTTAAACTTTTGTTTCGGCCCCACTGCGTTCTTTTTTTATACTCGCATGCGAGCTCGCGCTAATTTATACGCCGGGAAATGTCGACCTTTGACCCCGGCCCCGCTCGAGCGTGTACTTCTCTCGTCGCGTATATTTACGCGCGCCAGGAGAAAACGTTATTTTTTTCAAGGCTTATTGCCGACTTTTTTTCTTTCCCGTATGATTCTGCGCTGCTTTTTTCGCGGCGGGAAAAGTCGTTAGATCGACGCGAGGACGAAAAGCGCAGAGTCGACGTTTTTTTTTTTTTTTTATTTCGTGTTCGATATTCAGCTTGAAGCGCGAGCGATTTTCGCGTATAAGCTTATAGTCGCGCGCGGCTTCGTGTAAAAAGCGCGGATTCATTGTCGCGGTTTATATGAATATTAACGAGCTTGCATGTAATTTGACGTTGTACATAGCGCTAACCGAAAACAGAGAGAGAGAGAGAGAGAGAGAGAGAGAGTTGAAGAGCTTGGATACGATGCACAAGCGCTTGGAAACTCATTCGAGGTGTTATTTTGCTCTCTCGGCGGTCTTGCAAAATTCATGAATTTTTTCTCCGCGCCCGTGGGGCGAGAAAAGACGATTTTGCATTTTTGCGAGAAACACGAGACGCGCGGAATGTGAAGAGTTTGTGGTGGATAGAATCGTTCGTTGGCGATTACGATGTGGAGTTGCTAATGGGGGACTACTGATGCGATTATCGAGTTGTGCAAGAGTTTTCAATGTTAAGATTACCCGAAGGATAAATTATAACCATCTGATGGAGTAGTAGACCGAGTTACCGGCAGATGAAGCGATGTGTGCGACGATCGGTAAGGAGACACTCGACTTTGTCGACAAGGTTTTATTTAATTGTTGCTATATTGTCACTCGTCGTTACAATACTGAGGTATCAAATTATTCATTCAGCGGATAAAAATATAAATCGCAAAAATAAGCTTCATGATTAGAGTAAAAAATATATAGATATTTACAAATTCTGTCTTATAAGTAGATAGCTTGAAAATGGGTTTATACGTTGAGATGTGTGTAAATGAAAAAAAAAAAAATCTGGAATCTCGGTGTTGTATGGAAGACGCTTATATGACACCGGTGGATTTCCGGTATTGACCAAAGTGATCGAGATACTGGTGAATCGTGTCCATCGGCTGGTAAATGTCATTCATGTGATTCTGAAATAAGAAATTCATGCATATTAAAAAACGAAATATCTCTTATGCGAGTCTATAAGTAAAATACATCTGGCAACGAGTACATTTCCAACAAAGCGTTCTCAAAAGTATAACTCGAAGATGCATTCTGCACGCGGCGCAAGACCCATAAACTTATCCGCGGCAGCGCCGATAAATGTAAGCAGTTACAAACATCCACATAAATTTATGGAGGTTGCGCTAGACGTGAGATACAACCGTATTTTTGGCTCGTGTAAACGATTCCTCTCGGATTTCTGAAAATCCACTTATTATACAATAATAACATTACCTGCAGATACTGCGGCACCTGAGTGGACACGGTCGGCCCGAGGAATCCCTGCACAAACTCGCGTATCAGCTCGAAGCAGCTTCCGGGCACGACACAGGGCCTGTACTCGACCTGCAAACAACAACAACCAAAGTAATTAACCGGAGCACGTTTCTCTCGCGCGAATCGGCTAAGAAGACCTAGAAATACTTCCAGTACGACACACTCGATATCGCCGACGACGAGACTCGTGTCGAGACAAACGACTCGTTTACTCCAGCGTCTCTTTTATTTTCGCGCACACCGCGAGCTTTGATCTCCGGATTCCGGGAAAGATCCTTTGACGTACGTCAGCGTTATGATACGACGACGCGCCGGATTTTTCTTGAATTTTTGCGAGGTTATTTCGGCGACGAGGAGATCACGCAGTGGTAAAGTCGTTAATCATCCCGACACTCGAGGCCGAGTCGAAGTAAGAGTTTAATTTCGCGAATAACCGACGTTTCCCTCTCGAAAGCTCTCGTATACGAGAAGAAGAGCAGCTTTACCACGCAAACGCAGAGCTGGCATTTAACGTCTTAACGACGGCGAGGAATTATGCGCATATAACGCGTGCACTAATAGAATGCGGAACACACACACACACACACACACACACAGAGGCGGTGTGTGGTCTCCCGCGCGTATAATTTCCGCAGCATGATACAACGCGGCGGTGAAGCGCACGTTATGCGGTGCAGGAGAGGCTAGATTAAAATTTTGGCATTGCCGAGGAGGAGGAGACTTTTTGTTCCTAATTTTGCTAGAATAACAAGCTGCCGCGGCAATAAAACTCTCTCTCTCTCTCTCTCTCTCTGCAAAAGGGAGTTAAGGTTTTCGAGAAGAATATATATATATATATTTGCCTCGTAACCCCGATAATTTTCCTAAATTTCCGACGCAACAAAAGAGCGCCTCGAGCAGGTACGTATAATTCCCGAGGAGCTGCCGTATGCATCGTAGCTATACAGGCGAACGAAGCGTTTAAGGTCTCGCCGTGCGCAAGCTCTGCATAGCGCAACTTTTTACGAGCCACTCGAAAACCACCTCCGCTCACGGCCGCTTATAAAAATATACCTATATACGCGTACACGTGTGTGTGTGTCGGGAGATATGTAAAAAAAAAAGCGTGCGAACTCGGTCACGTAAGCCTGCACTGATGACAATAGTCGAAAGAGGAACGCCCGGCCGGAGGCACTTAAAAAGCTCTCTGCTGCTGCTTTTTTGCGTATACCTGTGACTCGTGCAGTGTAGCTATATATGTGTCGCGCTCTGCGTATACCGGAGCGAAGACCGCAGTCACGTGCGAGCTTAATGTGGGCATATCGCTCGGACGGAATGGATGGCTGCGGGGAATTTTCTCTCCGAGAACGTCTGGAAAAAAGTTTCCGAAAATTTACTGTAGTTGTGAGTAAGGATAACGCCGAGTCAGCACACGAGCAGCGGCTGTGCATATTCCGTCAAAAGTTTTGACTGATCGCTGTTTCCCGCCTACTCCAGCCCGTTCAATTTCACCTGCCGCTGATGCTGCCTCGAGAGGTGCTACTGCATTCTTCTCGACTTTCTTTCTATTTCAGACCCGCTCGACCCGTGTCACTTTTTTCACCGACGCGTTAATGTTGCGGAAAATCGCATTCCTGAGTTCTGCGCGTTTTTCTCTCGCTCTTTTTACGGCGCGTATATATATATAAATACGTTACCTCTACGAGAACACCCTTGAAGTTCTGCGTCATGTTGACGGTGCCGAGTTTGATGCAGAAATCGCCGAGTTCGAATCTCGGCCCTTTGCACTCGATCTTCGTCTGCTTCTTGTTCGTGTAGATGTTGGTCATCTTGAGCATGAGCAGGTCGAAGAGGCCGTCGGCGATGAGGGGCACCATCTTGTTGCCAGACTCCAGGATCGCGAACACCGAGGCCGGCTGCTCGGAATTGTGCAACACGTGCACCGTACGCTGCTGTCCTGTAAATTCAATTGCGGATTGATATTACTTCATTAGGATCGTGTGTGTGTGTGTTGTGCGCGCGTCGATGTAGACAGTGTACGAGTCGGACACGAGTACGAGAAAAAAGACGAGGTGCGATTCGTGCGGCTGAATATTCATACGCGATTTAGTCCCCTTGTGTATCGGAAAGCTGTTATACTCTCGAATGAATGGTAAATAATAGTAACACAGCGAGAAAAAGCTTCGCCATCAACGTGCGACAAATCCTTACACATTACGCAGGCATTATATTTCTACGGCGCTGCTCCCTTTTGTTGCTAAATACTCGGAGAACACTTAAGACCGTGATGCATGTCCCTCGCCTTCGCACTTATGCCGACCGTTCGGTTGATTTTAACGCTGAGTTATTGGAGATCTCCTTTATTCCGCAGAAAGTAAATCGCGTACACTATCCGCATACGTAGAGAGAGAGAGAGAGAGAGAGAGAGAGAGAGAGTAAAGCTTCCCCCTCATTAAAATGCAGATCCGCGTGTGCCGTACGCCTGTGGTCGGCAATAATCACGCTGGCGGGTTATAATACCCTCCCCCCTACTGCTGCACCGCGCGGCGCGCTAAAACAGCGCATAGATAATAAACGTTGCAACCTGCGTCGACCTACTTTCGCGCGCACATTGATCTTCGCATCAATTGGGGTTATTTAGAGAGAGAGAGAGAGAGAGAGAGAGAGGAGCAGAGTCAAAGCTGGCACAGAAATCGAAACGCGAGCGTGTGGGCTCCAGAGGATAGATTTCCCAGGTTTTACGTCAATTGCTTCTAATTTGAGTGGGTGAAGCGGAGGGGTGTACATTCAGAGGAGCTGAAAGAGCACGACGGTGCAGGTCTATAGCTATGTGTGTAAGCTCGCAATCCATCAGGACCGCTGCGGGAGCGTCAAAGCTCACTCGAGGCATAAACATCGATTACAGAGACGCACACGCATAGGTCTGACGCTGTTGCGACTACCTTATCGCCTCGGCCTCTCTGCACAGACGCTCTGTGTGCTCCGTGTGCATACGATATTATACGGGACGCATAGACGAGATTCGCGATTGGGAGGCTTGCAGTCACGCCTACAGTCGTCGGTGAAAAATCTCATCATCAGAGCTTGAAATCGCGTTGAAATATAAGAGTCGCGCAAAACTACGCATAGGCTTTGCATAATTGAAATACCGCACGCATGCGCTTTCTAAAAAGAGAAAATTCTTGAAAAATGATTAATTTTCGACGTTTTTTCAGCTCGCACGTAATTTCAGCCTAAGTTAAAAGGTTGCCAGTTACGTCGATTTTCTCATAAAATATATCGTATATATAGTATCCCCCCGCGCAGGTAGCTCTCGGGCTATTATTTTAGCATAATATTCACGGGAAAGCGCCAGGCGCGCTCACATAATATTATACACCATAAACGACCGCAGATTTATACGCTGCGTAAATTTCGCGCGTTTATTCAAACGCACTGCGTTATTGTACCGCGTGTATTTAATGCCTTTTCCTCTATACAGGCGAGCGTTGGCAATTAAATCGAAATACAATAACGTTAAAAATATATTAGGATAATTTTAACATCCATATTCGCGAACGCTGCACACATTATAATAATATGGCCAGTCGCGCTCTCTCTCGATATACGCATACTTTGCATGCAGAGAGAGAGAGAGAGAGAGAGAGAGAGAGAGAGCTTGTTCGATTACAGCGCGTAACGTCGTTACATCACACTTGCTGCTTTTATCGAGAGGCGTAAAAGCTTTTCGCTCGCGAGATACACACATTACAAGGCGTTAAAGGAATTTCACGCAGCGGCCGACGACGCTGCAGCGATAAATAGCGCGAAATTGCAAACTCGCCGGCTTACATTTTTAAAATCGATTGTGTAAAAGCGAAAAAAAAAAAATACGTCCAAATTCCTCGCGCGCGGCGTACAAAGCTCTCTGCCACAGGGCGTCGTTTATACCTATACACACACGTTCGTTCGGCATCCGATTCAAAGCGAAAAAATACAAAAACCCATTTCCTTTCTGCACGCCAGCGCGCGCTGTTCCTCCCCCCAATAATCCTCGCACAAGTATTGCTCGTGTCAAGGGCTAAAGCCTCCCTCCCCCAGAAGACTAATAATTCGCGCGAGCGGAGCAAATATATCGAAAAAAAGAGCGAGAGCTCTGCTGAAAAAAAACGGGCTCCGAAAACGCGATTTAACATCCCCGCTTCCGCTCGACTTCTCGCTCACACACTTTCAGCGAGAGCGTGTGACGCAGTGCGGAATCGCCGTACTGCTAGTGTATACGCGCCGTCGAGCAGCATAGCAGCATTTTGGCTCGTGAATTTCGCGAATTTCCATCGCACTTTGTCGCGGGAGTCGGCGAAGAACAAGTAAGCAGTTATAAACGGGCTCTAATCGCGTTTTCTCCGGAGCGAGGCTGGCTTCTGAATGGGGCGAATTTTTCTTTATCAGCTGATGGAATTATAATTCGAGCAGAGCTCTCGAGTATATAATACACAGAAGGCAGGAATCAATTCGACTTGCATTCAGCCGCAAATCCCGGGACGGCAACCATCGGAGCCCTCTCCTTTATACGATGATTCAGAGGCCACTAGCGCGAGTGTGCTCGTAAATCGTTTATCTCCTACTCGCACACACACACACACACACACACACACGCGGCCGAAATATTTTCCAACACACGAGCGTCTAATCTCTGCGCTGTCCCTTAGGTATACCGTAAGAAATGGATTTCCCTATAGGTATATATAGGCTATGCACCCGATAAGACTCTCGGTGCTTTTAATTGGAAGAGGAATCCCGGCAAGTTGCATTCCGGCGCGTCGAAGCGCTATGCGCTGACGAATTTATGGCTCAATCGGACAAGCTGCGTCCCCGGAATGTTGCGCCGCTATATATACCCTTTTCAAGACTAGCGAGATGCTGGATTTTCCTCCGATGATTACAAGTGCTTTGGAGGAGGGAAAGCGCCGCCTCTGCTTTGTTATCGGGGCTCGTAAATTTTATTACGATCTTCGCCGTCATGTGTCTGCGTGCGCTGCTGCGCTTTTAATGCTAATACGACGATGACGATTTCTATGGGCGCAGGCTGATTTATCGAAATAGTTAAGGCCGATGTTAGATCGCTTTTACGGGGTAATCATCGCACGGGGGATAAATTATGCATTCGCGTTTTTACGGCGGAATTGAGAGCCTTATTGTGCGTCGATGAATTCGTTTAAGTTTCTTGCAATTAGACGACGAAGCGAGGGAATCTTCGTTAGCCCGCTGAGAGACGCTCGTTCTCTCGCGAAGGCGACAGCTCTAAAATTAGCGCCCCGCCGAAAGGGCTGCTCCGAGATTTTTCACCGAGCGAGGCATTAATTTCCCGCGGCAGCAGATAGGCCATCGTTTTGGGCTAAAGTCTCGGCTTCTCCGAAGAGCAGTCGCGCGATTCGTCTATTTCCGAGCGCGACTGCGGCAACACGTCTCAGTCTTGACCCATTGACTTCTGCCACGTATACTCGTATTTTCGTCTTCTGCCGCAGTCGTGCCACTTAGCGACGTCGTGTAATGAAAATGCCTCTGCTGGGATACAATGATGAAGCAATAATCGAACCGCATTAAAAATGTAATCCACACACTCTGTACATTCGTTTACCAGCGGATGAAAGCTCGCTGGAAAAATTAACGGCTGTGTGAAAGAGTAGCGCGAAATTTTAAATATTAATGGACTCGTCGTGCACTTCGCTGCAAAAAGCTCGCTTTGTGCGATGAAAAAGCTGTTAGCGACTGAAAAATTAATCGAATACAATCAGATCCACTTGAAACAGCCAGCGAAAAAGACTCGACAATCGATTCGTTGTATATACACACGGGAGAGAGAGCGAGAGAGAGAGAGAGAGAGAGAGAGA